>NC_041231.1:43716091-43720048 GCF_002837175.3 Physeter macrocephalus | reverse complement strand
GAAGAGTAGCCCCTGCTCGCTGCAACTAGAGAAAGCACGCGCACAGCAACAAAGACCCAATGCAGCCAAAAATAAATAAATAAATAAATAAATTAATTAATTAATTAATTTTTAAAAAGATTAGGGAACTAAGTCAAATAATACTTAGTTCCCTAAGATTAGTAGAAAAACAAAACCTCACAGACATATTTTTCATAAGACAAGTAAAAATCTAGAACATATGCTACTAAAATAGAAAATGCAAGATTTCACTTTGGAAGACAGCAAACTACAATGTCCAAGCTTCTGGGTCCCACAAATCCAAGGCAGAAATCTTTCATATAAATTCACTGAAAAGATCATTCATTCTGTAATCTCAGGTAACAGAGGAACAACTAAAGAGAACAACCTAAAAGAACAAGGCAGACTGAAAAGAAAATATCAACTAACTGGAAGAAGAAGAGGAAAATAAAGGAATGGAAGATAACAGACTTTTATTAAATACCCAGTATGCACCATGCTAGGGCTTCACATATTGTTTTACTTATCCAGAGAGATAGAACAAATATGAGCTAGAACATATTTGGCATAAATAAATTCCCTTTTACCCTCACACAGTAAGCTTATAAAATTTATTCTTCCTAGCTCAAGAAAGAATGCATATTTTCAAAACTCTGCCTCAGATGAAAATGCAAATTGCAAAAAAATAAAATAAAATGCAGACTAGAGGAAAATACGAATTACAAAAATGATACCATCTTCTGGCCATGAGAGTGATAAAATCTTTTTTTTAATTTGATAATAGCCTGTGTTGGCAAAGGTGTAGGGAAATGGGAAATCTCATACTCCACTGGAGGAATATAAATTGAAACAACTTTTTTATGAGAAAATCTGGCAGTCTATCAAATTTTGAAATACCAGCTTAACTCAAGAATCCATTTTAAGTGCTGGAGAGGGTGTGGAGAAAAGGGAACCCTCTTGCACTGTTGGGGGGAATGTAAATTGATACAGCCACTATGGAGAACAGTATGGAGATTCCTTAAAAAAATTATAAAGAAGATATGGCACATATAGACAATGGAATATTACTCAGCCATAAAAAGAAATGAAATTGAGTTATTTGTAGTGAGGCAGATGGACCTAGAGTCTGTCATACAGAGTGAAGTAAGTCAAAAAGAGAAAAACAAATACTATATGCTAACACATATATATGGAATCCAAAAAAAAAAAAAGAAAAAGGTTCTGATGAACCTAGGGGTAGAGAATGGACTTGAGGACACGGGGAGGGGGAAGGGTAAGCTGGGACAAAGTGATAGAGTAACACTGACATATATACACTACCAAATGTAAGACAGATAGCTAGTGGGAAGCAGCTGCACAGCACAGGGAGATCAGCCCAGTACTTTGCAACCACCTAGAGGGGTGGGATAGGGCCGGTGGGAGGGAGACGCAAGAGGGAGGGGTTATGGAGATATACGTATGCATATAGTTGATTCATTTTGTTATACAGCAGAAACTAACACAATATTGTAAAGCAATTATACTCCAATAAAGATGTTAAAAAAAAGAAGAATCCATTTTAGGTATGTAGTTCACAAAAAGACATACAACACACATAAATAATCAGAAAAGGTGTGGGAAAAAAAATATACCAAACACCACTGGTAACTGCTAAGGAATGTAGTGCCGGGAAACAGAGATGGGGATAAAAAGGAAGACTTTCACAGATGTAAAGTCCTGTTTTAACTGAGCACCTTAAATAGTGAATAGATAGCCAACTGAAGCACACAGGCCAGCTTCAACATACTATCATAAGCAGTTAGAAGCAGCAAGAAAGACTGCTAAAAAAATTAAGTAATAAAAGATCTAGAAATCAAGAAGGGTACCCCCCCCCAGTGGAACAGAAATTACAAGGAATATCCAAGAAAATGAAGCAGATAGACCACACTAAGGAGAAACCCCAGCCCAAAGAAGGCATAGGAAATCAGGACTCCAAGGTACTCTAAGCTTAGAGACAGCAGCGATGATGGGACTCAGTTAAAAGCTGTCAGGTCAGTCCCCACTTCCCCCATGCTTTCCTTCCCTCACCCCACAATAGTCAGCTTTGTGCCAAACCCAAGATGGGAACAGAGACTGAAAGCTTTGGCACAAGAGGAAACCAACGGGTGAATGGTGATACCCAGAGGAGTTGGGGGGGGAGCCCCACACCACACCTGGCAGCACTATCACACCCCTGCCAGAGGCAGGTGGTAGAAAACAGTCATGTTATCACAGGGAATCTCAAGTATTGCCAAATAACTGAGGAAAACTACTACCAAAAAAGAAAGGCATCACGTTCAAAGAGAATAAATGTCACCCAGCGAAACAATGTTGATACAGCAAATAGGAGACTTTTAAAAAGAAATATGTCATTTTCCTCATACGGATGAAAGAAAATAGCACACATCTGTGAAACAAAAGCAAACCCCTAAACAAAGTGAATTATCTAATGACTAACAAATCCTTTCCAGGTTAGGTAGTTTTCAATTCTTTGCTTTTCCAGAATTCAAAGAGGTCATAATGTTTAATAATACTGAGTTATGGAATGCTTAGCATGTAACTCAAAGATTTGAGGACATTACCATAATAAAGCTTCCATTCCCACATACTTAGCTGAGTGAATAAGGTTTTTTGGCTATTATTATCTATAAAAACAATAGGACTAAATATTGTTAAAACCTTTCCATCCTAACAAAAAATAGTTATCCAGATTTATGGTCTAATCAAGGAAAATAGCCTTGATTAGCCCCCATAATCTCATTAGAAAAACATTTCCAATCAGATTCAACTTTTATGGTTGTTAATAATTTCTCAAAAAAAACTGTGATAAATGTGATCAATGCACCGGTCCGGGAAGATCCCACATGCCGCGGAGCAGCTGGGCCCGTGAGCCATGGCCACTGAGCCTGTGAGTCCGGAGCCTGTGCTCCGCAACAGGAGAGGCCATAACAGTGAGAGGCCCGTGTACCACAAAAAAAAAAAAAAAAAAAAAAAACTAAAAATGTGATCAACTGGGTACTACTAGTATTGATAATAGTGATGATAAATCTCCTTTGGACCAAGTTAATGCTTAGGAGCCTTTGATTACAGAAACTTTTTAAATTAAAATTTAAGTTTTTTCTTTTGATACGGACCATTTTTATTTATTAATTTTTTATCTATCTATCTATCTATCTTTGGCTGCATTGGGTCTTCGTTGCTGTGCATGGGCTTTCTCTAGCTGCAGCGAGTGGGTGCTACTCTTTGTTGTGGTACACGGGCTTCTCATTGCGGTGGCTTCTCTTGTTGTGGAGCACAGGCTCTAGGCACGCGGGCTTCAGTAGTTGTGGCTCGCGGGCTCTAGAGTGCAGGCTCAGTAGTTGTGGTGCACGGGCTTAGCTGTTTCGTGGCAGGTGGGATCTTCCCAGACCAGGGATCAAACCCATGTCCCCTGCATTGGCAGGCAGATTTTTTTTTTTTAACATCTGTATTAGAGTATAATTGCTTTACAATGTTGTGTTAGTTTCTGCGGTATTACAAAGTGAATCAGTTATATATCCCCATATCCCCTCCCTCCTGCGTCTCCCTCCCACCCTTCCTATGTCACCCCTCTAGGTGATCACAAAGCTCCAAGCTGATCTCCCTGTGCTATGCAGCTGCTTCCCACTAGCTAGCTATCTTACATTTGGTAGTGTATATATGTCAATGCCACTCTCTCACTACATCCCAGCTGACCCTTCCCCCTCCCCGTGTCCCCAAGTCCATTCTCTACAACTGCATCTTTATTCCCATCCTGCCCCTAGGTTCATCAGAACCTTTCTTTTTTTTTAAGATTCCATGTATATGTGTCAGCATACGGTATTTTTCTCTTTCTGACTTATTCACTCTGTATGACAGACTCTAGGTCCATCCTCCTCACTACAAATAACTCAATTTTGTTTCTTTTTATGGCTGAGTAAT
>NC_041231.1:43700111-43711148 GCF_002837175.3 Physeter macrocephalus | reverse complement strand
GTAAATTGATACAGCCACTATGGAGAACAGTATGGAGATTCCTTAAAAAAATAAAAATAGAACTACCATATGACCCAGCAATCCCACTACTGGGCATATACCCTGAGAAAAACATAATTCAAAAGGAGTCATGTACCACAATGTTCACTGCAGCACTATTTAAAATAGCCAGGACATGGAAGCAAGCTAAGTGTCCATCGACAGATGAATGTATAAAGAAGATATGGCACATATAGACAATGGAATATTACTCAGCCATAAAAAGAAATGAAATTGAGTTATTTGTAGTGAGGCAGATGGACCTAGAGTCTGTCATACAGAGTGAAGTAAGTCAAAAAGAGAAAAACAAATACTATATGCTAACACATATATATGGAATCCAAAAAAAAAAAAAGAAAAAGGTTCTGATGAACCTAGGGGTAGAGAATGGACTTGAGGACACGGGGAGGGGGAAGGGTAAGCTGGGACAAAGTGATAGAGTAACACTGACATATATACACTACCAAATGTAAGACAGATAGCTAGTGGGAAGCAGCTGCACAGCACAGGGAGATCAGCCCAGTACTTTGCAACCACCTAGAGGGGTGGGATAGGGCCGGTGGGAGGGAGACGCAAGAGGGAGGGGTTATGGAGATATACGTATGCATATAGTTGATTCATTTTGTTATACAGCAGAAACTAACACAATATTGTAAAGCAATTATACTCCAATAAAGATGTTAAAAAAAAGAAGAATCCATTTTAGGTATGTAGTTCACAAAAAGACATACAACACACATAAATAATCAGAAAAGGTGTGGGAAAAAAAATATACCAAACACCACTGGTAACTGCTAAGGAATGTAGTGCCGGGAAACAGAGATGGGGATAAAAAGGAAGACTTTCACAGATGTAAAGTCCTGTTTTAACTGAGCACCTTAAATAGTGAATAGATAGCCAACTGAAGCACACAGGCCAGCTTCAACATACTATCATAAGCAGTTAGAAGCAGCAAGAAAGACTGCTAAAAAAATTAAGTAATAAAAGATCTAGAAATCAAGAAGGGTACCCCCCCCCAGTGGAACAGAAATTACAAGGAATATCCAAGAAAATGAAGCAGATAGACCACACTAAGGAGAAACCCCAGCCCAAAGAAGGCATAGGAAATCAGGACTCCAAGGTACTCTAAGCTTAGAGACAGCAGCGATGATGGGACTCAGTTAAAAGCTGTCAGGTCAGTCCCCACTTCCCCCATGCTTTCCTTCCCTCACCCCACAATAGTCAGCTTTGTGCCAAACCCAAGATGGGAACAGAGACTGAAAGCTTTGGCACAAGAGGAAACCAACGGGTGAATGGTGATACCCAGAGGAGTTGGGGGGGGAGCCCCACACCACACCTGGCAGCACTATCACACCCCTGCCAGAGGCAGGTGGTAGAAAACAGTCATGTTATCACAGGGAATCTCAAGTATTGCCAAATAACTGAGGAAAACTACTACCAAAAAAGAAAGGCATCACGTTCAAAGAGAATAAATGTCACCCAGCGAAACAATGTTGATACAGCAAATAGGAGACTTTTAAAAAGAAATATGTCATTTTCCTCATACGGATGAAAGAAAATAGCACACATCTGTGAAACAAAAGCAAACCCCTAAACAAAGTGAATTATCTAATGACTAACAAATCCTTTCCAGGTTAGGTAGTTTTCAATTCTTTGCTTTTCCAGAATTCAAAGAGGTCATAATGTTTAATAATACTGAGTTATGGAATGCTTAGCATGTAACTCAAAGATTTGAGGACATTACCATAATAAAGCTTCCATTCCCACATACTTAGCTGAGTGAATAAGGTTTTTTGGCTATTATTATCTATAAAAACAATAGGACTAAATATTGTTAAAACCTTTCCATCCTAACAAAAAATAGTTATCCAGATTTATGGTCTAATCAAGGAAAATAGCCTTGATTAGCCCCCATAATCTCATTAGAAAAACATTTCCAATCAGATTCAACTTTTATGGTTGTTAATAATTTCTCAAAAAAAACTGTGATAAATGTGATCAATGCACCGGTCCGGGAAGATCCCACATGCCGCGGAGCAGCTGGGCCCGTGAGCCATGGCCACTGAGCCTGTGAGTCCGGAGCCTGTGCTCCGCAACAGGAGAGGCCATAACAGTGAGAGGCCCGTGTACCACAAAAAAAAAAAAAAAAAAAAAAAACTAAAAATGTGATCAACTGGGTACTACTAGTATTGATAATAGTGATGATAAATCTCCTTTGGACCAAGTTAATGCTTAGGAGCCTTTGATTACAGAAACTTTTTAAATTAAAATTTAAGTTTTTTCTTTTGATACGGACCATTTTTATTTATTAATTTTTTATCTATCTATCTATCTATCTTTGGCTGCATTGGGTCTTCGTTGCTGTGCATGGGCTTTCTCTAGCTGCAGCGAGTGGGTGCTACTCTTTGTTGTGGTACACGGGCTTCTCATTGCGGTGGCTTCTCTTGTTGTGGAGCACAGGCTCTAGGCACGCGGGCTTCAGTAGTTGTGGCTCGCGGGCTCTAGAGTGCAGGCTCAGTAGTTGTGGTGCACGGGCTTAGCTGTTTCGTGGCAGGTGGGATCTTCCCAGACCAGGGATCAAACCCATGTCCCCTGCATTGGCAGGCAGATTTTTTTTTTTTAACATCTGTATTAGAGTATAATTGCTTTACAATGTTGTGTTAGTTTCTGCGGTATTACAAAGTGAATCAGTTATATATCCCCATATCCCCTCCCTCCTGCGTCTCCCTCCCACCCTTCCTATGTCACCCCTCTAGGTGATCACAAAGCTCCAAGCTGATCTCCCTGTGCTATGCAGCTGCTTCCCACTAGCTAGCTATCTTACATTTGGTAGTGTATATATGTCAATGCCACTCTCTCACTACATCCCAGCTGACCCTTCCCCCTCCCCGTGTCCCCAAGTCCATTCTCTACAACTGCATCTTTATTCCCATCCTGCCCCTAGGTTCATCAGAACCTTTCTTTTTTTTTAAGATTCCATGTATATGTGTCAGCATACGGTATTTTTCTCTTTCTGACTTATTCACTCTGTATGACAGACTCTAGGTCCATCCTCCTCACTACAAATAACTCAATTTTGTTTCTTTTTATGGTAGGTTGGTTCCATGTCCAGGCTATTGTAAATAGTGCTGCAGTGAACATTGTGGTACATGACTCTCTTTGAATTATGTTTTTCTCAGGGTATATGCCCAGTAGAGGGATTGCTGGGTCATATGGTAGTTCTATTTTTATTTTTTTAAGGAATCTCCATACTGTTCTCCATAGTGGCTGTATCAATTTACATTCCCACCAACAGTGGAAGAGGGTTCCCTTTTCTCCACACCCTCTCCAGCATTTATTGTTTGTAGATTTTTTTATGATGGCCATTCTAACCGGTGTGAGGTGATACCTCATTGTAGTTTTGATTTGCATTTCTCTAATGATTAGTGATGTTGAGCATTGGCAGGCAGATTCTTAACCACTGCGCCACCAGGGAAGTCCCAAGACCTACCACTTTAGTTTGCAGACATTCATTACTTGTTAATCTGCACATTAACATAACCTAAACCTGAACAAAATGACTCTAGTTCAATAACAGATAAAATGACTTCAATTCAGTTTAACGAGCAATGATTGTATATCTACCATGTGCCAAGAGCACTGATCTCTCTTTAACGCATATCTGACCAAGTTTCCCAGTCCCACCTTATCTCCCCACAGATTGTGAGACTCTGCATGATATCACTGGATGTGCTTCTCCATGTTCCACCCTGTCACCTGTCTCATTTGTCATTCTGACCTCTGGTTTCTTATCACTGAGCAACTTGAGGTTGCTGGTACACTTTGAACTATTCTGTGCCTCTTCGCTTTTCCTAAATGTGTCATTCTGCAGGAATATAAAAATAAACAAAACACTATCCCTACTCTAGAGTAGCTTAAGTATGAGACAACAAATAGCTTAACTATGACCTTACAAGTGCCATGAGAAAGGAAGGTTCAGAGAAGAAAGGCACTTACCAAGGGGAAGACGAAAAGATAAAGGGGGTTGTGGGAGAAGATGGGAGAGGGAAGTCAGGGAATGTTCTTGGAAGATTACATCTAAACCCATTCGTAAAGGATTTTTTGTAGAAGACCACCTTTAGCCAATGCTTTATCATCAACCTCCAGATGTGTATCTTTAGCCCAGAACTCTCCTCTCAATTCCAGACTCTCTTATCTAGCTGCCTACTGCTCTTGACTAGGTATCTTCTCCACTATCAGATAAGCTGAAATTCTTACCTTTCCCTCAAAATCTACTCCTTCTACAGCCTTCCCAATCTCACAAGATGACAATTCCTTCCTTTTGGTTGCTCAGGCCAAAACCTTGAGTCATCCTGGATTCATCCTTGGCAATGTAAAGTCTTATACCTTCAAAGGAGCAGTTGGGTGACATGATGTGGGTTAAAGTCGGATGGGAGTGGGTTCAAGAGAGAATGAAAGGGGGGCTTCCCTGATGGTGCAGTGGTTAAGACTCCGCGTTCCCAATGCAGGCGACCCAGGTTCAATCCCTGGTCAGGGAACTAGATCCCACATGCATGCCACAACTAAGAGTTCGCATGCCATAACTAAGGAGCTGGTGAACCACAACTAAGACCCAGCAAAACCAAATAAATAAATAAATATTTTTTTAAAAAGAAGAGAGAATGAGGGGAAAGGAATTGAGATTAAGGAGTAGATACACCTTTTTCAAAGAAGGATCAGAATAAAAAAGTAAATGAGATGGACACAGATTGAGATAGGATTTTTTATGAAGAAAAAAATTATGGTATGTTTGATGCTGATGAATGGCCCAGCTGAAGAGAGGAACTGATGATGCAGGAGACAAAAGAGACAATTGTTATAGCAGTACCCTTGAGTGAGAGCATGAGCAGTTCACTCATGACAATAAAAGTAATAGCAGAGTAAAGGGCTCAGATAAAAGTAGTTTAGGAGATGGGGGGGTGCATAAACTCTCTTCTGCTTGAGTTTACTGATTATCTGTTCTAAAAGTCATCAACCAAGAATATGAACAGGAAAGCAAGTGCTGGAGGTTTGAACAGAGAGAAGATGTGAAATAGCTGTCTAGGAAAGCGGAAGATTTTATAAATTGGTATGAATTAGTAGCAGAGTCCTCAAGTACATGCTCTTTATGCAAATAAGACTCATTTACATTTCCTGAACATAATGTTTATAGGTCTAATAATTCTGCCTTTTGATCTAAATAAGTGAACCTTTAGTTTTGAAAAATAGTTATCTATGAGACATTAAATCAATCAGAAAGTATGCATTCATGAAGATGGTAAGGGTTCACAGAAAGAACATGGGGTTTAAAAACCATAAGATCTGGGTTCAGGTTGTGGTTCTGTCACTATAAACTAAATGATCAAATGCAATTCCTTTGTGCTCCCTAAGCCTGAATAGCCTCACTTGAAAGACGGGATAATATCTACTTCACATGGTCACCAAGTGGACTAAACACAATAACACTGGAGGCAGCACCGTGGCAATTGCACAGTGTTAAGTACATGTTAACTATTATTATTCTCATTGTTGCTTAACTGTAGATTGATCAACTATATTGACTTACCTATAGAACAACTATAGATTGTTGACTGTAGATTGATCACTAAACTACAAAGTAATCTCACGAGAACACTGAAATTAATTTACTTTTGCCTTATATAAAACTCATTTAAATGACATTACCAGACTAGGTAATAACTGCAAGACTAAGAAATAAGCAATTTACCATAATAAAATAAAAGCAACACAAGGAGGTTAGAAGAAAATAAAAGGGAGACAGAGATTCTACCATACACATAACACCTAACGATCTCAAAATCTACGCTCAGAAGAGAAGAATAAAAACATTACAACATAAAAACAATTAGGTTTTAAAGTAGGAAAAAACTGCATACTTCTCTGGAGATAGGGCTTGGGCTCTAATCATTGGAAATGATTAGACCTACCCTACTGGACATACCCAGTAGGGTACGTCCTCATTTGAAAGGTGCTATACTGTCTTCTTTCTGATTTCCCAGAGGGATAGACTCCCATTTCATGAAGTGAAAATTTTCTCAGCTAAATACATACAGCACTGAAAACAACACAAGTTTTTTAAACTAATCACATGCTCTGAGATATAAGGATATTGAAATTTACTTTGTTTTTTTATCTCTTCTCCTGCAATCTCTTCTCTTTCCCAGCAGTGGGATTTCAGAGTCCTACCGCTGGCAAATCAATTTGGCAGAGAAGGGAAGTAGCAAGAAGGTGAGAAGGCATGTGTGCTGTGAAGAAGAGACCCACAGTGAGTGCGTTTTGGGCAAAATGGGGAGGATTCAGCATGGTCTCAATGCATGGCCTCCTTCTTGTGTAAAAGTCAGGCTTGTGCCAACATCGCCCTCTGGTGGCCAATGAAGGTAGTTACAAAGCTCCACAACAGAAAGCCCCAGTCAGTTGAACAAGGAAAAGTTCTGTAGTATCTAGTTATCATCCTTCCCAGGACTTACTTAGGCCCTTTCTCCAGGATCAATGTTTCTCAGTCATGACGTGCATCCAAGTCACTTGCAAGGGCTTGTTTAAAAAACAGATTGCTGGGACTTCCCTGGTGGCTCAGTGGTTAAGAATCCGCCTGCCAACGTAGGGGACACCGGTTCGAGCCCTGGTCCGGGAAGATCCCACATGCCACAGAGCAACTAAGCCCGAACACCATAACTAGGTAGCCTGCGCTCTAGAACCCGCGCACCACAACTACTGAGCCCACGTACCACAACTACTGAAGCCCACACGCCTAGAACCCAAGCTCCACAACAAGAGAAGCCACCGTGATGAGAAGCCTGTGCACAGCAACGAAGAGTAGCCCCCTGCTCTCCCCAATTAGAGAAAGCCCGCGTACAGCAATGAAGAACCAACGCAGCCATAAATAAATATAAATTAAAAAAAAAAAAGCCAATTGCTGAGTCCTATCCCCAGCATTTGCCTAAGAATTGCATTTTGAACAAGGTCCCAAGTGATACTGCTGGTCCAAGAACCACACTTTGAGAACCACTGTCCTAAGATTAAAACATTCTACAGACATAAGTTCTTAGCCTCAAAAACCTTCTGGAATGTTGGGGAGTAAGTATCCTCTCAATATCATAAGTGCTCTATCTAAGCACATGGAGTACAGAAAAATTAAGTGGCTTACCCACAAATTTGCCAACTATTTGTGTTTAAGGGTCAACAATGTATTAGATGTTCATTCAAACATCTGTGACAATGTTTTGAATGAACAAGAGTGACAGAAGTTATATTGTTATATCTAAGAGAAAGCTTCTGTCTTTTGTCTTCCTAGCCTTGAAAACAGAGAGCCATATAGAGCTGATAATGAACAAGTATTAGGAAGATAACATTTTTGAAGGAAAAAAAAAAAGTAATACATATGTTCTGAAAAAGTATCTTGAGAATTGTTTCCCAAGGAGACAGGCATTTTAGAAGTTTAAAAACAGTTTCATTTCTAGGTATTTGGCTATTTAGGTATTTTATGGAGGCAATGCTATGGGAAAATACTTGTAGACTCACAACTAAATGGGGGTAAAATGGGAAATAGTACAGAAAAGGTATCCCTAGCACCCACACTGTGAACTTGAAATACCATAGTTTCTTGGAGAAATCATTTTTTCCAGGTTTGGGGCAAGAACTATACCTGGGGAGGAAAAAAGCAACATTTCCTACTTTGCGCTAAGTGCCATAAAGGCAATCTCACTTTCCTTCCCCCTTTGCCCCTTGTAAGGGCAATTACAGTAGGTGTATAATAATTAAAAGAAATAAAAACACCATGTATAATAATTAAAAGAAATAAAAACACCATTGCCCAGAGAGTTCCATTATGCGTAACCCACTTAACCTTTCTATATCTAGATGCAGGAAGCTGGTTGATAAATTTCCAGTAGTTGGCCTAAGTTAGCCTGCTGTAAAATGATATCAAGAGCACCAGTGATGGGGCTTCCCTGGTGGCGCAGTGCTTAAGAAGGTTAATTACAAGTTATTCAAATATTTAAAATATCAGCAGGAAAAATTTAATAATTTTTATAAGCAAAACAGTTTCTTAAAAACTCTCCTCCTGTTGGGTCAAGTTCATGGTACACAGATCAAGTCACCCAAGATGAACCACAAGAAAATCTACTGCTACCATCTCATTATCCTCACCCATCTAAGCTGAGTCCCAGGTGGTAGGAGCCACACACAGCTAAAGGAAGATTTTAAATGAAAAGGAGCAAGCTTCCTCCACCTATGACTGATGAGGGTAAGTTAATGCGGATGGGAAGAGTATCTTAGCCATGACTCAAGTTATTAAAATATTTACTCTGTACCATTTCCTTTCTTCCAACTAAAGTGTTCCTTTTAGGTTAATCAAAGGACAAATAACTCCACTGACGGTTACGGATTAAAAGAGAACAGACATTTCCATTTTCCATTAACGAATCCAATTTTTTTCTTGGAGTAAATATTTATACGGATATAATTTGATTTTAAACTCTCAATAATATTTCTTCTGATCATTTGTGGTTACCCTTCCACCCCCCAAATAAAGCACATATAAAAGAAGCAGGAGTTCCTCTTCCACTCAGGCTACAGAAAGCCAGAAGAAATGTCACTCCCACCCTATCAACAACAAAAAACGCAGATCAACTACAAAATCGAGCTCAACTACAACAACTCAACTACAAAAACGAACTCACCAGAGAGCTGAGGTTTTAGGGCAACCAAGTAGTGTGGAATCCAAAGAAAGACATTCCCCTCAAGGAGATATGGGAGGTAAGCAATGGTTCTCCTGTGTCTCACGAGCCATGCAAGCAGGTGAGAAGAATTCAACTAAAGAGTTTAACGATTTGCTAAAGGCTAAGTGAAGGCTACCATGAGAGTAAAGCATCCCTGGGATCCACAGACACAAAAGGAGTTCATACCCACTTGCAGGTTAGAAAGACTGGAGGCAGAGGGGGGACCAGAGAGCTGCTCTACGTGGTGCAGACCTGGAAAAAGCTGCCACTAAAAGCAAAGGCAAGAAGCCCTGGCCCCTAGGACTCCTCTCTCCTACGCAAACAGAAGTTTTAAGCTGCTGGGGGAGGAGTATCAAACCCTGTCAGCCCCATGGCCCAGGTGAAGACCCACTGCAGCTGGGGAAGAAGTTAACAAGAAAACCCCCTCTTACCCTAGGGGAGGAGCCAGAAAGAGTCCTAGCCCAGGATCCTATGCCAATACCTTTAGAAAACGCCATCCATGTAAGAGGGATAATATGATTGAGAAAAAGACTCAACCACAAGACGCATGCACACAGGCCTGAGCCTAAACCAAGACCAAAAAACAAAAATAAAAAAACTCCTGCCCACTACCAGGCTATCCCTCTTCTGATAAGGGAGGGGAGAGCATGGAGAGAGAGAGAGAGATCCTTTTGAGGCACAGGTGCACAGCAGGGCCAAAAGCTGGGAGTGGAACAAAAACTTTGAGAAAAGAACTTTTGAGAAAAGCTTTCCAGCACCTCAGTCCTTACTCTACGCACCAGAAATGGAAGAATTTGAAGCCAGTAGTGCACTGAAGACCGTCATAGCAACAACAAAGCCCAACCCTAGCTCAGCCCTGGCCTAAATTGACTCAACCCTTTGAAAGTATTAATTAGTAAAAGAAGAGAGTTGCCCATTGTTGGGTTGTACCCCGCAGGCCTACAAGGTCTGTGCTTGCCCAGCTCTAAAACCGAAGAAAGAGCCCAGAGTCAACAACAGAGACATCAACGGCGTAATGGGTGGGGGACCTTACACAGCTGAAACAAGGTCCTGGAGCGACACCCCACCATGTGCGGCAGACAGCAGGCAGGACATGGTGGCAGTCTTCAATGCCTGCGGGGGGTGGGGGGGATTACCAGTTATAGGAGAATTATGTCAGGTGGGTTCATTAGTTACCAGGGAAACCAGCAGAGGGGCACGCCCCTCACTACCCCCTTTGATAAAAACAATCACCAGCTGGAGCAGGGGCAAGAGTGTAGGAAGGTCGGACATGTGAGTAGGGTACAGGTGAAGCAGGCACTGGTCGAGAAGGGGATGTACAGACAGCAAGAGAACAGCCATCATGAGTGGCCTGACCATACACTCATTTCCAGGCATAAATATTTTATTTCAGACTCTACCATTTTACATGTGAGGTCCAGCATTTACTCAAAAATTAAGATACACATAAAAAGTACCAGAAAAAAACAGTAAAGAGACAAAATAATCAGACTGAGAGATGACCCAGATGTTCAAACTACCAGACAGACATTTAAAATAATTATGATTAATGTGTTAAAGTCTATAATGGAAGAGACAGAAATATGCATTAACAGATGGATAATTTCAGCAGAGAGATGGAAACTCTAAAAGTCAAACAGAAATGCTAGAAGTTAAAAACAGTAAAGATATTAAAGATAAAAATGCCACTGAGTGCTCATCATTAGACTCAACACAACCAGGAAAAAAAGCAGGGAATTTGAAGATAGATGAAAAGAAAGTACCCAAAATGAAACAGAGCATCCAAGAACTGTGGGACAATACTCAAAAATCTAACAAAAATGTAACTGGAATCCCAGAAGGAGAAGAGAGAAAGAAAGAGGCAAAGCACAGATCAAGCTCAGAGAAGCCATGAAAGACAAATAACAAAATATCACCTAAACACAACACATTCAAACTGCTAAAAACCCAAGATAAAGATAGCCTTGAAGGTGGGGCGGGGGGAGAACAATGATCAAGACTGTAACAGATTTCTCATAGGAAACTATGCAAGTAGGACAACTAATTTTCCTTCAAATTACTGAAAGAAAAAAGTAACACAGAATAGGACACCTAGCAAAAAGTACCTTCCAGGGCTTCCCTGGTGGCGCAGTGGTTGAGAGTCCGCCTGCCGATGCAGGGGACACGGGTTCATGCCCCGGTCTGGGAATATCCCACATGCCGCGGAGCGGCTGGGCCCGTGAGCCATGGCCGCTGAGCCTGC
>NC_041231.1:43687492-43700067 GCF_002837175.3 Physeter macrocephalus | reverse complement strand
CCCCGGAGCGGCTGGGCCCGTGAGCCATGGCCGCTGAGCCTGCGCGTCCGGAGCCTGTGCTCCGCAACGGGAGAGGCCACAACAGTGAGAGGCCCGCGTACCGCAAAAAAAAAAAAAAAAAAAAAAGTACCTTCCAAAACTTAAGGTTTGTTTTTAAAATAAAAGAAAGCTGAGATAATTCACTGCTAAGCAGGTTTGTACCGTAAGAGAAGTGTTACAAGTTTTTCAGGCAGAAGGACTATGGTGCTAGACAGAAATTTGGGTCTATACAAAGAAATGAAGAATGCCCAAAATGGTAAAAATTAGAGTAAAGGTATATTTTTCCCATATTTTTATTCATTCTAAAAGATAATTCACAAGCTAAAGCAAAAATAGTAACAAGGTAGGTAACTAACATAAGTCAAATTATGTGTACGACAATAACACAAAAAAATGACAGAGGAACTGGACATTTACTATTTTGCATGGAATTTTACACCATACATGAAATGGTAGAATATTACTGGAAGGCAAACTGGAAGAAATTAACATACACAGTAAACTCTAGGTCAAATATAAAACAACTTTTAAAAGAAATATATATAATAAGCCAATGTTGGAGTTAAAACAGTATTTTTAAAAATATTCAGGGACTTTCCTGGCAGCACAGTGATTAGGAATCCGCCTGCCAATGCAGGGGACATGGGTTCGAGCCCTGGTCCAGGAAGATACCACGTGCCGCAGAGCAACTAGGCCCGTGCGCCACAACTACTGAGCCTGAGCTCTAGAGCCCGCGAGCCACAACTACTAAGCCCGCATGCTGCAGCTACTGAAGCCTGCGTGCCTAGAGTCCATGCTCTGCAACAAGAGGAGCCACCACAATGAGAAGCCCGCGCACTGCAACGAAGAGTAGCCCCTGCTCACCACAACTAGAGAAAGCCCGTGCACCGCAATGAACACCCAACACAGATAAAAATAAAATAAATAAAATAAGTAAATTTTTTTTAAAAAAAGCCTATTTTAGGTGGTTGCCAGAGGTGGGGGGTGGGCAAATGGGTGAAAGGAGTCAAAATAAATAAAATAAGTTATAAAATAAATAAGTCCTGAGGATACAATGTATGGCGTGGTGTCTATAGTTAATAATAACACTGTACTATATTTGAAAGTTGCTAGAAGAGTAGATATTAAAAATTCTCATCACAAGAGGAAAAAAATTCATAACTATATGTGGTGATGGATGTTAATTAGACTTGTCATCATTTCACAATATATACAAATACTGAATCATTATGTTATATACCTGAAACTAATATGTTTTATGTCAATTATATCTCAATTTTTTAAAAATGCTTATTTTAGAAAAGAAATGTTTCAAATCAATGATCTAAGCTGCCACCTTAAAAAACTAGAAGAAGAGCAAATCAACTAAAAGTAAGCAGAAGGAAGGAAATATTAAAAGATACAAGGAAGGAAATATTAAAAGATACAAGCAGGAATTGAAAACAGAGAGGACATGACATGAGATCCTACAGACATTAAAAGAATAAGGTAATATTATAATTTTATCTCATTAGATGACTTAAAGGAAATAGACCAATTCCGTGAAAGATACAAAACACCAAAGCTCACTTGAAAAGATAGAAAACTTGAACAGTTCTGTATCTCTTAAACGAACTGAATTCCTAGTTAAAAACTTGACAGAGAAAACTCCAGATCCAGATGACTTCACTGACAAAGTCTGTCAAACATTAAAGAAAAAAACATCAATTCAACACAAACTGTTCTAGAAAACAGAATAGGAGGGAACACTTCCCAACTCATTCTATGATGTCAGCATGACCTCAGTTCTAAAACCGGACAAAGGCCTCACAAGAAAACAACAGACCAATATCCCACATGCGCATAGATGCAAAAATCCTCAATCAAATGTTAGCAAATCTGACCCAGCAATATATAAAGACAGCAAATCTCTTTTAAAGGGTTTAACGCATTTTTTAATCCTGACCTAGGATTACTCTCAAAGACAGGTGGCATCTGACTCTGTTCTAAATTGTCTTGGTATAAATACAGAATTTAAAGTATCTAACAAAGCTACTTTCAAAGAAAGGCACAGCAGACAGTTTAATTTAGGAAATTAAGAGGCAAATTATATAGCTGTTGAGACATTATAGAAGAAACTTTAGGGTTAAGAGTAACCTACAGCTTCAAGAACACATACTCTACTGAAGGGTAATGAACCTACCTCCTTGGTTTCCAAGAAATTTAGATAAAAAGAAAGTTACTAGCCTATACTAAAAAACTCAGTTCAGTTTCCTCAAAGGTTTCTAAGATTATGACCCAAAGCATAATCCCTTATCTACTTTCTGAACCTATCTATCCAGTCTGGCTTAATTACTTACCTTCAGCTTGGCTAGTGTCTGAGCATGGTTTCTTCTTTGACTCCGAATTCCCGGTTTTCTCATCAACATCCAGGAGAGGAATATACTCTGTTTTTCCAACAGTTTCTCCCACAACATCATCAAAGGCCTCTGCCTCCAGTGTGGCAATAAAGTCCCGTTTTATCTCTTCCTCAATTTCTGGAGGTGGCTCTGTTAATGCATCTGCAAGACTGAGGTCTGCCATTCTGCACCACTGCAACTGCCTGGTTAAGGGAGAAAAAACGTTTCATATGATGAAAACTGCAAAGGGAAAAACATTCCTAGAAACTCTTGTCATCATTTTAAACAAAAAAGGAATTAAAATCTAAAATTTTAGAGCTAAAAGAGACTCCCCCATTTTATAGACTAGAAAATCACAGCTCCGTAACAGACAGTCTTACCCAAGGTAAACACTTTTTCTTGCATCTCTGGGAGGTAAATAGAGCAAGTGCCATTTTGTCCTTTTCATTAATAAGAAAAATGAAGTGCAAAAAAACCCCTCAATTTATCCAAGGTTACAGCCAGTAAGATTCAAATCAGGTCTTTTGATTTCAGGTCTTAAAACCCTTTCAACTATTCCATTTATCTTAATTTCCAAATCATGTCACAGAATAATTCTTAAAAATATATACAAAAGGAGGTCAGATTAGGTTATATTCCCATTTAAAAAAAAAAAACGGTTAATTACTATCAGGCAAATGAAGTCACTTTTCTTTACCAGGGACTAGGAATATGGACCTTATCTTGTAGGGGTAAGCAGTGCTTCATGAATCACTTGGACATGGCTCTGTCAACTGAACTACTCTTACTAGTTCCCTGCTGGCATGAAAAATACAGACACTGTTCCCTGAATTAGCTAGGGGAGGCAGTCCTTCTCTGTGGTCATGTACATTAGCTTCTTTGCAGAACACCAGGCTTTCAATTTTTAAACATAACCTGAAATTAAAAAGTATATGGGGGGGGGTTCCCTGGTGGTGCAGTGGTTGCGCGTCCGCCTGCCGATGCAGGGGAACCGGGTTCGCGCCCCGGTCTGGGAGGATCCCACGTGCCGCGGAGCGGCTGGGCCCGTGAGCCATGGCCGCTGGGCCTGCGCGTCCGGAGCCTGTGCTCCGCAACGGGAGAGGCCACAACAGAGGGAGGCCCGCATACCACAAAAAAAAAAAAAAAGTATATAGGGGACTTCCCTGGTGGCGCAGTGGTTAAGAATCTGCCTGCCAATGCAGGGGACGTGGGTTCGAGCCCTGATCCGGGAAGATCCCACATGCCGCGGAGCAACTAAGCCCGTGCACCACAACTACTGAGCCTGCGCTCTAGAGCCCGCAAGCCACAACTACTGAGCCTGTGTGCCACAACTACTGAAGCCCGCGCACCTAGAGCCTGTGCTCCGTGACAAGAGAAGCCACCACAATGAGAAGCCCACGTACCACAATGAAGAGTAGCCCCCACTCGCCGCAACCAGAGAAGAGCCCGTGCGCAGCAACGAAGACCCAACGCAGCGAAAAATAAAATAAATAAAATAAAAATAAATAAAGAACTTTGTAAAGGCCTGACATGTCAAAGGGTTCCACAAAAAGGAACTGATTTTCCCTTTTTTATCTATGATAGCTATTATTACCAGTTAGCCTTTGAAAGCTGTTATGAACAAAAAACAATAAATGTCTATAATTAAGCAGTTTCATCGTCAAAGAGAACTTGTAAGGACACCTGTACCATCTTTAACATACAATAAGAGCCCAACAGATTTATTTGTCCTAGAAATATGTAATTATGACACTTATTTCATGCAATCTTCTCAGACTTTTCCTAATTTAGGACACTGGTGAAAATACAGACAAAACCAGCAATACGTTTTAAACTTCATTTATCTGAGTGCGGATTCTCAAAGGGCAACTTTTTATTCACTGTAATCTTTCCCCTCTTCCCTGCCTCCCAACCTCCCAAACCATTTTCTGGGCTGACATGTGGTTCATGGAATACGAACAGCAGCTTAAATTCAGCGTAAGAGGGTAAAATTGATAGAAAATTAGACAGCTGGAAGTGGGAAGGTCACTTGGCTCCCAGTACACGCATCCAACCACCCAGCATCTGCATCTCAAAACAGTTTAGCTATTCTTTTCATGTCATCACACATAAATAGAAGTATGATTTAAACACACACACACACACACACACACACACACACACACACACACACTCTACTTATGGAAAATGACCCTGTAAAAGCAATACTAGCTAGTGGAAGTGAAAATACTGGCTTTTAGCCAAAAAGTCCCAGTTTTCAATAAATTAAAGAGAAGACTACTCAATTTTATAGTTATTCTATTCTAAAATATGTATAAGTATAATAAATTCCTTAGGTGCTCTACAGATCTGTTAAGCTGGTTCTGCAAGTGCTCCAGAATTGATCTTAATAACTTCATGACTGAATGTCATCCCACACTTAACAGAATCATTTAAGGTCGCAATAATTATCCATGCCTTAAAATGTTTAGTTATGTATTTTATGGACAAATGGATCTGACACAGTGTTCTTCTCAAATCTGGATATACAGGAAAATTCAAAAACATACCTTTGTGAATGAGAAGTATCCACTTTAAAAAAAATTCTCTCACTGACTATTCATACTTTTCCTCCTCTATTTGTATAGATAATAGAGAAAATTAACTGAGTTTGGATTTTTTTAAATTTAAGTACAGTTGATTTGCAGTGTTTCAGGTGTACAGCAAAGTGATTCAGTTAAATACATATTCTTTTTCAGATTCTTTTCCGTTATAGGTTATTACAAGATATTGAATATAGTTCCCTGTTCTGTTAACTTTAAATGGATTTGTTGTAGGAGGCAAGAAACAAAAGCTGGTTAAAGAAGTTGCCATGCTTCACTAGTTCAGTCTGATTCTCACTATGGCTTTGAGTGAGTCACCTTCCAGGGCTGAGTTCCCTAAGCTGTAAAATGAGAGTGGTATGTTAAACGATTCCTATGGTTGACTATTCTATAAGCTACTTATAATTCAGTTTCATCACTTAAATTAGAAATAAACAAACAAACTTCATATAGATCCTCTGTGTGACTATTATTTTATATATCAAGTACTCTCAATTATAACTGGGTTCAGGTTTATTAAAAGGTAAAAAGCCTTTAGGCAAAGGGAGAGACTCAAAACCAACTACCCGGTGCACAGTGCCTGCTTGAGCAAATCTGACTGAAGCTTAAGAAACTCCACCCAGTTCTGGCTAACATCAAAGGAGACTTGACACCACTCTGCCAGAAAATAAGCCTCATATTATTTAACCAGGCACCAAGAGCGTACCGTTTTCAAGCATAGCACTCTGGACATCTGATCTTTCATTCTAACTTCATGCCTGATGTGAAACTATCTGGTGAGAGCGTTTTGAAAATACCTAGGTAAACCAAGGCAAGAGGAAATGACAGGACATGATGATGAAGCACAGAAGAGAATTTTGGCCTCTTGACTATTCTTTTACTATTAATAGCTATGTGCTCATAAAGAGTAAATAAGAATACATAATGAGATCACAAGTGCCTTCTCTGTTGTATGGTTTTCTTCAGATCACAAACTCTGGAATTAATTACTGAACTAAAAATATTTTCTAGGTCTATACAGATTAAATAGTGTTCATATCTAACTTAAATGCACAGAACTATGGGCAAGTTTTCAAGCTCCCAGAAGTCCTTGTGAAAATTTTAGGTCAGTCATATCTATAGTCACTCAGTTGGGATCTGTGCTCATTCTGGCTGACAAGAAATTAGCATTCTAGTTTGCAAATGGCCTGTTGTTGCCTCTGTCCTCCCTTACTAACCTCCCCCCATCCCCGCCCCTAACCAAAGGTGCTGCTTTGAAACTAAACTGGAGGAAGAAAACTCATGAAAAGAAAGAACAGAAGCCTAATTCCGACCAATACTCACACACTTTTCATAACCACTGTAATATTTTCATTTCACTCGGTCACATTAGCCAAACTTCTACCAAGATTCAAACTTCTACCAAGATTCATTCAATGCAGCAGCCAGCATTCTCTTTTAAAGTACAGAATCCTATTTCACAATTTAAAGGGGAGTAATAAGGGGACATACACCCCTTGAAGGACCATCATCTCACCTTATGTGAGTTTAGTTAGCAAGTAGCTTTCCTCACAACCCCAGAGATAAATTCCATTGAAAGTGTCTGAGTTTCTGGTTTTAGGATAAAAAGGAAGAAACATAATTTAGCAACATGGAATATTTCAGGGAACAAAGCAGACCTGGATAAGGTACCAAAGTAGGGAGAAGGTATGTGGGCCCAGAGACCCTAGGAGGTAAGAGAAAGGGAGGTGACACAACGCCAAAGGCAAGCTCAACACCTTTCAAAACACTGCCTGTCAGTTTTAGAAAAAAGAAACTTTCTTCTCAGTAATTGGGACTAGTTTCGAACCAAAATTATCATTTATAACATTGTTTATCTAAGGAAAATGTATTCTGAGTTCCAAATAACCAATTAAAAAAAGAAACATTTAGGGGCTTCCCTAGTGCCGCAGTGGTTGGGAGTCCGCCTGCCTATGCGGGGGACGCGGGTTCGTGCCCCCGTCCGGGAAGATCCCACATGCCGCGGAGCGGCTGGGCCCGTGGGCCATGGCCGCTGAGCCTGCGCATCTGGGGCCTGTGCTCCGCAACGGGAGAGGCCGCGGCAGTGAGAGGCCCGCGTACCGCAAAAAACAAAACAAAAAAACAACAAAAAAACATTTAATAAGGAGACTGTTCATAATACTCACTTAAATTGTACCCATGATGGATATTCTGTTCTGTTTGGGGGGTGGGGGTGGGGTGGAGGGGTGAGTTATGGACAAGACACGGAACTGTAAAGATACGTGGGCTAATATTTTCTTCTACACTTTGTTTTCCATGACAGAGAATTCTGAATCCAGCACTAAGCTGCTATCCCAGGAGAGTGCTGTGGCCAAAAATGAAGGGCTTGTTCCTCAAGCTTGGAAGAAACCCAGCATCCCAGACAGTCCCAGAGACCATTTATAATCTGACATGCTTAAAGGTATAGTCTGCATCATAAAGATTTCATATTCAACATGAGATTTTTTTAGTTTGCCTAGCAAGCTTTCAGTTACTAAATGGGGACTTTATTCCTCAGATTTGTTTTAATGAATTTCTTTCAGAGGCCTATTACATACCAAGCTGAACCTTATTTGTCTGGAGGCTGTGTTCTGTTTTTAATTTATTTCACTAGAAAACCTTGATTTATACTTTCAATTGAAACAGTATTTCATTCGAAGTAAAACCAAATATTTATTAAGGACCTCTAGGGGTCCTTATACAGCTCAGACACTTACGATCCCTGAAGCTAAGCTAAATTTCTCCTGCTCCTCCCCAGAACCAGACTGGAAACAGCAACAGACAGCTCAGCAACATCTTGACTGTCCTGAGCAATAAACTCCAAACCCCCTGTGGAATATATTAACTTTCCACCCCCAGGTGCCTCCCTACCCACTACAAGGACAACAGCTGTACTATGACCAAGTGATGGAATTTCCAGGCTCGGCGGGGTTCTGTTCATCACCACCATTTGTCCTGCTCATCACAGGATTAGCAACAGGAGAGAGCCCTTGATTACTAGAATAGCTGAGGCCATCAACCAGTGACATTCCTATATGAAAGAACACACTGATACACATTACTTCCATGTAGTCCCCAAAACAAAGTATTCCTTTTCCCACTGCTAGTTTAGGAAGCCCTGTCCTGCAAGTATAAAAACACTGCACACACATGCACACACATATTAACATACCTAAGACCTTGCAGCACAAGGCTTAAAGCCTAGCTTACTTACTTACAGGGACTAGCCAGGCAGCTTAGATTCGGTCCTGACTGAATGCATTTTGGATCTCTACACAAGCACCTGCCACATTTCTATCCAAGTGAATTTGAATCTATTTCCCCAAGAAGAAGAATCTACACTAGATACCTCCCACTGTTAGCCATGTGATACAGATGGCATGATGTCTGCTGAAGTCCGGTTATATGCGCCAAAACAAGAGATGACAATGACACAGCATTTACATTTCTGTTATAACTGTCCTCAAGACAAAATCTTCAATTTTATCTCAATTTTTTTAAAAGAAGAGCGAACCTTAAGATGATTCTCAATACCTAATGCCCCCAAATTTTGAAAAAAGAGAAAGTAGTTTTAATACTTTCATCCCAGTCAACCTCAGTCTAACAGCAAAAAAACATTCAGAGTTTGCTTACTCTTATCCATAAATTATTTCTAAACACTTAAGATCTCTAAAGGCTTTTTAAAAAACACCAGTTCAAATAATCTAGGATCCAATTCCCTCACTTTAACAGATGACAAAAAAAGAATCAGAGAAAATGAATCACTTATGAATGAAACCGGGATTGAGGATCAGGCTAAGAGGAGACCCAGAGAACACCATACACAGATGCAGGGTGTGACAAAACTGGCAAAATCTTGGAATTTTACAGTCTCTGCTTTAACCTGACACAATGATATCACTATACTTCAAAATCAATTTTTTTGCTCTATCTTTTCTTCTTAAAGGATGAAGGCAGTTGGGAAGAGTCCTAATATCAGGAAAACACATCAGTTGATTTAAAAGGACCCCAATGCCTATTTAAAAACAAAACAAAACTCCTTAGTGTGATATCAAGGCCACACAATCCTAGAAGACCCAGTCCTACCACCTACTACAACCATCAGCAGTTTTCCACTTGGGGCTCCCTATATTTTAGTCACATGGGACCAGCTGCCATTTTACAAGCAGACCATCGACATTATCTCTGTATACTCTTGCTCATATTGCTCTCCACACTTCAAATTCTCTTTACTTCCTCCTTGTTAGTCTTGAAATCGAGGTCCACATCCTATCACCTTTTCTCTGATTCCTTTTTAGAATCTGTTCTCCCAGTACCATTCAGAACTAACACATCGTCTATACTTCTATTGTAACAAACAGTAGTCTGATCTATATTGTAGTGAGCTGTATATACTAGCAGCTCCTGTAACCTTCTAGGTCCCAAAGGGGAAAGACCATATCTAAGTGATTGATGTGTATATCTTCTCTTAGTGGATTACTTTATACAGAAGATGGGCCAAAACAGCAAAAGCCAACAAAACGAAGGGGATAACTAAACAGACAGTTCTAAAATGGTAAATGGAAGTTAAAAACCATGTCTAATCTGAAATTAATCAGAGATGCCCAAGCTACAAAAAGTCAGAACTGGAAAAAGAATCAACAGTGACTTCCCTGGTGGCACAGTGGTTAAGAATCCACCTGCCAATGCAGGGGATGCGGGTTCAAGCCTTGGTCCGGGAAGATCCCACATGCCGCAGAGCAACTAAGCCTGTGTGCCACAACTACTGAGCCTGTGCTCTAGAGCCTGTGAGCCACAACTACTGAGCCCGCGTGCCACAACTACTGAAGCCCTCATGCCTAGAGCCCACCCTCCGCAACAAGAGAAGCCACTGCAATGAGAAGCACACGCACCGCAGGGAAGAGTAGCCCCCGCTCGCCGCAACTAGAGAAAGCCCGCATGCAGCAACGAAGACCCAACGCAGCCAAAAATAAATAAATAAAAATAAATTATTTTTTTAAAAAACCTCAAAGAAAAAAAGAATAAACAGATTAAAGGTGGAAGGTCATCAGTAATTAAGAATATTCACCTCATTTCTCCTACTTTCTAAACATGGCCCGTGCCAGAGTAATCATGAAAAGAAAGCCAACAGGGAGTAACCAGACAAGTCAGCTCTCCATGCTGGTCATCTTATCATTATTAGGCAGGGCAACAAAAATAGCTCTCTGCTTTTAGAAAAGCACAACAACATGATGCAATGTGACAAAAACAAATCGTTTTTTGTTCAAGAGATCAGCTACCACCATCATGTTACTATCACTTTTATAATTATTGCAATGTTAAATCTTTATAGTATCAGCTCACGTGTCTCTGACAAGGAGTAACAAATATATTATGGAATTTTAAGCTACTTAGGCTTGGGGAAATTGGATGAAGTAATCACACTTGATCAGCTCTTAGCTTTTGAGAACTATTTTATTTAAGCAAAAACCTCTCGGGACTTCCCTGGTGGCGCAGTGGTTAAGAATCCACCTGCCAATGCAGGGGACACGGGTTCAATTCAAGCCCTGGTCCAGGAAGATCCCACATGCAGAGGAGCGATTAAGCCCGTTTGCCACAACTACTGAGCCTGTGCTATACAGCCCGCGAGCCACAACTACCGAGCCCACGTGCCACAGCTACTGAAGCTCACAAGCTCTAGGGCCTGTGTGCCGCAACAAGAGAAGCCACCGCAATGAGAAGCCCACGCACCACAACGAAGAGTGGCCCCCGCTCGCCAGAACTAGAGAAAGCCTGTGCGCAGCAACGAAGACCCAACGTAGCCAAAAATAAATTTTAAAAAAAAAGAAAGAAAGAAAAGAAAAAAACCTCTCCAACAAGTGAAGTTTCTCTCTGAAGTTCAGAGCCACAGTATGCCACACTTTATTGTAGAAAATGTCAGTGAAAGTGAGGGGAAATGGAAGATAGAACTAAGAGGAGATAGGGATTTGTGCTGATACGTCTGTAATTATTTATCTACAATGTGTGTCTCTTTCAGAGCCCGCCTTGGACTCTGAGTTCTGAGATGCAAAAGACAGCATCTTTTTCACCTTTTATCCTAGGCATCTAGTATAATAAAGGGCCACCTCATAGGCACCCATTAAACGCACAGGCATTCTGCTGGTGCTTTGTTCTGTATCAGGACACCAGCCTTTTCTTGCTGGGGTCGACATTTGCCCAGCTAAAGGAGCCTGCTGACTCTTCCTTCCACTGTTGGTCCTAGGCAAGGAATCAGCATTGGGGCACAGTAGCTCAGCTCTTCTGAGCAGGAAAGAAGATGGCATAAACTCTATGGGAGTACTTAATAGGCATTTTGTAGAACAACCTTAGTGGTGGTAAATGTCTTACCTCTAACATAAAAGTACCCTACAGATGCGTTCAAAAAGAGGGGGAAAAAAGCCTAGAAGTAAAAAATAAAAACAATACTTTTAAGTGAAAACTGAACAAGCAAAGTAAAAAGTCAAAGGAATCTTTCAAGTTATTATTTACCATAACTTTGAACGTTTTACCTGAAATAGAGGAAAAGATCTGAGTTAAAAGTGAAAAGCCACTGGAACAGAATCAATCAGAGACAGAGTTGAGCAATTTCAGTTTTTAAGAGTTAATTCTGAAGGACACCCACAATTGAGAGATACTGAATTAAGCAATAATCTACCTAATACACTAAAGATAAAGTTCATCAACATGAAACATAAAACAGGATTTGTAAAACTTAACACTAGAAAGAGATAAAGTTCTCCCTTGTTGGGAGGGTAGGTGCTTTAGATCCAGTTTACTAGAAGCAGAGCCTGAAACAGGGATTTTTATAGAAGTGGTTTATTGAGGGAGTGCCCTCAGGACAAAGATGTAGAAGGAAGGGAGCCAGCACTGGTTTCAGCCAAGTCCCCCTCTCTGCCTCTTCCCTGGGAAGGTGTGGAGCACAACAGCAGCACTGAGTCAGTGCCACCATGAGGGAAGGGGTCCAGGTTTCTGTAACCCTCGTCAAGGCACTCATTGGCTGAGGGACACACTGGCTGGTTAAGGGGATCCAGACAGGGTACCAGTAGCATCTACTGCAGAACATTCAACTGTGTAACAAAAAGGCATACCAGATCGGTGTATATCTCTAAGCAAAAAAACATTAGTAGAAATAAAATGACAAAATGTTTAATTCACTAGGAGTTATCAATATTAAATATCAAACTTGTACATACCTAACAATAGAGATGTGCAAAAATACATAAAACTGATAGTAATGAGGAGAAATAGATGAATCCTCCTTCATAGGGGGATATTGTAATATACCTCTCCCAGCAACTGACACATCAAGTAGACAAAAATCAGCAAATATAATATGAGCTTTGACCAACTCAGTATACAGGTTTCAACTACTGGACTACAGAGTACACTGAAGAAGACACTTTCTCTTCTAGCACACATGAAACTTTCTTTTTAAAATAAATGTAGGGCTTCCCTGGTGGCGCGGTGGTTGCGCGTCCGCCTGCCGATGCAGGGGAACCGGGTTCGCGCCCCGGTCTGGGAGGATCCCACATGCCGCGGA
>NC_041231.1:43683366-43687365 GCF_002837175.3 Physeter macrocephalus | reverse complement strand
TGGCCGCTGGGCCTGCGCGTCTGGAGCCTGTGCTCCGCAACGGGAGAGGCCACGGCAGAGGGAGGCCCGCATACCACAAAAAAAAAAAAAAATAAAAAAATAAAATAAATGTATACTAGGAAATAAAGTCTCATATTTTAAAAATTATTATACAATCCACATTTATGAAACATATAAATAAGTTAGAAATAAAAACCTGAATTTTTTAATGTATTAGGAAATTTTAAAACACTACAAATAACCCATGAGTTAAACCATAATAGAAATGAAAAAATACTAGAACTGAATAATACCAAAAATATTATATAGCAAAGTTTGTGGAATACACCTAAAGAGGGAATTTAAGAATGTCTCCAGCCTTAAGTGCTTATATTAGAAAACGAAGAACAAAATTAATTAGTTAACATACATCTTAAGTGTTAGATTAAGGGCTTCCCTGGTGGCGCAGTGGTTGAGAGTGCGCCTGCCGATGCAGGGGACATGGGTTCGTGCCCCGGTCCGGGAAGATCCCACATGCTGTGGAGCGGCTGGGCCCATGAGCCATGGCTGCTGAGCCTGCGCGTCTGGAGCCTGTGCTCCGCAACGGGAGAGGCCACAACAGTGAGAGGCCCGCGTACCGCAAAAAAAAAAAAAAAAAAAAAAAAAAGAGTTAGATTAAAAATAAATCTGAATAAAATCAAAGGAAGGAAATAAAATCATGAACAAAAATAAAGCACAAAGAAACAGAAGAGGATGGACTTCCCTGGTGGCGCAGTGGTTGAGAATCCGCCTGCCAATGCAGGGGACATGGGTTTGAGCCCTGGTCCGGGAAGATCCCATATGCCGCAGAGCAACTAAGCCCGTGTGCCACAACTACTGAGCCTGCGTGCCACAACTACTGAAGCCCGCGCACCTAGAACCAGTGCTATGCAGTGAGAACCTACCTCAATGAGAGGCCTGTGCACCGCAATGAAGATTAGCCCCCGCTTGCCGCAACTAGAAAAAGCCCGCGTGCAGCAACGAAGACCCAATGCAGCCAAATAAATAAATAAATACATTTTTTTAAAAAATTGATCCTTTAAAAAAAAAAAAAGAAACAGAAGAGGAGATCAGCAAAGCAAAAGTCCTCTTTGAGGACTGATAAAGTTAACAAACCACTGGGAAGACTGACAAAAAAAGAAGAGAAGGCACAAATGAACAATTTTAGGAAGGAAAAAGAATAATGCCACAAATGCAGGAGAGAGAAAAAAAGAGAATATAAAACTATGCCAACAAATTTGAAGATCAGATAAAAAACATCAATTCCTGAAAGAGTATATATCACAAAAACTGATCCAAAATATAATAAATAGAAAACCTAAACAGTACAAAATCAATTAAAGAAATTGAAACAGTATTTTTAAATCTTCCAAATACACACACACACACACACAAAAACACATATCCCACAAAGGGTTTTATAGGAGTTCTACTAAATATTTAAGGTGCTGATCTAACACAAACTCTAGAAATTAGAAAAAGAATGCTCCCCAACTCATTTTATGAAACTAATATCAACATAAGTATAATGTAGTAGAGGCCAGGATCCACACTGGACCACCAGAGGTTCAAATTTGGGTTCTACCATTTAGTATCTATGTGACCTTGGGCAAGTTTCTTAACTTCTTTACTTCAGCTTCCTCAAATGTAAGTAGGGGATAATAGAATTAACTACTTCTGGATCTGTTAATATTTAAAATGTTAGAACAGTGCCTGGAACACTGTATGTGCTTTAGTTTAGGTATATGCTAGTGATTACTATATGATTATTGGTAATATACCCCAATACCAAAACCAGACAAGAATACAGTAACGGAAAATTATAAGCAAAAGTAAACTGATGAACTTAGATCGCAGGTCAGCAAATATTTTCTGTAAAGAGCCAGATAATAAATTGTTTAAACTTTGAGGCCCATATAATCTCTGTCACAAATACAGGCAGTCCTTGCTTTGCAAGGTTCTAATATCCACAAATTTCAATTACCATAGTTTAGCTAAATAACACCAGTCCTTCAACAACCTGTTTCAAGTTCCAGTTACCACGGTATATTAACTGTGAGTAATTGCATAAAGCACAAAATTTGCTGCTAGCTCTTCAGTCTACAAATCACTACATAAATAACAGGTGTGCATCAAGATCAGTGACCTATCACATCACAAAGTATGTTAGTGACTGGTCACTGACCATCTGTTATTCAGTTCATGCACAAACAGTTGTGTTGCCTCGTCTCCCACTGATAAACCCATGTGACATTTTATAAAAAGGATAGTTGTAAGAGGGAACTGGTCAACAAAAACGAAAGTGCAGCAAAGAACTAAAAAGGAGTAACATTGGAAGTGAAATCCAAATCGAATGTGAATGGAGTTACAGAAGTAACAGCTACGCTGTCGGATGTTGACCCTACCATCATTCAAAAGACTCTGGATATGGTTAAGAATCCACCTGCCAATGCAGGGGACATGGGTTCGATCCCTGGTCCGGGAAGATCCCACATGCCATGGAGCCACTAAGCCCATGCGCCACAACTACTGAAGCCCACGCACCTAGAGCCCATGCTCCACAACAAGAGAAGCCACCGCAATGAGAAGCCTGCGCTCTGCAACGAAGAGTAGCCCCCGCTCACCAAAACTAGAGAAAGCCCGTGCGCAGCAACAAAGACCCAACGCAGCCAAAAATATATAAATAAAATTAAAAAAAAAAAAAAAAGACTCTGGATATGCAGCTGGAGGAATTTAGTGAAGGTGAGCTTATCTATGTGTGTTTGGTGAAAAAGATGAGGATGTCCCGGAGGAAGTGACTTGGGCAAGAAACTTCACGTTAAAAGAATTCTCAAAGATACTTTGTGACACTGAAAACCCAAACGATAAAATCCTGGAAGCAGATCCAAACTTAGAAAGGAGTATGACAACTTGCCAAGGCAGAGAAAAGATGCCCATTCCACATCATAAGTCACAAGAAGAGAAGAAACTACTCTTGATAAGTGTTTTACTAAGAAATAAAACATTTTAATTCTCAAAGTTTCTAATGTTTTAAATTACAGCGTACTAAATATTAATCTTCCTATGTTTTTCATTTTCCTATGCATTTATAATAGGCAACAAGAGAACTTTTAAAGTTTCTGGGGACTTCCCTAGTGGCACAGTGGTTAAGAATCCGCCTGCCCATACAGGGCACACAGGTTCGAGCCCTGGTCTGGGAAGAACACACATGCCACAGAGCAAGTAAGCCCATGTGCCACAACTACTGAGCCTGAGCTCTAGAGCCCACGAGCTACAACTACTGAGCCCAGGGGCCACAGTTACCGAAGCCCACGCGACTAGAGCCCAAGTTCTGCAACAAGAGAAGCCACCGCAATGAGAAGCCCGCGCACTGCAACGAAGAGTAGCCCCTGCTTGTGGCAACTAGAGAAAGCCCACACGCAGCAACGAAGACCCAATGCAGCCCCAAAAAGCAAAACAAAACAAAACAAAACACTGTCATTATTTGCAGGAAACATAACTATAAAAATATAGAGAAAATCAAATAAACTATTAGAATAAGTAAATGAATTTATTTAGCAAGGTTGTTGAACTCCAGATAAATTGCTGAAACTCCAACTGTATTTCCACATACAGCAAAAATAATTGGAAAACAAATTTTTCAAAAATACCACTGACAATGGTATTTTTGAAAAAAACTAAGAATCACTTTAATGAAAGATACCCATGACCACTAGAAAACATATTTTTAAAAAAGAGAAGTTAAAGACCTAAATAAATGGCAGGATATATCACAATTATGTACTATATACTGGAAGACTCAGTATTTTTTAAAATGTCAACTATTTCCAAACTGATCTACCGAATGAACATTTCCAAGCAAAATTCCAATAGTTTTTTCTTTTTAATTCAAACTCAAAAGCCAATTCTAAATTTTATATAAAAATGCAGGGGCTTCCCTGGTGGCGCAGTGGTTGAGAGTCCGCCTGCCGATGGAGGGGA
>NC_041231.1:43642738-43683144 GCF_002837175.3 Physeter macrocephalus | reverse complement strand
GGGCCTGCGCGTCCGGAGCCTGTGCTCCGCAGCGGGAGAGGCCACGGCAGTGAGAGGCCCGCGTACCGCAAAAAAAAAAAAAAAAAAAAAAAAAATGCAAAAAGCCAAGAATAGCCAAGACAATGTTAGAGAACAAACTTAGAAGAACTTAAGTTACTATATATCAAAACTTACTAATGGATTGAATCATATGAAATTGCTAAAAACTGATGAACTAAAAATGTGCCCATTTCATATGCTTCAACCTACTACATATAAATACAATAATGAAGACACTGTGGTACTGGCACAACCACCAAGAAAGAGCCCAATACAAGAGAGCAGTTTCAAAACAGAACCACTACATATGGACACTTAACTTATGACAAATGTGACAATGCAGAGCAGTAGGGAAAGAACTGTCTTTTCAATAAGTGGTGTTGAGTCAACTGGATATCCAACTATTGGGGAAATATATCTTGAGTTCTACCTCACACCATACACAAAAATCAATTCCAGACGGATAGCAGGTCTAAATGTGAAAGATAAAACAATAAGGCTACCGGCCAGAATGGTCATCATCAAAACATCTACAAACAATAAATGCTGGAGAGGGTGTGGAGAAAAGGGAACCCTCTTGCACTGTTGGTGGGAATGTAAATTGATACAGCCACTATGGGGAACAGTATGGAGGTTCCTCAAAAAACTAAAAATAGAACTACCATACGACCCAGCAATCCCACTACTGGGCATATACCCTGAGAAAACCATAATTCAAAAAGAGTCATGTACCACAATGTTCATTGCAGCTCTATTTACAATAGCCAGGACATGGAAGCAACCTAAGTGTCCATCAACAGATGAATGGATAAAGAAGCGGGGAGGGGGAAGGGTAAGCTGGGACAAAGTGAGAGAGTGGCATGGACATATATACACTACCAAATGTAAAATAGATAGCTAGTGGGAAGCAGCCACATAGCACAGGGAGATCAGCTCCGTGCTTTGTGTCCACCTAGAGGGGTGGGATAGGGAGGGTGGGAGGGAGACGCAAGAGGGAGGAGATATGGAATATATGTATATGTATAGCTGATTCACTTTGTTATAGAGTAGAAACTAACACAACATTGTAAAGCAATTATACTCCAATAAAGATGTTAAAAAAAAAATAAGCCTTCTAGAAGACAATATGAAGAATATCTTCATGCTCATGTGGTAATAAGCAAAGATTTCTTAAACAGGTCACAAAATTCACTAACCATAACAGGCTAGAAATGATAAATTGGACAACATTAAAGTAAGAATTTATATCCATCCAAATATACCATTAAGAGAGTGAAAGCAAGCCACAGAGTTGAAGATGATATCTGCAATATGTAAAAAGAAAGAACTCATATATGGGACATATAAAGAACTTCTACAAATAAAAAGCACAACAAAACATAACAGTCACCTCTTACAGGAGCCTATCCAAAAATCCAATAAACATAAAAGGTGCTTACTTTTACTAATCACCCGGGTATAGGTAAATTAAAACTACTCTGAGGGGCTTCCCTGGTGGTGCAGTGCTTGAGAGTCTGCCTGCCGATGCAGGGGACACGGGTTCGTGCCCGGGTCCGGGAAGATCCCACATGCCGCGGAGCAGCTAGGCCCGTGAGCCATGGCCGCTGAGCCTGTGCATCCAGAGCCTGTGCTCCACAACGGGAGAGGCCACAGCAGTGAGAGGCCCACGTACCGCAAAAAAACAAACAAACTACTCTGAGATCCAATAAATACTTTCCAGAATTGCTAAAATGAAAAAGTCAGACAATATCAAGCGTTAGGAAGGATGACCAGCAACTAGGCCTCTCCTGCACTGCTGTAAATTGATACAATCATTTTACACAACAGTATATCATTGTTTATAAGAATTTGTATATAAACTCTTGCATTCATGTACAAGAATGTCAAAGCAGTATTATTCATAATAACAAGAACCTGATAACAACCCAAATGTACATCAACAGAGAACAGATTAAATTTTACATTAATACATATAATAAAATCAAAACAGCATTGAAAATGAATTAACTACGGATATACATACCAACATGGTTGAATTTCAACACATAGTGTTAATGGAATCATATATTTGTACTCTATATTAAAATAAACACAAAGATTAATTCCTAGTGATATGTATATTATAAGATATGAATTCAGCGTGAGAGGAGTTATAATGTGTGACACACTACTAGACCCATTCTTATAATCTTCTATGCATTTTATCTTGAATCTACTGTATTTAGCACAGACTCTGGATGTGGCAGGAACATAATAAAACATTTATTAAATAAACAATAAAATAAACCCAAAGAGAGGCACAAATTCAGAATAGCAATACTCTCTGGCGTGGAGAAAATCAAAAAGGAAGAGACAGCAAGGGGTTTAGAAAAGTCCAATTTCGTAAGTTGGGTGGTAGATTCATAGATATTTTTCTTTTTATTATCTTTAAATTTTACACATATTTTACACACAAAAAGGTACATATAACATATCACAGCAAAAAAGGGGATAGGGGAGACAGGGATGATGGAGGGAGCAGAGAGACAGGGACAGAAGGGAGAAAGGAGAAAAAAAGAAAATTCCCCAAGCAGTGTCTACCAAGTTATGAGAAACAGATTTGCTTCTGACTTCTAATAGCAACACTGGATGCTAGAAAGCAATGGAGTGATGCCTTGAGAACTGAGAGAAATTATTTTGAACCTAGAGTTTTATATTTGACCCATCTATGCAGTCAGGACCAAAGCAGGAAATTCAAACATGCAGTAAATCCAAAAAGTTTACTTGCCAGACGCCCTTTCTAAAAATGAACTTTCAGCACAGACTCCAGGAAAATGACAAATGAACACAGCATCCTAGGAAAGCCACAGTATCAAAGTAATAGTACAATTAAACTATATGAGAAACAAAAAGAAATCCCAGGATGATGGTTATGCACTAGGATCTAGAAACAACTCTGTACAAAATTAATCTTTCCAAAAACAGCATAATTTTTGTCCTTTTTTTTTTTTTGGCCGCACCCTTGAGAATGCGAGATCTTAGTTCCTTGACCAGGGATCAATCCCGTGCCTGCTGCAGTAGAAGCACGGAGTCTTAACCACTGGACCACCAGGGAAGTCCCCAAAAGCAGTATAATTTTTAAAAGCTAAAAGACTTAGACATTTGGTACAGATAGCATATATTTTTCTGCCAACAACAAAAAAAGGCAACTGGGATTTCCCTGGCGGTCCAGTGGTTAGGACTCCGCACTTTCACTGCCAAGGGCCCGAGTTCAATCCCTGGTCCGGGAAGTAAAAAAAGAAAAAAAAAAAGGCAACTGCAGCGGGAGGGGCGGGTTCGATTTACCAGAGGGGTAACTACACAAGAAAGTATTGATTCAAATACAATGCAAACTGAACTGTGGCATTATTTTGAGATAATTATATATTTTAAGAAAAAAAATGAATTTAATACTTGGGCTTACAACATTCTCATCAGATTTACTAACACAGGACGGATCCATGAGGAATGATATGTTTTGGTCTTAAGTACAAAATGGTATATATAATGGATCACAGAAAGGGGGTTAGGGGGGATAACTAAAACAGCAGCTGAAATCAAAGCTGAAAGGCTTTTGCTGACTCTAAGTTTAATCTTAAGTGGGCAGAAGGCACAGAGAACTTTGCCTCCTCACTGGAATGTGCTTCTTTATTGGTCTGCAAGTCTGCATGTGCTGACCTTTAAAAGACAGTGTAAGGTTTCTCTGTTCTCCCTTCTGCTAGTGGGCTGACAGACTGAACATGCGTGGACAATGACTTGGTGGCTCTCGTGTTGGCTGTGTTCAATATTCTAGTGTATTTCTTGTATAAGCAATGGGAGATTTTTGCCATAGATGCATTTTTAATCCTTCAAAAATAAGCAAGGCATAATGAGGTTTAAAAAAAGTTTAAGCAGAAATGAAATTACAAAAGAAAATAACATGATATAACCATCTTGGGGTAAAAAAACAAAAAACAAAAAAACAAAAAAACTTTCCTAAATATAGCAAGCACCAAAGAGTTTACAAACTAAAATAACAAAGAGTCCCAAACTAAATTTCTTCTAAGAAAATTTGGAAGTAAATTCTGAGTAATCAAAGGTACAAAAAGTAGCACGCAATAGGAGATTTTTGTGGTGAATATAGAATCTAAGAATGTATTATACAAACTGAATGGGAGTACAGCATAGATGCTCAATGCTCAACCAATCCGCTTTCTTCTTCTTAGGCACTCAGAGAAACATCTCCCACCCACCTCCCTTGCAGTTGAGACCATACTAGGTTCTAGACAGCAGGATTCCAGCTGAAGTAATATGCTTCCCCACAAAACATTCAACGAGATCTTTCTTGCTGGTGCTCTTTGTTGTCAACCAAATGAATGCAAAGGAGCTGGAATTCTTCAGTCACCACATGAAGCAAGAAATAAACTTTGTGTTAAAGAACTGAAATGCTAGATATATTAGACAGCATTAATTACACTAATACAGGGATCTAACATATCTAACATCCTCATTTTACAAATAAAATGAGAAAGAGACTTTCCAAAAATTACTCTAGTTGTTGAAAGAACCAGGTTCTTCTTTTGTTACAAGACCACAGAAGAGGCAGCAAGATAAACAGTTGCTCACATAAACATGAGGGGTCTTAAACTTCTTTATAAAAATGCTTGTGAAAATCTCAGAGGCATACATCCCAAACAGTATGATCGACACTGGCTCTCACATCTGACTTGTATCTTAAAATATGGCCGAAATCATTAAAAACTTTGTATACCACAACAGACTAATAAATTACATAAAACATTATATAATTTGTTACTCTACTACCTCCTTATTTTCTTTTTTTAAATAAATTTATTTATTTTATTTATTTATTTTGGCTGTGTTGGGTCTTCGTTGCTGCGCGGGCTTTCTCTAGTTGCGGCAAGCAGGAGCTACTCTTAATTGCGGTGTGCGGGCTTCTCATTGTGGTGGCCTCTCTTGTTGCGGAGCACAGGCTCTAGGCGCGTGGGCTTCAGTAGTTGTGGCTCGTGGGCTCTAGAGCACAGGCTCAGTAGTTGCGGCACACGGGCTTAGCTGCTCCGCAGCATGTGGGATCCTCCCGGACCAGGGCTCGAACCCGTGTCCCCTATATTGGCAGGCATATTCTTAACCACTGCGCCACCAGGGAAGCCCCTTATTTTCTAAGAAGTAATTTTAATGTATTATACTATGTAAGTAGACATCATGTGAAAACAGTATTTGTGCATTTCTATGAAGAGTACCATGGGCACTAGGTCTACGGTCAAACACATAGCTTCAGGTTATGCCTTTATTTCTACGGGAGAAAGAAAAAATCCAAGCTTTTAACAGTATCTCAAGTCAAATTTAAAATAATTTGCCATTGGCAGCTCATCTGGCCTCTCTTTACCTCAGCCATAAACTGGATAAAAGGTCTCAGGCAAATCACCTCACTTTATTTGTAAAAAGAATTATCCAGGACTTCCCTGGTGGCGCAGTGGTTAAGAATCCGCCTGCCAATTCAGGGGACACAGGTTCAAGCCCTGGTCCATGAAGATCCCACATGCCGTGGAGCAACTAAGCCCATGTGCCACAACTACTGAGCCTGTGCTCTAGAGCCCATAAGCCACACCTACTGAAGCTCACGCGCCTAGATCTTGTGCTCCGCAACAAAGAGAAGCCACCACAATGAGATGCCCATGCACCACAATGAAAAGCAGCCCCTGCTCTCCGCAACTAGAGAAAGCCCGCGTGCAGCAACGAAGACCCAACGCAGCCAATAATAAATAAAATAAATTAATTTTTTTTAATGTTTTACTTTCCTGTAAGTAACAACCGCTAACTCCTTTGAAGAGTTTTAATCAATGACATGAAAAGCTCTGTCCTGATACCTCTGCTTTAAGGAAAGAGCAAGAATGCATACTCCTATTTCCTAAGGCAGTAATGTAATAGTTTAAAATTCTATATATTACAGCTACAGACCACTAATTTAATGGTATTTTACATGATACATATTTTAAGATTTAGTACTATATTGCAATAAAACCACAGCAAAAGGAGATAGACAGAAAAGAGAAAAGAATGAGAGAAAGAAGTCTAAATTAGGAATAAGCCTAAATATTTTCCCATAAATATGACATTTCCACTGTGTTCAAACACAGATAGGGACTTCCCTGGTGGTGCGGTGGTTAAGAATCCACCTGCCAATTCAGGGGACACAGGTTTGAGCCCTCGTTCAGAAAGATTCCACATGCCGCAGAGCAACTAAGCCTGTGTGCCACAACTACTGAGCCTGCACTCTAGAACCTGTGAGCCACAACTACTGAGCCCATGTGCCACAACTACTGAAGTTCATGTGCCCTAGAGCCCGTGCACCCCAACTACTGAGCCCACACACTGCAACTACTGAAGCCTGCGTGCTCTAGGGCCCATGTGCTGCAACTACTGAAGCCCACACACCCCAGAGCCTGCGCACCACAACTACTAAAGCCCGCACACCTAGAGCCCATGTTCCGCAGCAAGAGAAGCCACTACAGTGAGAAGCCCACGCACCGCAACCAAGAGTAGCCCCCGCTTGCCGCAACTAGAGAAAAAGCCCACGTGCAGCAATGAAGACACAACGCAGCTAAAAATAAATAAATTAATTTTTAAAAAACACAGATAAAGTTTAATTAAAATCTTCAGGGGCATTCCAGTAAGCAACAAGCACACCTGGTGTCCAGGGCTTGGTTTCTAATACAATCTCTTACACAGGAAACAGGGTTCCTTGGAGAAATGACTAATTCTAGGACCGGGAGAGAAAATATACAATCAAAACCTGGAACATCTTGTAATGCCAGAAAGTTAGGAAATGCTATAAAAATAATAATTAATTAATTAATGAGGGAATGTGAAAAGCACACAGGGGTCAAATGAAAGAGTTTCCAATGACCAAAGCTGGAACAATTTGAGCAACAAAATACAGTACTGGATTGTAACCCAAAATACAAAATAAGTATTCATGAATCCATACTGGTATAAATAATGATTGAATAAATTAGTGATGGAGAATAAATAAATCTACCATGAAGAAGAATTCCAAAGAATTAGTCTATAGACATTCCAGCTTCTAGGTGATAGAACTTCACCCTGATTCCTTAAGTGTTGGTGGGTCACATAGTGATCTACTTCCAAAGAGTAGAATATGAAAAGGGAGACAAAAGAGAAACCTGACAAACACTACCTAAACCAGGTGGATCAAGATTAACGTTAACAGTGATGAGTTATGTTGATAGTATGTGCCCTTGATATGTGATAAGAATGGCATTTTACCTCTATAATCTTCCTCTCAGGGCTTCCCTGGTGGCGCAGTGGTTGAGAATCCACCTGCCAATGCAGGGGACACGGGTTCATACCCCGGTCCAGGAAGATCCCACACGCCACGGAGCGGCTGGGCCCGTGAGCCATGGCCGCTGAGCCTGTGCGTCTGGAGCCTGTGCTCCGCAACGGGAGAAGCCACAACAGTGAGAGGCCCACGTACCACAAAAAAAAGAAAAAAAAAAATCTTCCTCTCAAAAACTGTAACCCTGGTCTAGTCATAAGAAAAAGATCAGATAAATCCCAGTTGAAGGCATTCTACAAAATATCAGACTAGTACTCCTCAAAACTGTCAAGATCATGAAAAAAAAGATCATCAAAAATCAAGTCTGAGAAACTGTCCTAGCCAAGAGAAGCCTAAGCATAACAACTAAATGTAATATGGTATCCTGGATGAGACCCAGAACAGAAAGGGGTCGTTAGGTAAAAACTAAATCCAAACAAAGTATGAACTTTAATTAATAATAATGTATCAAAATTGGTTCATTAATTGTAACAAATATACCATACTAATGTAAGATGTTAATAATAGGAGGAGATCCGAACAACTTTTCTGTAAATCTAAATCTATTTTCCATAAGTTACAAAATTAATTTTAAAAATACTTAGATGGGCTTATTTACATAAAAATATTGATGCAATCATTGTAAGTTGTCTTTATTTCTGAACATGGTCAAAATGTACACTGCCGGGACTTCCCTGGTGGGGCAGTGGTTGAGAGTCCGCCTGCCGATGCAGGGGATGGGTTCGTGCCCTGGTCCAGGAAGATCCCACATGCCGCGGAGCGGCTGGGCCCGTGAGCCATGGCTGCTGAGCCTGCGCGTCCGGAGCCTGTGCTCCGCAACGGGAGAGGCTGCAGCAGTGAGAGGCCCGCGTACCGAAAAAAAAAAAAGGACACTTCCAAAGCTGCAGGTAAGCCCTTGAATGGCTAGTGCCGTTTCAGTATTTAACATTGTTTAAGCATCAAAAATCATTAACCTGGGCCTTACTTACAGAAATTTCTGAAATACAGAAAAATATAAATTGCCCACAATATATCCCCTATTTTCCCCAGGACAGGTATTCAGAAACAGATCTAAAGAAAAGAACAGTACAGTACTACACAATCCACGGTCGGCTGAATCCATGGACATTGAACCATGGATACAGAGGGCCGGCTATGGAACTTAAGCACCAGGGGATTTTGGTATCTGAAGTGGGTCCTAGAACAAATCCCCTATGAATACCGAGGGACAACAGTATACAACGTCTGTCTTTAACATTCTAGTAACAAACTGTATTCACTTCCAACTTAAATCTGACCCATGACCAAAAACTGCACTCTCACACAATCTACAATTCCATGGAGAAACTTACTATGGAAGAAAGTCAGTATAAGTAACGTCCAAGTCTCTAATCACTGAAAACTAGCTGGCTCTCCATTAAAGCTTCAAATCTGAAGTTCTACCACTGGTACTATTGAAACAGGAGAGAAGGGAGCAGGGCATAACCTCTGAAAGAATGACATAGCCTGAGGACATGACATAAACAAACGTATTAGAACCAAATGGGTCCAAGATGGTGGACAAGTCGACTCCCACTAGACCTTGAACCTCAGTATTCGCTCACTGTTAACACATCACAAGCTAAATGACACACCCACAGGCGCCATGACAGTTCTAAGGCGACCATAAGGATCAAAAAGTGGGCAGTGGCCCAATTCCTGAAAATCCCTGCCCCTTCCCCAAATAGCTAGAATACTCCTCCTACTCACTAGCCTATGAAGTTACCCACCACTATAAAAACTGACAACCCCATATCCTGGTTCCTTTCTCACCTTCTGAGATGGCCCACTCTCTCTGTCTGTGGAGTGTGTTTCTCTCTAAATAAATCCACTCATTACCTATCACTTTGTCTCTCACTGAATTCTTTCTGTGATGAGACATCAAGAACCTGAGCTTCATTATGTCCTGGAACCAGGTGTGTGATCTCAGGTGGGGGACTGTGGGTTTTCGAGTCCCAGCCGCGTGGGTTCAAGTCCCAATCTGGGTTTTGGCTGGGTTCGAGTGCCAGCTGTGTGCGTTCATGTCCCAATCTGAGGTGCACGGTTTCACTATTAACTCTAACTTAATTTTGTAGATTCACAAACAGTGACCAACTCTAATAAGGACTTGCTACACTCAGAGAAACAAAGCAAAATAACTTAGCAATGTGTGTCTGATATTTCCAACCAAATCACAAAAAAGGGGCATTTGAATCCAAACTCCTTATTTTATAAGTGAGAAAAGAGCCAAGGGGATTAACAAAGATACTTATTCAAGGTCATCTTGAATCTCAACTGGAACCAGGATTTCCTCTCAGCCCTATACTATTCCAAAGAAGGAAACAAGGGCAAGATAAAGGGTATTATAATTCTGACCATTTCCTATGCTAGGTTAGAAAGCTTTAGTTTTCTCAGAGGTCAACAAAATAAGCCAGGCTACCTATTGGAAATAGCACCAAATAGCTATCCTTTTTTTAAGTGATATGCCCTCCTGACACAGATTCTTGTCTCCTATTTAATTATCAATTCTTGAATTGTGCCACTATTCAATATCCATGATGTAAAAGTTGAAGCCTTGGTTAAAGCTTGTAAGTGTTCAACTTAATCTGGTACAAACAGAAGAGTGAGTGTATTAGTTTTCCTTGCAGTTATCCTTAATAATTTTTCTTTTTCCTTTCTTATTGAGATGAAATTTACAGAACATACACTTAAGCATTTTATTTTTAAAAAATTTTTTAAAAGCATTTTGAAGTATACAATTCCATGGCATCAACCTTTCTTTAGTTTCAAAATGCCAAATATTTTTCATTAGAGATGCACTAATCCAAATGTAGACGGACTACTGTTTTCAATTAATTTATCACATCTCAAAGAAGGCCTAAACCCAGGTTCCAACCTTAAGTGTGGCCTGAGCCCCTTTATCATTCTAATCTCTTTCCACACGTGGCCAGCCACAGTGCAGAGGTATTGTGCCAAGCACCTTGCACCTTCTTCCACATATCAGTAGTATTCTATCACACTCTCCTGCCCTGAACATACCCACAAAGTCAGGCTTATTGTGTGGTTAGCCAACCCGGCAGGCTTTTGTTTCAGCAAATACTTCAAACTTTACAAACTAGTTAGGAAGGAATGATCTCATCCCACTGACCCAACAGCCAACTTTATCAAAAAAGCTTTTTGTTACAAGCTGTGATAACCTAGGAAACCAGATCTATTTTTACTGTACAGGCATGGAAAAGGAAAAGAAGAAATCATAAGGAAAAAAACAGCTCACATGTTGACTATTTTTAAAAATCACTTATTCTCCAGAATTTCCCCCATTCTTTTGATATCTGGCTGCAAGTGAACAAAAAGAAAGACTTTTAGAATTTTTCAATGCCCCCCAAAAAATCATTATTGTGACAATTAAAAAGCAAACTTCATATTCTAGACCAAATATTGAACCTACCCTGGGTCAGATTTGTAAGAAAAAATAAGGATTCCTCTCCAGCATCACCTCAACATTTACTGAGTGCTTATGTTCCAGGTACTATTCTAATCACTTTACATATATCAATTCAGTGAATATGTTGAGGACTTCCCTGATGGCACAGTGGTTAAGAATCCGCCTGCCAATGCAGGGGACACGGGTTCGAGCCCTGGTCTGGGAAGACCCCACATGCCGCGGAGCAGCTAAGCCCGTGCGCCACAACTACTGAGCCTGTGCTCTAGAGCCCACGAGCCACAACTACTGAAGCCTGCGTGCCTAGAGCCCGTTCTCCGCAACAAGAGAAGCTACCGCAAGGAGAAGCCTGTGTGCACTGCAACAAAGAGTAACCCCCACTTGCCGCAACTAGAGAAAGCCCGCACACAGCAACGAAGACCCAACGCAGCCCAAAATAAATAAATTAAATAAATTTTTTAAAAAAGAAAAAAAGAATATGTTGAACAATTCTAGTATGTAGGTATATTATTATCTCCATTTAAAACAGGGACACTATGGCACTTAGAGGTTAAGTGACTTGCCTGAGGTCACTCGCCTAGTAAAGTAGTGGACCCCAACTCTTAACTGTTACCACACACTGTCTCTCCCAGCAACTTTTTAAAATATTTATTTATTTATTTATTTATTTATTTTATTATTTTTTTTTTTTGTGGTATGCGGGCCTCCCTCTGTTGTGGCCTCTCCCGTTGCGGAGCACAGGCTCCGGACGCGCAAGCCCAGCGGCCATGGCTCACGGGCCCAGCCGCTCCGCGGCACGTGGGATCCTCCCAGACCGTGGCGCGAACCCGGTTCCCCTGCATCGGCAGGCGGACGCGCAACCACTGCGCCACCAGGGAAGCCCCTAAAATATTTATTTATTTATGGATGGCTGCGTTGGGTCTTCGTTGCTGCGCACGGGCTTTCTCTAGTTGCAGCGAGCAGGGGGCTTCTCTTTCATTGTAGTGCATGGGCTCCTCAGTGCGGTGGCTTCTCTTGTTGCAGAGCACCGGCTCTAGGCGCGCGGGCTTCAGTAGTGGTGGCCCACGGGCTTAGCTGCTCTGTGCCATGTGGGATCCCCCCGGACTAGGGCTCGAACCCATGTCCCCTGCATTGGCAAGTGGATTCTTAACCACTGCGCCACCAGGGAAGTCCCTATTTTTTTAATTCTTAAAAAGAGTTGTGATTCATCATCTACTATACACTTGGGTATTCAAAGCACATGGATGTGCCCTTTCTCTGCTTGGCCTCCAAGCAGCATACCATCACAGATGGAGCTATGGCCAAATGCTGTGACACAGGGTGCGCACCTCCAGAGCCTTGCCCAGGCAGTTCCTTCTGCTTAGGTAGTAGGTGATCAGCCTCTACTCTAAAACATTCAGGAAAAACAAATTAGATCAAGAGCACTATTTAGAGTGAATCGTCCTAAATCTGTATGTGTCAGTATGCATGTGAGAATCAGGTGACTAAAGGCGGCTGATGTAAACAAAGGATTCTACAGCAGACAACTATAAGGAATAAAAGCTAACAATCTCTGATAGTTTGTGGAACAGCTGTGGGACATTCTAAAGGTGAATGTTGGCCGACCTTAAGATAAAACAAAAAAAATGGTTATAAAGTCTACTGAGAGATAAAGGCTAAAGTTAGATTACTGGCCTAGAGCCTGAAAAGAATTCTGAAGACAGAAGTACACACAGTTTACCCTTCTGAAAGGCATAAAGCTTTCCCCAGATCTCAACTAGACCTCCCCCACTGTCCTGGACGCTTAGTGGGTCCAAGTACATCTAATGAGGACAGTAATACAAGCACTAACAGGAAATAAAATTTGAAAAGGAAACAAGTAAACTCTAGTAAAGAAAGTTCCAAGAGGAGGAAAGAAAGAGTGCCTCCAGAAAGAGGAAAGCTGTGACAAGAGCTATAGAACCTCCCTTAAGCTCCTCCCTTAAGCTCCCTTAAGATCCCCATGCACTCGGGTGCTACACCAGAATGAGTGTAGGCAGTATATGAATAAGAGTGTATAAGTACATCACTACACTGAATTAGAAATAATTTACACAGATATATAGATATAGATATCAATTCTTCTTCTTCAGTCCTAAAATCATTCTCTCTCACTTAATAACTAAAATGCCATTTTTCTTTTCCACCTTTTCAAGGCCTAGCTCTACTCTCTCAGTCCGTCTCTATGAAAGCCTCCATGGCTTCCAGAGCACTCTAGCTATATGATGTGTGCTACTAATACACCACTGACCAACTTTATTATTTATATGCCTACTACCCACTATAAACTGTGAGCTCAAGAGCAATAATGTTCAGTAATCTCTGGTTATTCTCTAGCACCTATCCCAGTTCCATGAACATGGTAAATATAAAATAATGCAAAATATGTTGCACATTTTTCTAACTCTGAGGCCTTCAATCTTTTTCTCTTTATATCACAACCCATGGGGGAAAAATCATTTCATAAAATGACCCATATTCACACATACAGTTACACACATATACATACACATAAATGAAACAGAAGTATGTAAAATGTATTGATATCTTCTGTTCCTGTTTTTTAAGGGCTTCCTGTGAAAATTTCAATTTCTGGTAAAAATAATCTCTTAAGAGAAGGAGGTACACAATTAAAAGCAGTTTTCAATCTTTAATGTGGACATCCCTTGGGAAGATAGTTTAAAATAGATTACAGAGAACTATACCCAGAATCTGATTTAGTTAAGTCTGGGTAGAAGCCCAGGAATCTGCCTTTCAAATTATCCCAAATTATTCTGATGTAGATGATAAAACTATACTTATCAGACACATGCCCATATAATTTAAGATTTTATCTCAAAAGACATAGTTTCAACTCTTCCTACACTAGCTACAGGTTAACCAAACTATCTGCAAGAGGTTCCTGCCTTGCTAATAGACTGGTTTTTCATCTGAAAGCTGTCTGGCTCAATAATCCTTTTATAGACTTTCTCTAATGCAATTGGTAAATCACTAAAATCTAACTGTTCTCTTAACTACAGCTCTTCTACCAAGAAAAACAAAAGAATGATATGAATGAAAGGCATTTTTGTTGCCAAGTCATTTGCTTTATAACTGAAAGGGCTTTTGAAAACCAGTCACATTGGCCATACAAGTGGCATATGTAGTCATCAGTCTGGAACTCCTAAGTACAAGTGGCCTATAGCTCAAAAGTGATCACTAAATAACTCAAAGTCTGACCACAAACTGCTTGAAAGCTACAATACAAGCCTCCATGTCTTGTAATTATAAGCCAATAAGAAGACCCTTGATTCCTGAAAGTTTTAAATTCAACAAAGTCAATATTAAAACAGCACCAAACACTTGCAATGAACAATTCAAAAATGAGATTAAGAAAACAATTCCATTTACAACAGCATCAAAAAGAACACTTATCAATAAATTTAACAAAAGAAGCACAAAACTAATAGTACTCTGAAAAACACAAAAAATGGAGAAAGAAGATCTTCCAAATTCATGGATGGGAAGACTTAACATTGTTTTTTTTGTTTGTTTGTTTGTTTGTAGCACCTGGGCTCAGGAGTTGTGTCTCGTGGGCTCCAGAGCACAGGCTCAGCAGTTGTGGTGCACAGGCCTAGCTGCTCCATGGCATGTGAAATCTTCCCGGACCAGGGCTCGAACACGTGTCCCCTGCATTGGCAGGCGGATTCTCAACCAGTGCGCCACCAGAGAAGTCCCCTTAACATTGCTAAGAAGAGAGAATTCCCCATCGGTACAATGGAAGAAGGCAATACTCCTCCCAAACTCATCTACAGATTCGATGCAATCCCCATCAAAATCCCAATTAGCTTCTTTGCAGAAATTGACAAGCTAAATCTAAAAGTCATATGGAGGGACTTCCCTGGTGGTGCAGTTGTTAAGAATCCACCTGCCAATGCAGGGAACACAGGTTCAATCCCTGGTCTGGGAAGATCCCACATGCCGTGGAGCAACTAAGCCCGTGTGCCACAACTACTGAGCCTGCACTCTAGAGCTCACAAGCCACAGCTACTGAAGCCCGAGTGCCTAGAGCCCGTGCTCCACAACAAGAGAAGCCACAGCAATGAGACCCCAGCACACCACAACGAAGAGTAGCCCCCGCTCACCGCAACTAGAGAAAGCCTGCGCAAAGCAATGAAGACCCAATGCAGCCAAAAATAAATAAATAAATAAATAAATGAATAAATAAATTTATAAAAAATTTAAAAATAAAAGTCATAGGGAAATTCAAAGGACCCAGAACAGCCAAAACAATCTTGAAATAAGAACAACACAGCTTGAAGACTCACACTTCCTCATTTCAAAACATACTACAAAGTCATAGCAATCAAGACAATGTGGTACTAGTACAAGCACAGACATAAAGATCAATGGAACAGGGCTTCCCTGGTGGCGCAGTGGTTGGGAGTCCGCCTGCCGATGCGGAGAACAAGGGTTCGTGCCCCGGTCCGGGAGGGTCCCGCATGCCGCGGAGCAGCTGGGCCCGTGGGCCATGGCCACTGAGCCTGCGCGTCCGGAGCCTGTGCTCCGCAGCGGGAGAGGCTGCAGCGGTGAAAGGCCCACGTACCACAGAAAAACAAAAAAACAACAACAAAAAAACAAAAAAAAAAAAAAAAAAAAGATCAATGGAACAGAATAGAAAGTTCAAAAATAAATCTTCACATTTACAGTCAATGTTCAAGAAAGGTGCCAATACAATTCAGTAGGGAAAGAACAGTCTTTTTGACAAACGGTGCTGGGACAACTGGATATCCAGAAGCAAAAAAGTGAAGCCGGAACCCCCACTCACACCATATACAAAAATTAACTCAAGATGGAACAAAAGGGGCTTCCCTGGTGGCACAGTGGTTAAGAATCCACCTGCCAATGCAGAGGACACGTGTTTTGAGCCCTGGTCCAGGAAGATCCCACATGCCGTGGGGCAACAAAGCCTGTGTGCCACAACTACTGAGCCTGCGCTCTAGAGCCCATGAGCCACAACTACTGAGCCCATGTGCCACAACTACTGAAGCCCGCGCATCTAGAGCCCATGCTCCGCAACAAGAGAAGCCACCTTAATGAGAGGCCTGCGCACTGCAACAAAGAGTAGCCCCCGCTCACCACAACTAGAGAAAGTCTGCGCGCAGCAATAAAGACCCAACACAACCAAAAATAAATAAATTAATTAATTTTTTTTTAAAAAGATGGAACAAAGACCTAATCCAACTGCTAAAACTATAAATCTCTTAGAGGAAAACATGGGATAAATCTTCATGACCCTGGATTTGGCAATAGCTTCTTAAATTTAGCACCAAAAGTGCAAGCAACAAGGGAAGAAGATTAAACTGGACTTTATCAAAATTTAAATTTTTTGGTTTCAAAGGACACCATCAAGAAAGTGAAAAGACAGACACAACCCAACACAAAGACTAGGAGAAAATATTTGCAAATCATATATCTATGATAAGGAACTTGTATCTAGAATATATTTAAAAAAAAAACAAAAAACTCTTACAAAGCAGTCATAAGAAGACAAAATAACCTAATTTTTAAATGGGCAGGGACTTCCCTGGCGGTCCAGTGGTTAAGACTCCGCACTTCCAATGCAGGGGGTGTGGATTTGATCCCTGGTCAGAGAATTAAGTTCCCACATGCTGCAGGGTGCAACCAAAAAAAGAAAAAAATGGGCAAATAATCTGAACAGACATTTCTCCAAAGAGGATATACAAATAGCCAGTAAGCACATCAGTCATCAGGAAAATGAAAGTCAATACCACAATGAGATACCACTTCATACCCACTAGGATGATGATAATCACAAGGACAGAAATTGGAACCCTCATATAGTGCTAATGGAAATGTAAAATGGTGTGGCCATTTTATTAATAGAAAACAGTATGGCAGTTCCTCAACAGGTTAAACATACGACCCAGCAGTTCCACTCCTAGGTATAAACCCAAGAGAAGTGAAACCCTATGTCCACACAAAAACTTGAACACAAATGTTCACAGCGGCATTATTCATAATAGCGAAAAAGTGGAAACATAAATGTCCATCTACAGATGAATGAATAAACAAAATGTGGTATATCCAAACTGTAGAATGTTATATGTCCATAAAAAGGAATGAAGTAGTAATACAAGCTACAAGTCAGATGAACCTTGAAAATATTATGCTAAGTGAAAGAAGCCAGTCACAAAAGACTACATACTGTATCACTCCATTTATATGAAATGTCCAGAACAGGCAAATCTAGAGGGACAGAAAGATTAGTGGTTCTCAAGGGCTTGGGAAGAGGGGGTGCTGAAAAGATTAGGGAGTGATGGCTATAGAGTATGGTGTTTCTTTTGGGAGTGATGAAAATGTTCTAAAACTGTGGTAATAGTCACACATATCTGTGAATATACTAAAAACCATTGATTTCTATACTTTAAATGGGTGAACTGTATGGTATGTGAATAATACCTCCATAAAACTGTTACCCCCCAAAAAAGAGAGACAGAGCACCAAACACATGAAACTAACATCTTCTTTCCTATGAGATTGCCCTTAATACCAACTTAAAGGGTATTTCCTTTCTTGTTATCAGAAGATAGATATGTTATTTCTTTTCCAGTAAGTACAATTTTTTTTTAAAAAAGCAAAGCTTGCTCAAAAAAACATGCTTTGTTGTTAGATGCATATAAAAACTTCTGCAAGAAAAGGCTAGAGGGAGCCACTAGAAGATGAAGAGAAAAACTAAACTTTCAACAGTTAAGTATAGGCAGTCTTCGTTTTGCATAGTGGTGTGAGACCAAAAAAGTGACAATTCAAGTTGAAACCATGCAAAATGATAGTAATAATAAATGGGGAAAATTACAATTGTTCTATTATCTTTAAAAATTTTTGTTGAAACATTAAAAATTCTGTCATTTATAATTGTATAAGAATAAAAAAAGGAAAACTAACATTTATTTAGTATGCTGTAAAAGATTGGAAACACTGAAAATTATTTATAATTTCTTTGAAAAAACTTATCAAGAGTAGTTAACTTATGATGTGGAATGGATCAGCTTCCAGCATTTTATCCTCTGTGTTTTCAATGTCACAAAGTATCTTTGAGAATTCTTTTAATAAAAGTGAAATTTCTTGCCCACGTCACTTTCTCCTCTGGGATATCTTCATCTTTTTCACCAAACCATTTTCCTCATTTACATAGATAAGCTCACCCTCACTGAGCTTCTCTAGCTGCATATCCAGAGTCTTCTGAATGACAGTAGGGTCAACATTACCACAGTGAAGTTATTTCTTCTGTAACTCCATTCACATATGATTTGCATTTCACTTCCAACCCTGGAAGTGAACTTTTTGGCTCTTTGCTGCACCTTCTTCTTTGTTCTTTCTTTCTTTCAATTATCCATTTTTGTAAAATGTCACACGGGTTTATCACTGGGTGACATGGAGGCAACGGAACTGCATGCTTTGCTATCTGTGCATGAACTGAATAACAGATGTGCAGTGAACAGTCACCAACAGGCTTTGAAAGAAGTGAGATGACAGATCACTGATACTGATGTACACCTGTTATTTACATAGTAATCTGTAGAGAGAAGAGCTAGCGGCATTTTGTAGTTTATGCAATTATAGGTAGTATATGTTATTAGGGAATGGGTGTTATTTAACTGAATCATGGTAAGTAAAATTTGTGCATATCAGAACCATGCAAACCAAGGAGTCCCTGTATATCAAATCACAGAATCTTGGCATTTCTAGAAAGCTCCCTCAGGGTAATCTAACCAAACCACCCTTGATGTAGATGATTGATGACCATCACGTGACACACATTACGTCAAAGGGTAGCTCTTCCACCAATGAACAGCTCTAATGATTAGAAAAATAAACCCCCAAGCAGTCAAGAACACATGTTCTAGAATCAGACTGCCTGACTTCCCATCCTGGCTTTTACTTTTGTAGAGCTAGGTAAACTTGGGAAAGTTATGTAATCTCTCCGTGACTCAGTTTCCTCATCTGTAAAATAAAAATATTATGACCTGCAATCATGGGACTGTTATGAGAGTTAAATGAGAGTTAAATTCATAGAGAGTACTTATTAATTCTAGCACATAGTAAGTGTTCAATAAATGGTAGCCTCTATAATTAATCAAATCACCATCATGAATGGTACAGTGCTTGACCTTCCTAATTCAAACCCCTTCCCTCACCTGGACTCTGTACCAGCCTCTTAACAGAGCCCTCGGACACAGTCTCTCACCCGACTCTCCATATGGTCATCAGAATTATACCCATCAAAATCAAATCTGACCCTCTTCCCCTTGCCAAACAATTCAGCCTAAAGCATCAGGTAGGGCAGAGCAAAGTCAGAGTCCTTGTTTTGGGGTGGGGAGGAAGCCATAGTGGCCCAGAGCAGGGTGTCAAAGACCAAGTTAGGGTAAGGCAGGAATTCACATGGTGAGGTGGCCTGGCCCAATTTATTTAACTTATAAGGGGTCAGAAGATAGCTACCATTTTAAAAGATCAAATGAATTTCAAAACTGAAGAAACATAAGTAATAGTCCAAGGGGGAATAATTAAGCTTAACTTTAAAAAGAAAACAACTTATCGCAAGTAGACATAATGAAAATACACAACTGGTAACCCTGATTCCTTGGAAGTAGGTTGGCATTTCAATGTTTGTTCATTATTTTCTCAGTGCCAGTGTTCACTGCATTCACTTTCAAAATAAAATTTCATTTGGAATGGTGGTCTCTCTTGAACTTGTTAACAAAAGGAAACTCCTGGTGAAGCCTACTCATCAACTACATAAATATTAGGTATTTGAAAAAATGCCAGGTCTTCAACAACACATCCCTGGTTTCCTGTCTCTTAAAAGCAAAGTGAGAGAAAGGAAAAAGTAAAAAGAAAAGGATGAAGGAGAAAAGAAAAAAACAAGGACAAAGAACAAGGCAGACAATAATAACTGAAACTAAAATAGGTTGTAGAGTTGCTCCTGAGCTGTAAACTGATCATGATGCACTGATCCTCTCCCATTACACCAACACACGAAAGCCACAGGATAACAGAGCAAGCCATCACCTCCTTGTATTACAATCTCATACACTTGCTTTGGATGCTGTGCCTCCTAATCACACCTAGTTTAAGTAGCATCATATATCTGGCAACATCTAGTATTTAAGAACCAAGTAAAAACGTGAAAGGAATTACCAAGCAAGGCTGCATGGTACTATACAAGCACATACACTTTATCGTCAAAAAGACTGAGATTTGGGCTTCCCTGGTAGCGCAGTGATTGTGAGTCTGCCTGCCGATGCAGGGGACACGGGTTCGTGCCCCGGTCCGGGAAGATCCCACATGCCGCAGAGCGGCTGGGCCCGTGAGCCATGGCCGCTGAGCCTGCGCGTCCGGAGCCTGTGCTCCGCAACGGGAGAGGCCACAACAGTGAGAGGCCCGCGTACCGCCAAAAAAAAAAAAAAAAAAAGACAATAAAATAAAAAGACTGAGATTTGAATCTGTCTTTTTACTGGCTGTGCAACCTTGGGCCTTATCTTCTCTAATGTCTATCATTCCCAACTTTATAGATAAGGAAAGTATCTACACAGAAATATTATAAGGACTGAATGAAACAATACATGAAACACCCAGTACAAGCCTGCCTTGGACCAGACAAAAGTATGTCATAAAAACCCCTCAAACTCAATTCTAAAATCTGTTTTCCTAAACCACAACAGCTTATAAGAAAAAAACTAGAAAAGAAAAATAAAGATTTTTCCCCCAACAAAATAAAGTGCAGAGACAGAAGCACTACAAAGCAAGCACTCAAAATCATAGCCATGTGAGGTGCTTAGGGGTAAAACCTACACAATTCAACAAGTGTGAAGGATATGATTCTACATTATGAGCCATCATATTTGTTGTACGAAATGATGACTAACAAGTCACTGGAAAATATTATATTTAGGTTATAATAATCACTTCCTATATATGAATTCCTTTTATGCAAAGTTCAAATATACATAGATTACATTTTACTTGATAAAATAGATTCAACTTAAGCATAAGAAATTCCCAAGTCACTCCTACTAGGATACATAAAAATAGGGAACTGGGCAATTGGGTAAAGAAAATGGACATAAATGGACAACACAGCTAAAGACATATTTGTAATGCAGTCTTAGAAGAGATGGAGACAGCTGGCTGTGGAACTGCAGTTATACAGGAAGAAGAGGTGAATAAGTAGGGTAAACAATGCCAGATCAGTGTTACTACCTTCTTGTGAACATGAAATTAGTATGGGTCATAATCCTTATGTAATATATTAAGTGGGGGGACTTCCCTGGTGGTCCAGCAGTAAAGAATCCACTTTGCAATGCAGGGGACGCGGGTTCAATCCCTGGTCGGGGAACTAAGATCCCACATGCCGCAGAGCAACTAAGCCCGCGTGCCACAACTACTGAGCCTGCGTGCCTCAACTAGAGACCCTGCATGCCACAAACCACAGAGCCCACGTGCTCTGGAACCTACTCGCCACAACTACAGACCCCACATGCCCAAGCTTGCGAACCATGACTAGAGAAGAGAAAACCTGCACGCCACAACTAGAGAGAAACCCACCTGTCACAATGAAAGATCCCACATGCCTCAACGAAGATCCCACACGCCGCAACTAAGACCTGACGCAGCGTCCCCCCCAAAAAAATAATAAATAAATAAATAAATATATTAAGTAGGGAAAGTTGAGAAATTATCCCAGAATACATGTGGATTTGCTCAGTGATGGGTTTAACTTATGCTTTATCCATCTCAAGAATCCAGGTCACTTTGCATCTCCTTATCAATTTGATCCAGGATAGAACGTAGTAGTTAAGAAACAACAAATTTTAGGGGGATTTCCATGGTGGCACAGTGGTTAAGAATCTGCCTGCCAATGCAGCGGACACGGGTTCGAGCCCTGGTCCAGGAAGATCTCACATGCCACGGAGCAACTAAGCCTGTGCGCCACAACTACTGAGCCTCTGCTCTAGAGCCCATGCACCACAACTACTGAAGCCCACATGCCTAGAGCCCATGCTCCACAACAAGAGAAGCCACCGCAATGAGAAGCCCGTGCACCACAAAGAAGAGTAGCCCCCACTTGCCGCAACTAAAGAAAGCCTGCACACAACGAAGACCCAATGCAGCCAAAAATTAATTAATTAATTAATTTAAAAAAGAAACAACAAATTTTAAAAGTAAATATAATTAAATGTAAGACCATACAGAAAATAGTCTTAGTATGCACACATGCAATAAAACACTGAAATTTTAAATGCAAATAGAAAGTACAAACTTAACTGAAAGTAAAAAATTATGAATTTAAGGTATTTGAAGTTGTTTTATTATGAGCTGTCTGCTCTTTTTTTTTGAAGAAACTATAAAAAATAAAGGCACATCTATTAAAGGAGCTAAAATAAAAATACTGACTGTACCAAATGCCGGTGAAGACGCAGAAAAACTGGACCTCTCCTACACTGCTGGTTGGAATGTAATGGAACTGCCAATCCAGAAAACAGTTGGACAGTTTCTTCAAAAATCAAACATACCCTTACCATACAACCCAGCAATCACACTCTTGGGTATTTATTCCAAAGAAAAGAAAACGTATGTTCACTCAGAAACCTATACACAGGTCTTCCCTGGTGGCGCAGTGGTTGAGAGTTCGCCTGCCGATGCAGCGGACACGGGTTCGTGCCCCGGTCCGGGAGGATCCCACATGCCGCAGAGCGGCTGGGCCCGTGAGCCATGGCCACTGAGCCTGTGCGTCCGGAGCCTGTGCTCCACAACGGGAGAGGCCACAACAGCGAGAGACCCGCGTACGGGAAAAAAAAAAAAAAAAAAAAGGATAATATTACTTAGCTATAAAAAGGAACAAATTATTGATACATACAATGGGCCACAAGGGCATTATGCTTAGTAAAAAAAGCTATGTGATCTTTGGAGATCACATACTGTATGATTACAATTTGATGTCATTCTCAAAATGACAGAGAACAAATTAGTGGTTGCCAGAGGACCAAGACAGGTTGAAGAAAGGGGTTCACAAAAACTACACACACACACAAATGCAGGTTAAAAAAATTAGGGAAAACTGAAAAAGGTCTGCAGTGTAGTTAACAGTAATGTACCAATCAATGTCAGTTTCCTGGTTTTGATATTATACTACAGCTATTTAAGATGTCACTATTGGGGGAAGCTGGGTGAAGGGTACACAAGACTCTACTATTTTCAACTTCCTGTGAGTTCAAAATATTTACAAATAAAAAGTTAAAAAATAAAATAAGGGCCTTTATGGATTCACTTTTTCATGGATTCACTTTCAAGTTCCACTGAAAAGCATTACACAGTGGCTAAAAGCATGAAGTGACCACCATTTACTGTTTGGTGATCTCTTGATACCTCAGTTTCCTCATCTATATAAAAAAGGTAATTATTAAAATCTTACTAAATTTCTCACATGCAAACTTCCCTATCAAGAAGGCTCTCCAGAACTTATTACCTTTGTGTATATGGAGGAAATACTTTATTACTAAAGTTCAAAAGCCCAGAAATCACCGTAAAATACTGAAATCTCATTTTAAAAACTAACTTAAGTCAAAAGGCAAACAACACACAAGGGGAAAAATATCTGCATTACAAATAATACATAAAGGGCTAATTTTTATAATAGACTAAGAGCTCTCACAAATAAATAAGAAAAATATCAACAACCCAATAGAAAAATAAGCCCAGGATACAAATTCTTCACAGAAATTCAATTGATTAATAAATTTATGAAAAGATATTCAGACTCTCTCACATTACAAAAAATACAAATTAAACAATGAGAAACCAATTTTCACTTGCCAGGAAGAAAGTTTCAGTTTTCATTTAATACTCCTGTACTAAATTTTCTTAGTATTGTTTGTCTTAATTTATTAAAAACCTTTTTAAAAACACTCAACATGTGCCACATTCTAGAAAATTTTTTTTTAATTTGGAAAACTTCACATTTGTGAAGACTTTAAAAAGAGTTTAACTGAAAAATTCACTTCAATTAATCACTGTATTTTCTCTACAAGAAAAAAAGTTGTTATAATATCCACAAAATACATGTCTGATTTTTCTCAAAAATATTATATTACATGTCTGATATTTCTCAAAAATATTATACATTTAGTGGGCTTCCCTGGTGGCGCAGTGGTTAAGAATACGCCTGCCAATGCAGGAGACAGGGGTTTGAGCCCTGGTCTGGGAAGATCCCACATGCCACGGAGCCAGTAAGCCCGTGTGCCACAACTACTGAGCCTGCGCTCTAGAGCCCACGAGCCACAACTGCTGAAGCCCATGCACCTAGAACCCGTGCACCCGAACAAGAGAAGCCCCTGCTCACTGCAACTAGAGAAAGCCCACGTGCAGCAATGAAGACCCAATGCAGCCAATAAATAAATTAATTAATAATTTTAAAAATAATAATAATATAATACATTTAAGAGAGGGATTACCTTTCTTTAATCCTTCATATCACCAAACATAACACAGGACAAAAACTGACAAACACGGAGAAAAAAAATGGAGACATAAGGGGAGAGAAGACAAACAGATCTTGGATTCACATTAGTCTCATTAAATAGCACCACCTCTGGAAAGCACAAGATTTCAAAATACACACACATATCCTCTGCCAGTAAGCCATACCACAGCCAGTCTCTAATTTCATTTATAGGACTGTTGAGACTTTTTAAATGACTTCCATTAAAACATTTTCTTTGAAACAAACTATAAAATCAGACCCTATGTACACTCTTTTATGCAATCATTGATTTTGGTAGGGTAGAGGAATTCAAGAGAGGAAACACAGTCAATATAGCTACATGGAGGCTACTAATCTAGACATTCATTATAAAATAACTAAGAATCATTTTAGTTCAAACTACTACCACATATCTTTTCATTCAACAAATACGTACCAAATCAGGCTCTGGGCTGGGACCCACTGCTCTCAGTGAGCACATATTATACTAAATTAGACTGAGGCTCTTAGGTCCCTTAGGTTCCCTTTTCTAGATTTGATATATACATCTTGCATGGAAAATAATGTCCTACTGCCAATGTGTGGGCTAAAAATTTGATCTGTAATTGTTTAATTGTCTTCTGGACCAGAGTTTCTCAACTTCTGTCCTATTCACATTTTGTACCGGATCATTCTTTGTAGTGGGGCGTTATCCTGTGCATAGCAGCATCCCTGGCCTCTACCCACTAGATGCCAAAAGTACTCTCCCAGTTGTGACAATGAAAAACATCTCCAGACATTGTCAAATGTCCCCTACTGGGCAAAACCACATCTGTACCCCAACCCCCACTGAGAACTACTATTCTATAGACCATCAAAATCATTTGAGAAACTTTTATTTTTAAATTCAGATTCTGCAACTTCACACCCACTAGGATAGATATAACCAAAAGACAGATTAAGTGTTGACGAGAATATGGAGAAACACGAAACCTCACATGTTGTTAAAGGGACTGAAAAATGGTATAGACACTTTGGAAAACCAATATAGCAGCTCCCCAGAAGGTTACACCTAGAGTTACCATTTGACCCAGCAATTCCACCCCTAAGCACATACCCAAGAAAAATTAAAACAAATGTCCACACAAAAACGTGTACTCAAATGTTCACAGTAGCATAATTCATAACAGCCAAAAAGTACAAACAACCCTAATGTCCATCAACTTATGAATGTATAAACAAAATGCAGTATATTCATACAATATTATGTGTCCATAAAAAGGAATGAAGTACTGAAACGCGCTATAATACAGATGAACCTTAAAAACATTATGCTAAATGAAAGAGGCCAGTCACAAAAGACTACAAGTTGTATGATTCTATTTATATGAAACATCCAGAATAGGCAAATCTATAGAGATAGAAAGTAGATTAGTGGTTGCCTAGGGCTGGGGCCCAGGGGTTGGGGAGTAGATAGAGGAATTAAGGGGATAATGGCTAAGAGGGGCAGGGGTTTTGTACGGTCTAACAAAACCATCTAGAATCGATTGTGGTGATAAATACACAACTCTGAAAATACTAAAGACCACTGAAATGTACACTTTCAATGGCTGAATTATAAGGTATATGAATTATATCTCAATAAAGCTATTTTTAAAAATACAGATTCTAGACTCCACCTCAGATCTAATAAATGAGAATAAAAGGCAGAAAGCCAAAACTATTTTAAAAGACCCTCCAGGTGATCCCAATGAAGCTGGTGTGGGACATTTGGGGTTCACTACCAGATAGTGATGAACATCCCAAACCACAAGCTACAGAGACTGGCAAAGAGGAAACAGCTTGCTGAGCACTTCTCAATGGTAAACTGCTTGTAAAAGAATATGAAAACTAGTAACTCGGTAACTTTTTTTCCTTTTTCTAAACTTAAATTTTTTTTCATAGCATTACTTATCCCTTTTGGAAAGGAAAAAGTAAATAAATATGATTATTAAGTTTTAAAAATATGATCAATAACATCTCAATTTCATGTCTAATTAATGACTCCATGTTAAGTTGAAAGATTGCTTGCTAAACAAATTATGACATATACACCTTCATATTTCAAGAAATAGAAACTAAAACAACTCTATATATTACATACTTCTACATCTATGCTCATTTGTAAAGTGATTTTATAATTATTAGTTTCAGTTTGACATACAGTGCAACTATTCACATGATACTAAGGAAAAGATTATACAAAGTGGAAAAAAATGAAAGAGTAATAATTTTTAATTAGATCTGCTACATGAACCTGGACATCTAATACTAAAAATTCCAATCTATGAAATTTAAACTTCCCAATAAATCTGAACATCTGGAATTATGCTGCACAGCAATTAGAAAAAGTTGCACTATGGAAACGATTTAAATCATTCTGGCTTATGTTTTGCAAACTCCAGCAGAAAACTAATGCTAGGGTTCACTGAAACAAACACTGCTGGTATCTCCTATTTCCTCCAAGAAAAAACAAGAAAGCCATTATTATCTCTGATTTTCTCCTGAAAAGTATAATGACCCCTCTTATGACATAATGGAAAATATGAACAAGAATTTTAATCAAAATAGCATTTATAAAGACATGCGGATACTCTTAAACTTTAAAATCTACATACCTACCCATACACCCAGAGTTTCTGAAACTAATGGCTAAATCTGGTTTACTTCAGACTCCCTTTTGTAAAAAAGCAATGTCTAAACACTGAGATTCATGTGAAACAGTACATCCTTTATTTGTACAGGAACTCTCGCTCAGGTACTTAACTTAGCATTGTAATACATACATACGGATCACCTCCTGAATGTAATTACATTACAACTTAATTGATACCACAAAAAATGGCATTATACATAAGTATTTATTGACAAGGAATGATGCTTATAACAGTTAAGTGGAAAGTTCTTAAATAGTATAAACAGTTCATATTTTAGCAAGAAAAATACGTATGCATATTCACAGAAAACAGCTGAAAGAATATATGTCAAAATGTTGTTATTCTTTTACAATTTTTGTATGTTCTAAATTTTCTACATTAAATATATATTCTCATAAACAGAAAAATAAATGTCATTTTAAAAACAATATAAAAACTTTTCTGCTTTTATGAAAATAGAGAATATCTACTTTTTCCTCTTCCTTCCACTAGGTACAACTAAAAACCCTGGACATTATACATACATAAAACAAACGTTAAGACTCTGAAAGGTGGAGAGAATAAGTTAGAATGGCAAGGGACCTTGGGAACCTGAGGAACAAAAAAGTAACGAGTTCCCTGGGTTTCCTTTTTGCATTATAGAACTCAATATTGGAAATGATGATCCTGGCAACCTAGAAACACCTAAGAGTACAGACAAGAAAAACGCCAACAAAAGCCTGCTCACTTTAGCCAAAGGACCAGGAAAGGGGCAGCTTAGCAAGACAGAAAACTTTCAGACAATAAACATTTTACTCCAGCCAAACACCACAGAAAACACAGTGGGCCCAACACCACCCATACAGTAAAGGCCAAGCCCTCTCCAGGCTGGAATGAGGCACCCAACACCCTCTCCAGGGTGGAGTCAGAGGCCAAGGAGGGGAGCCAGGACTTCACCCCTGCAGTCGGCAAAGTCACCGCAGTGTCAGTGAAGACCACTTGCAGAGCCTGGACTACCACCATATTATATCAATGTAAATGGCGTTTCTCTAAAAACTAAACGTGCAACTACCATATGACCCAGCAATTACACTCTCAGGCAAACTGCCAAACTGTTTTCCAGAGGAGCTGTACCATTTACTGTTAACTGTTTCTATGTCAATACCCTGGTTGTTATACGGTTTTGCAAAATACTACCACAGCAGGGAAACTGGACAAAGGGTACAAGGGATCCCTCTGTATTGTTTTCTTACAACTGCATATGTATCTACAATTATCTCCTAGTTAAAAGTTTAATTAAAAAACAGAATTTTGGGGCTTCCCTGGTGGCACGGTGGTTGGGAGCCGCCTGCCAATGCAGGGGACGCGGGTTCGTGCCGCGGTCTGGGAGGATCCCACATGCCAGGCCACAGCGGTGAAAGGCCCGCGTACCGCAAAAAAAAAAAAAAAAAAAGAATTTAAAAATTATATAAAAAACTACTATTGATACTATGTATAAAATAGATAACTAATGAGAACCTACTGTATAGCACAGGGAACTCTACTCAATGCTCTGTGGTGACCTAAATGGGAAGGAAATCCAAAAAAGAAAGGATATATGTATATGTATAGCTGATTCATTTTGCTGTACAGTACAAACTAACACAACATTGTAAAGCAACTATACTCCAATAAAAATTAATTTTTTTAAAAAATTGACAAATATACTAAATATTTGGACTTCTTAAGGCAGGACTTACATAATCTTATAGCCGTAGCACCTAAACTGAACCTAGAACATATCAGACACTCAAGAAACACTTATTGGGGAGTTCCCTGGTGGCCTAGTGGATTAGGATTCTGAGCCTTCACCACCATGGCCTAGGTTCAATCCCTGGTCATGGAACTGAGATCCCACAAGCTGCACGGCACAGCCAAAAAAAAAAAGGAAAGAAAAAAAGAAAAGAAACACTTATTCAATTAGATTGAATAATATAAGCAACATTTCAAAAATAAGATGCTTAAAAAACCTAACAGTTCCATTTCATTGGCTTTAAACAAAACAACCTTAAAACAAGTGCCAAAAAAAAAAAGTCTCTTTCAAAAAAATAAAGTATCCTGGAATTTTTCCACAAAGAGAACAGTGACTCAGACTTAGACTACAATAAGCTAGAAAGATATTACCTCATCATTTTAGTCAATTTATTGCTGGCTTGTTAGGGAAAATAAAAACAAAGAAGAAGAAAGAGAAAGAAAGCTTGCAGGGCTTCAAAGTACCATGTATGTCCACCCCAATGCTCATAGCAACACTATTTACAATAGCCAAGGGACTTCCCTGGTGGTCCAATGGGTAACACGCCATGCTCCCAATGCAGGGGGCCTGGGTTCAATCCCTGGTCAGGGAACTAGATCCCACATGCATGCTGCAACTAAGAAGCCCGCTGCCACTACTAAGACCTGGAGCAGCCAAATTAAGAAAAAAAAAAAACACAGCCAAGACATGGAAGCAATCTAAACGTCCATCGACAGATGAATGGATAAAGTAGATGTGGTACATATATACAATGGAATATTACTCAGCCATAAGAAAAAGAATGAAATAATGTTATTTGCAGCAACATGGATGGACCTAGAGATTATCTTACTAAGTGAAGTAAGTCAGAAAGGCAAATACCATATGATATCATTTATATGTGGAATCTAAAATATGATGCAGGGCTTCCCTGGTGGTGCAGTGGTTAAGAATCTGCCTGCCAATGCAGGGAACACAGGTTCGAACCCTGGTCCGGGAAGATCCCACATGCCGTCAGCCAAAAATAAATAAATAAAATAAATAAATTTTAAAAATAATATATGATACAAATGAACTTATTTATGAAACAGAAACAGACTCACAGACATAGAAAACAAACTTATGGTTACCAAAGGGGAAAGGGGGTAGGGGAGAGAACAATTAGGAGTTTGGGATTAGCAGATACAAAGAACTATATATAAAACAGATCAACAACAAGATCCTACTGTGTAGCACAGGGGAACTATATTCAATATCCTGTTTAAACCATAATGGAAAAGAATATGAAAAAGAATATATATATAATTATGTATAAATCACTTTGTTATACACTAGAGACTAATACAACATTGTAAATCAACTATACTTCAATAAAAATAATAAAATATAAACCTAATTTGAAAAAAGAGTACCACATATGAAATTTGAAATTACCATATAGCAGAGATTCTTTAGAAACCAAGAAGTACACATAAATACTATGTATACCCATCCACTTTCAAATGTCCTTAGGCCAAAAATCTTATTCTACTCGCCTAACTCTTCGTCAGTATGTCTGATTTTAACTGGGTCTGGCTAAATGGGATGTATCTTGAACAGAATGTCTTTAAGATTAACTGTCACAATTGGTGACCATCTCCTTTTACCTGACAAAACCGTCATTCAATAACAAGACAGTCTCTTATTCTACCAGAAAGACCCAATCGATTCATTAATGAAAGGAAAAAAAATGTATACAGGGACCTGTGTTGTCACTTCACTTAAAACCAATAAAACAGCCGTGTTTTCTGACATAAGTTGTCTGCATGGACACCTGATCTGAAAATAAAGGTGCAGCATCAGCTGCCTTCATGATTAGTAATGAAAGCGAAAGTAGAGTTAACAGCCAATTAACAGACTTCATGACTGAATAATGCAAGTAAAAGTACAGGGTTACAGCCAAAACTACATAAACTAAGTTGATAATGATAAAAACTACCCAGGATATCAACTTTAGAATAATGGCCAACCATCCTTACTTTGATTCTTTATGGTCCATTAAATCTGGACATATGAAGCCTTAATTATTTCAGAATTAAACTACTCTTTTTTTCTATGTTTAGGGTAGGAGTTTTATTAATTTATTTCATTTATTTTTGCTGTGTTGGGTCTTTGTTTCCGTGCGAGGGCTTTCTCTAGTTGTGGCAAGCAGGGTCCACTCTTCATCGCGGTGCGCGGGTCTCTCACTATCGCGGCCTCTCGTTGCAGAGCACAGGCTCCAGACGCGCAGGCTCAGTAGCTGTGGCTCACGGGCCTAGTTGCTCCGCGGCATGTGGGATCTTCCCAGACCAGGGCTCGAATCCGTGTCCCCTGCATTGGCAGGCAGATTCTCAACCACTCCGCCACCAGGGAAGCCCTTAAACTACTCTTGAATATCTCTCTCAAACCTCTGGTCTTTAAAATCCCAATCATACAGCTTTTTTTCTTTTTCCCCCCAATCATATAGTTTTTAATATACACAGGTTCAGGAAGTGTCAGTTTGCAGCAGAACTCTGCAGTAAACAATAAACAGTTCCATCACCAAAAGGTACCTGGGTCACATCCCAACTAGTACAAACTCAGGCATTCATAACATTACTAATCCATTTCCTTTGGAATGTTATATAACACAAGGCAAGTCATTATGCTGACCTTTCTTGCCTACTAAAAAGTCTTAACAGTTATGCTCCTGAATGCTGCAGAAACTGCAACAGAACAAAGTCCTAGAGAACCCATCAAAACTAAGGAAGATTAGGGAGTTCCCTGGAAGTCCAGTGGTTAGGACTTCGTGCTTTCACTGCCGCGGGCCAAGGTTCAATCCCTGGTCGGGGAACTAAGATCCCACAAGCTGTGCAGCACAGCCAAAGAAATTTTAAAAGTAAATAAAAATAAAATTAAAACTTCTGATTTGCAAAACACGCTGTTAAGAAAATGAAAAGATAAGCTACAGACTGGGAGAAAATATTTGCAAAACACAAATCTGATAAAGGACTGGTACCCAAAATATACAAAAAACTCTTAAAGCTCAACAATGAGAAATGAACAGGGCTTCCTTGGTGGCGCAGTGGTTAAGAATCCACCTGCCAATGCAGGGGACACAGGTTCGATACCTGGTCCGGGAAGATCCCACATGCCGCAGAGCAACCAGCCCGTGTGCTACAACTACTGAGCCTGCGCTCTAGAGCCCGTGAGCCACAACTACTGAAGCCCAGGCACCTAAAGCCCATGCTCCACAAGAGAAGCCGCCTCAATGAGAAGCCTGTGCACCTCAACGAAGAGTAGCCCCCCCTCGCCACAACTAGAGAAAGCCCACGTGCAGCAACGAAGACCCAATGCAGCCAAAAATAAATATATAAATACATTTATAAAAAATTTTTAAACAAGAAAGAAAAAAATGAACAAATAGATTTTTTTAAATGGGTAAAAATCTGAACAGACACCTCACAAGAGAAGAAACATAATGGCAAATAAGAGTATGAAAAGATGCTCAACATCACGTCATTAGGGAATTGCAAATTAAAACAACGAGATAGCACCAAATATCTATTAGAAAGGCCAAAATCCAAAACACTGACAACATCAAATGCCAACTAGGATGTGGAGCACCAGGAACTTTCATTCATTGCTAATGGGAATGTTAAATGGTACAGCCACTTTGGAAGACAATTCGGCAGCTTCTTACAAAACATAGTCTTACCATCCAATTCAGCAATCGTGGTCTCTGGTATTTACCCAAATGAGTTGAAAACTTACGTCCATGCAGAAACCTGCCCATTAGTGTTTATAGCAGCTTTATTCATAATTGTCAAAACTTGGAAGCAACCAAGATATTCTTCAATAGGTGAATTTGGTTCCTCAGAATCAGAATCTCCATTATAACCATATCCTCTATATACACACTGAAATCTGAGAAGCCCTAATCTAGAGCTTCAGTTCAAGAGCCACGCAGAGCAAGGGAGACAGAAATCAGGGCCCTCCCAAGGTTAAGTATTATAAAGAGACATCCCACTTTACCTCTCAAGGTGAACCAGATTTAAACCAAGACCCAATTTTCCACAACCCCAGGGGACACAAAGAAGCCTGTGGTAGTGGCAAAAGAACCAAAAATTCCTGAGAAATTATTGCCACAGAATATCCCTTATGTGCACTGGCACCCAAGGTTCTCATAATGTGGATAAGCCAAGTACCCTCAAATTGTACACAGTTTTAGGTAATCAACTATTAGGACTGCCATAGAATACTTGACAGAAATGAACACCAAGAGTAACTTCCCAACAGTAACAGTGTAAGCCAAAAGATAATGGAATGACAAATTCAATATGAAAGAAAATATAAGCAAACATACAATTCTATACCCAGAAAAAGGATGAGAGCAAAATAGACATATGCATACATAGAAGGTGTTAGATTCTCAAAGGGATCTGTACTCAATAATATTAGAAACCACTTACAAAGACCTTGAAGGTGATTCAACCTAACCACCTTCTCAGTATCTCTAGACCACGACCCAGGCTCTGATCTAACATTAGTAGTCAAAGGAAACTCACTATCTTCTAAGGAAGTTCCATTTCACTTTTCTCCTTAACTTGACTTGATGGTTCTGTTCTGCCAAAGCAACAAAATACTAAATCTAATCCCTCTTCCACTTGCCAGATCTTCATATATTTGAAAATAGTTGCCCCCACCTATTTCTTCTCCAAAGGAAATAGCTCTAATTCCTTAAATAGTACCTCAAATCATTTGATGTCTACTTTCATCACAAGCCAGACTGTTTTCTTCTGGATAGGCTCTAGATCATCCATGTCTCTGAAAATGTGGTTCTTAAAACTGAACACAATACCTAAGGTATGGTGTATTACATTCCTCTCTAAGGGTCCTTATATTTTTAATCCTAAGAATCTATAATTTTTATGCTTCGGATTGCCTGAATAATACCATCTCTTCATTACCACCTCAAGGCCAAGAAAGAAGCATTTGGGGCTTCCCTGGTGGCGCAGTGGTTGGGAGTCTGCCTGCCGATGCAGGGGACGCGGGTTCGTGCCCCGGTCTGGGAAGATCCCACATGCCGCGGAGCAGCTGGGCCCGTGAGCCATGGCTGCTGAGCCTGCGCGTCCGGAGCCTGTGCTCCGCAACGGGAGAGGCCACAACAGTGAGAGGCCCGCGTACCGCAAAAAAAAAAAAGAAGCATTTGAAGAACTGTTTTAAAGAATAGTATATTTAACTGTATATCACTTATATATGGAATCTAAAAAATACAACAGACCAGTGAATATAACAAAAAAGCAGACTATGCAATACTTTTTCTGTCACCGTTTAAAAAAAAGACAGATGTGATTAAAACAGTGAGATTTTTCCTATTTAACCTATTAAATTAGCAATTTTTAATGTATAATTTTTTTAATGATAAAATTTTCTTAATGATAATTCTCAATGCTACCAAGGGTATGATGAAATGGGCGTTGGTAAGAATGTACAATCTTCCAGAAGGCAATTTTGCAAAATGTATCAAAAGCCTTAAATTTACACACTGTTTGACTCAGTAATTAATATATATTTAAGAATCTAGGGCTTCCCTGGTGGCGCAGTGGTTAAGAATCCGCCTGCCAATGCAGGGGACATGGGCTCGAGCCTTGGTCTGGGAAGATCCCACATGCCGCGGAGCAACTAAGCTCGTGTGCCACAACTACTGAGCCTGAGCTCTAGAGCCTGCGAGCTACAAGTACTGAGCCCGCATGCCACAACTACTGAAGCCCACACGCCTAGAGCCCATGCTCCGCAAAAAGAGAAGCCTGCGCACTGCAACGAGTAGCCCCCCCTCACCACAACTAGAGAAAGCCCACGCACAGCAACGAAGACCCAACGCAGCCAAAAATAAATAAATTAATTAATTTTTAAAAACCAAACAAACAACCAACTGAGGACAAAGACTTGGGTTAATAGCAGTTCTAGAGAAAAAAAGACCTACAGGTGACTTTACTACCAGACAAGTATAAACTAACACTGAAAAGTGGATATTGAAAGAAAAAAGAACCTAATTTATTCTAAAGCAACATTGACGGAAACTAAGCTCCCCAAGGGCAGGGATCATTTTAAATTCCTTAATCACTTTACTTTCAGGGCCTAATACAGTAGTATCTGGATCAGAACATATGTGACAAACTGACAAACTGTAGCACGTCCAGAGGATGATGCCCAACATGGTAAAAAGTTTAGAAAGCACATTTCAGAAGAGGTGGCTAGAAGGAAAAAACTGTTTAGTCTGGAAAATAAAAAATTTAAGCGGGACAAAATAACTGTCACTAAATAGCTGTAAAGTGGAGAATGGAGCTACAAGGAATAATTGTAGACAGCAAAATTAGAACCAGTGAATAAAAACTGCAGGGAGGCAGCTCTGAGATAATTATCAAGGAAGTCTTTCTAAAATGACAAATTTGCAAACCTGGAATTGATAGCCACCAGCTGTGAAGTCCCTGTCTAGGGGAATACTTCCTAAAAGAGAGGACTGGATGAATCACTTATACTGTGTGAAAAACTGCACTAGATTATCTCTAAGATCTCTACCAAGTCTATAATTCTACAAGTAGAAAGAAGTCCAGTAAAGGAATTATTTTTGCTCTCAACACTGCCAAAGTTTAAAAAAAACCCTAAAACCCAGGAATTTCTTTAATTAAAAGGAACAATCCCACCAAGAAGGGATAAAGGTTGACCTGTTGGTCAAGATACTTGGTATGAAGAGACTGCTTTGCTTGGGATTAAGCTTTTCACTGGGAGTGAGAATAGGTCACCAATTCCAGCTACAGTCACTCACTTCCTGTTTGGCCAGGGGCAAATGACTTCACCTCTCCACTGGAACTGAAAAATAGTAATTTAAAATACCAATATTACAGGAATATAATTTAAATTAGTTAACTGCAAAATACTTTAGAATTTACCTTATGTGATAATTAAAACTGCATTTTCCAACTAAAACTAACATAATATTGTAAATCAGTTACACTCCAATATAAAATAAAATTTAAATTAAAAAAAAAGAAATACCAAAAAAAAACACCCTGCATTTTCCTACTTTACACATACACTAAGGTTGAACTATTAAGTAAATCTATTATAAATAATAAGAACCAAGTTTCTCACTGACAGAGAAAGAAATTACAAATAAGCAAGGAGGTGAATGCTAGAATGAACTCTGTGGTGCTGGATTAGAGTCAGAGGAGACCATTATGAACCCATGTTTATATTTATATACACATAGATATAGAAACAGATCTGTGTAGGGAATTCCCTGGTGGTCCAGTGGTTAGGACTCTCTGCCCTTTCACTGTTGAGGGCACAGGTTCAATCCCTGGTCGGGGAACTAAGATCCTGCAAGCTGCAAGGCATGGCCAAAACAAAACAAAACAGGTATGTGTATACCTGGGTCAGTATACATACATATATTTCCTAGCTCTGTTCCCTAAGAGTGCCAAGAAGCAGTGATATCTCAGTAGCAATGAGTACACCCAGTTCATTTAGAAACCAGACTTTGGTTTCTAAATATTTTTCTGCAATAAAAGAAACCAGAGCTCCTTGAAAAAATGGTTGGTTCTAGGGCCAGGGCAGGGGAAATACAAGATGAGACTGGAGCATGTTGCAGCACCAGAAAGTAAAAATGTGATCCAAAAAGAAAGGTGGGGGGGCCTCATGTCAAAAGAACATAGGTGGCAAATGGCCAAAGCTATAAGAATTTATGCAACAAAATATAGTACTGGATTACAATCCAAAGGGAGAAAAATATTCATGAATCCATACTGATATAAATGATTAAATAAATAAATGGGGGAAAGGCACAAATCTTCCTTACAGAAGAATTCCAAATAATAAATGTAGGAGGAATGAGTGAAACAGAAAATCACCACTAGAATAACACAATAATAATTGCTGCTGCAGGAAAGTTTCACTGCCGAATGCTAAAATTAGTGGATGAAACTTTCAGAAAGAAAATCAGATCTTTGTTTAGCCTCACAGAGGTATTTACTAATTACTGTGGGTGGTTTTAACTTATGCTCACAAATTCTTTGATACTCATCCCTTCAGGAGGTGGAGCTTAAATTCCCTTGCCCTGGAGTGTGGGCTTGACTCGGTGACTCATTTCTAGCTTCTAACAAATGAAGTAAGGAAAAGGAAAAAGAGTCACTTTATTGAAAGCAGGCAGCCACACAACCTTCAATCAAGCTACCAAAGTTAACATCAGTAATAAATCGTGTTGATATCAGATATCCTCTGATACAAAATATGATGGGACAAGAAGGGCATATGATCTCTCTGGTAATCTTCCCTAAAATGCCTAACCTCAGGCTAATCAAGAGAAAACAGAAAATGCAAATTCAGGAACATTCTACGAATGACCACTATTCTTCAAAAGTGTCAAGCGTCAAAAGCAAGGAGAAACCAAGAAGCTGTCACTGGTTGGAAGAAACTAAGGAACCATGACATCTAAAGTGCAATGTGGTATCCTGATTGAATCCTGTAACACAAAAAGAGTATCAGTGTGGAAAAACTGGGGAAATCAGAGGAAAGTCTGTAAGTTAGCTGATAACATTAAACTAATGTTGATTTCTTAATTTTGATAAATGTATGATGATTATATAAGATGTTAACATTAAAGGAAGCTGAATGAAGAGTATAGAGAAATTGTGTCCTATCTTTACAACTCTTCAGTAATCTAAAATTATCTCAGGGTTTCCCTGGTGGCGCAGTGGTTCAGAGTTCGCCTACCGATGCAGGGGACGCGGGTGCTCCACAACAGTGAGAGTCCCGCGTACCGCAAAAAAAATAAAATAAAATAAAAAATAAAATAAAATTATCTCAAAATAAAAGTTTTTTTTTAATTGCATTTACCTTGTAAAATTAGGTAGAGTGAGGAAAGGTTATAAATACATTTCAAACGATACTTAAATGCAAACTAACAAAATGGATTTTACAGGGCTTCCCTGGTGGCGCAGTGGTTAAGAATCCTCCTGCCAATACAGGGGACATGGGCTCGAGCCCTGGTCCGGGAAGATCCCACATGCCGCAGAGCAACTAAGCCCATACACCACAACTACTGAGCCTACGCGCTACAGCCCACGAGCCCCAACTACTGAAGCCCACGTGCCACAACTACTGAAGGCTACGTGCCTAGAGCCTGTTCTCTGCAACAAGAGAAGCCACCGCAATGAGAGGCTGACGCACCGCAACGAAGAGTAGCCCCCGCCCTCCGCAACTAGAGAAAGCCCACGACGCTGCCAAAAATTAATTAATTAATTTTTTAATGGGTTTTACGGTGAGAAGATTAACTTTTCAACCTGTAAAGAATCACAAAAGTAAAGTCGGTTGACTTTCAAGCTTAAAATTTTAATGACATACAAAGTAGTTCCCCTAACGTCTGCGTTGAGAAATTAGCCTACAATGCTCTAAGAAGGTAGTGTGTACAAACCCCTCATATATATCAGTTTGCTCTATCCCCTTTCTTGACCCTAACTGTCCTCAACATACTCATTCCTAGCAATAAGGCCACAGTAACCTGGTTCTAAGAGTGCCATTTAGAAGGACAAAGTGAAATCAGTTGATATCTACTCGGTTTCCTTTTCACACTGAGCAAGTCAAATGAACTACACCAAGATGACTTCAAAATGTTCCTCTCAGATTTTCTCGGTTTTTAAAGAAAAATAAAACCTACATATCAATGACTGATGCTTAATATTTAAAAAGGAGGAGGAGAAGGAGGAGGAGGAAAATAGCGATGTCAAAAATTTGAAGTATCAACCGCAAAAGTTTACGCAGCCAAAGGATGGACCACCAAATTCAGAAACAAGATTAGGAAAAAGAACAAGACTCTAAGATCAATAGGAACCATATCTCTAAAACTAAGCAACGTATCTTGATGTAAGTGGGAGGTTCAAACCACACAAGGAACACTCACTCCCACCCCCACCCTACAACCAAAATTAAAACTGCAAGCAAGTACCTTTCCTTGTTCTCAAGCCATTTTGAAAAAGTATGACAAACTTGTCCTACTCTCCCCGGAAAGCCAATTAATTAATAAAAGTTTTCATACCCTCTAAAAAATAAAGCTAAGCCACTAGGCATTAAGAAAGACAGGTGTTTCCTTCACTGTCAGCAAACAATGGAAAATGACTTTTTTAATATGTAATATAAACTTATTTATAAATTTGGGAATTTTAACTCAAGTAAGTATATGCTGGTATGACAAATATATGAAGAGAAGACTTAAAAAACTGAGACAGTGGGGAAATGTGTTAGAATCTCCCCAGCACTGTCCAACATAAATATTCCATAAGTTATGGAAAAAAACCCAGAGGAACTTTTTGGCCAACCCAATAGGACTTTGCATAGTGGAGAAAGAAGGCAGACCCACTAGGCTTCTGTGACTTGATTAAAACATCCCCTAAGAACATCCAGTGCCCTTAGTTTCAATTCTATAATCAACTGCATCCTTATTACTGATTTGGCTGCCCAGAAACAAAGGAGGTGCCCTGGCCAGTGGATAATTAATTCCCATGTGCATATGGCACTTAAAACTTTGGACATAAATAAATTTTTTTAATTTTTAAATATTTATTTATTCATTTTGGCTGCACTGGGTCTTCGCTGCGGCACGCGGGATCTTCACTGCACCATGTGGACTCTTAGTTGTGGCATGCATGCATGCAGGATCTAGTTCCCCAACCAGGGATTGAACCCGGGCCCCCTGCATTGGGAGCACAGTCTTACCCATGGGCCACCAGCGAAGTCCCTGACGTAAATAAACTGATATCTGGCTTATCAGTCTCCAGTGAGATTACTCTGCATGAATAAATTCTTAAGTGCTTGAATCACCCGTGTGAACCAAAAATGTCCAGTTTCTGAAATGTCCAGTTTCTGAACTACTGTGGGAGTCAGAGGGACCTTGGTGTGGATGCCACTTTATCTGTGTGAACTTGATTCCTGTCAGTCTCAATTTCCTCATCTGTAAATAAACACCAACAACTAGTGCCTGGAAGATGGCAAGTGCTCAAAAAGTGACAGCTTTATTATATTTAAGGCAAATTTGAAACGAAGCGTATAACTGAGGTAAAAGCATTTCATTTAAAAAGCAGCGGTATGCCATCTCCTAGAGAAGTGGAAATAAAAACAAAAATAAACAAATGGGACCTAATGAAACTTAAAAGCTTTTGCACAGCAAAGGATACCATAAACAAGACCAAAAGACAACCCTCAGAATGGGAGAAAATATTTGCAAACGAAGCAACTGACAAAGGACTAATATCCAAAATTTATAAGCAACTCATGCAGCTCAATAACAAAAAAACAAACAACCCAATCCAAAAATGGGCAGAAGAACTAAATAGACATTTCTCCAAAGAAGATATACAGATCGCCAACAAACACATGAAAGAATGCTCAACATCATTAATCATTAGAGAAATGCAAATCAAAACGACAATGAGATATCATCTCACACCGGTCAGATTGGCCATCATCAAAAACTCTAGAAACAATAAATGCTGGAGAGGGTGTGGAGAAAAGGGAAC
>NC_041231.1:43637170-43642415 GCF_002837175.3 Physeter macrocephalus | reverse complement strand
ATTAGATAGCTAGTGGGCAGCTGCCGCATAGCACAGGGAGATCACCTCTGTGCTTTGTGACCATGAGAGGGGTGGGATAGGGAGGGTGGGAGGGAGGGAGACACAAGAGGGAAGAGATATGGGAACATATGTATATGTATAACTGATTCACTTTGTTGTAAAGGAGAAACTAAAACACTATTGTAAAACAGTTATACTCCAATAAAGATGTTAAAAAAAAAAAAAAAAAAAGCAGCGGTATGGGACTTCCCTGGTGGCCCAGTGGTTAAGAATCCGCCTGTCAATGCCGGGGACACGGGTTCGAGCCCTGTCCGGGAAGATCCCACATGCTGCAGAGCAACTAAGCCCGTGCGCCACAACTACTGAGCCTGCGCTCTAGAGCCTGCGAGCCACAACTACTGAAGCCCGCACGCCTAGAGCCCGTGCTCCACAGCAAGAGAAGCCACCGCAACGAGAGGCCAGCGCACCGCCAAGAATAGTTCCCGCTCGCTGCAACTAGAGAAAGCCCTTATGCAGCAACGAAGACCCAACACAGCCAAAAATAAATAAATAAATTCATTTTTTTAAAAAAGCAGCGGTATGGACCATCAAACCACATGAATTTAAAAGACATTCCCTGACAAGAGATGTCCCATGCAAGACAGTTGAGAAACGCAGTTAAAATGCTACAAGTAAAGTACCCCCTGCACTGTACAGATGGAGTCTCTTGCTTAGCAACTCTAGTGTTGTCTACCAAACACCCAGCCCATAATAGTTAGAGCATGACAACTGTTCACTCTAAATCCATGCGCTCAGCTTGGATTCAGAACTGATTTATAAAAATAGCTGCTGCTGCCGCTCTTTGAATCTCTTTGAGCTGATGACTGGGCAGTGTTACCCTATAGGCCTAGAGCAGCTGTATTCCCTCACCACACCCATTTCTCTGTCTGCCCAGCCGAGCTGACAGCACCCCACCCCCACCCCACCCCCATCTCTGCAGCATACTATTCTCCCTCTTCCCGGGCTGAGTGAGCAAATTACAAGCACAAATATCCCCTGATGCAATGCCACAACCATCCCTGGGAAAGAGCAGAGGCAGTTGCCAAAAGCGCAGCAGCAGGAAAATGGGCGGGAGACACACACACGCAGAGCAAGAAACACTGCAATCCTAGGGAGCCAAGGAGAGGGAATCGAGAGGCCCTGGGGAGCAATACTGTAACTGGACCGAGGAGGGTGAGGAGAAAAGGGGGTTCCCAGGAGAAAGCTGGGTAACACTAACCATCCCGAGAAGCACGTTTCACTCTGGGTCTGGGTCCTAAAACACAGACCTAAGAGTAATCACTGTCTCCTCCCCAAAGCAGCAAATGCATTTAATTTACCCATTCCTGGAGGAAAGCAAAACCCTAACATCCCCCGCCACCACCACCCCCATGGGGTAATTTCACCGAAGAGCTCAAGCAACATACCAGAGGAGAACCTGGTCCATGTGCTAAATCACAATCTCTGTTCTGGGTAACATTGCCAACTGCCCCCCAGGTGCCTGTCCTATCCTCGCATCCCCACCCTTTACAGCGACCCCTGCGCACTCCCGCAGCCAGAAACATGCTTAGTCCCCAAACAGTGCTAGGGCCACGCACGCAGGGAGAGCCCTGCCTGGGGCCCCGTTCTCCCGACCACCCTCCAGCCCCTCCCGTAACCCCTGACCCTGCACCCTCTCTAAGGCTCGCCTCAGCCCCACCTCAACTGACCCCCCCCAAAGCCTCACGGGACAACCTTCGAGTTCTCCTACGTCCCCGAGCCCCACCCAGGGCCCCAGGCTGCAGCCGACCCTCGCTCCCCAGGCTCAGTCCCATCCCGCGCCCAAGGCGTGCCTCTCGGCCCCACCGCTCCAGACCCCAGCAGCTGGACCTCTCAGCCCGCCCCGACCGGCGGGTCCCCGGATCGCGCCTCGAAGACTTGGAAGATCACGCCCGCAGGCCCCCAGCCCGGCCGCCCCCGCGTCCCGAAGCCGGCGGCCACCGCCCTTCCCCGCCTCGGGCGGGCCTTGTGGGGTCCCGGACGGCCGCTGGGCGAGGCTCAGGCAGTCCCAGGGGCAGTGGGGAGGCCACCCCTCTGATCGGGCCCCGCCTGCCGCTGCACCTACCCGCCGCCGCCGCCGCGCCGGAGCCTGAGCCTGAGCCGGAGGGAGCCGGGAGAGGGCCGAGAGCAGCCGGGAGGAGCCGGGAGCCAGCGAGCGAGCCCGAGGGGCGGGACGCAGGGAGAGGCCGCTTCCTCGTCGCCCTCTTGAGGGCCGGCGCGAGGGAGGGACGCCGCCACCGCCTATCCCGGGGGCGCCGCGGCTCCGGCCAATAAGCGCGGTGAGGGGGCGGGCGGACGACAGCGGCAGACCAATAGGCGCTGGCCCCGCCGCCTCGACCCCGCCGGGGTAGCGGCCAAGCGGAGGGCCGTTGGGGCCGAGGTACGCATGGGGGCTTCAGACGCCCGCCTCCCGCCCGCCTGCTGTAGCCAGAGCGGCGGGAGGACAGACCGACCTACTCCGCTGCTCTGTGCATTGGTCGTCGCTTCCTTTTAGAACTTGGTGCCTGGAGCGGGGAGGATGTGAGCAGCGGGGCACACGCGGCCGGGCCTGTGGCTCTATGACGTAACCTGGGAGGGGCGCGGGGCGGGGCCTGGGGCGCTGGCCAGCTCGTCGCTGGAAAGAACCCTAACGGAATAAGGACGCAGCTGGGGGGCCTTTCCTGGGCTGCTCTGCCACCAGCCACAAGTGACGTGGCTGTTCCAAGTTGAGATACTTTACAAGTGTAGAATACACACCGAATTTCCGAGACTTAAAAAATATATAAAATAGCTCATTCATAATCATTGATTACAATTTGGGTCATTACAAAATTGATTTCAGGTTTGAATATCTTTGGTTAAATAAAATATATTTAAAACAATTTCATGTTTCTTTTTTACTACTTTTTAAATGTAACTACTAGAGGGACTTTCCTGGTGGCTCAGTGGCTAAGAATCCGCCTGCCAATGCAGGGGACACGGGTTCGATCCCTGCAGAGCGACTGAGCCCACGTGCCACAACTACTGAAGCCCGCGAGCCTAGAGCCCGTGCTCTGCAGCAAGAGAAGCCACCGCAATGAGAAGCCCGTGCACCGCAACGAAGAGTAGCCCCTGCTTACTGCAACTAGAGAAAGCCAGCGCGCAGCAACAAAGACCCAATACAGCCAAATAAAGAAAATAAATTTAAAAAATAAAATGTAACTACCAGAAAAAGTAGAATTACTGTTTGGTTCACATTGTATTTCTGCTGGGTAACGCTGGTCCAGAAGTTAAAAGTGATAGCTGACACTGTATTGAATGCTCACTATATTCCAGGCACTCTCTAAGTATGTGATAACCTAAAAACTCATTTAAATCATCACAACAATCCTATATGGTTGGTATTCATGTTCTTATTATCATTTTACAGATGAGAAAAAACAAACAGAACTTTAGTTACTTACCTAACTGGTGGTTGCTAGAGAGGAGGAGGGTGAGGAGTTGGGCAGAATAGGTGAAGGGGGTTAAGAGGTACAAACTTCCAATTATAAGTAAGTCACAGGGATGTAATATACAGCATAAGGAATATAGTTGATAATACCAAATACTGTAATAATTTTGTGTGGTGAAAGATGGTTACTAGACATTGTGGTGATCATTTTGTAATGTATTTAAATGTTGAATCACTGGGAATTCTCTGGTGGTCCAGTGGCTAGGACTCCACACTTTCACTGCTGAGGACGTGGGTTCAATCCCTGGTCAGGGAACTAAGATCCCACAAGCGTTGGGGTGCGGCCAAAAATTAATAAATAAATAAATAAATATTGACTCACTATGTTGTACACTTGAAACTAACATAATATTGCATATCAGCTATACTTAGTAAAATTAAATAAATTAAAGGATAAGTGGAAAAGGGTTAGCACTGCGAATTTGGAGCCCTGGAAAGGACTTTAAGCCAATCACAGAAAACTGAAATGACTGATCTGGATCACACACCAATTAATAAGACAGGTGTCTTGGCCCAAACCTAGAGATTTCCCCCTCTCTCACCTTACCCAGACTCCAAAGTAGGGGAACTACCATTGCAAGCCTGAATTCATTCATCCAATAGATGTTGACTGAGTACCTGCACATCAGGAAGGGCCACACAGTGAGGGGCACATGTACAAAGATAAAAAAGATAGGTTTCCTCTCTGGTGAAATTAGCATTACTTCACACCAGAGGCCACTGACTTGGTCTAAGCATGAACTTACTATTGAAGAAAAACACACAGGTGGGAGCTAAAAAAGTTACTTTGCTCCTTCTCCCTGCTGCCTGGAATAACCAGCCCCTAGGCCTATCCCAGGCTTTATGAATAGAATTGGCTTTGAAATCCTTAGAAGACAGATGGCTAGGAAGATTTAAAAGTGTTGGCATCCTCCACTTCTTCCTTAATGTAATAGAGTCACCATGTTCTGTGTATCCCAAGCTAGACAACCATCTCAGTTATTCCCTTCCTTCTCCCTTCTCAGGCCTACAAGATGCTCCTTCTGCCTCAGAAACATCTCCATCAACACGGATGCTGTTCCCTGTTCTCTTTCCTGTATACTGCCATGGCTACTTCCAAGCCCTCTGCCAAGCTTGACAACCTTCTGGACCACCCTCCCTCCAATTCATATACACCCTCCTGCACCCCATATATACCTCTCTATTAACAGTACTCACCACATATGTGGTAAATATTTGTGTAAACATAGATCTGTCCTAATTGTTTCTCAAGGTATAGGTACTTTCTATTTGCCCACCTGCAATAGGAAAGAACATTCCCTTCAGTTCCAGGGTACCCAGGATGAAAACATAGAGCTCCAGGGAATTCCCTGGCTGTCCAGTTGTTAGGACTCTGAGGTTCCACTGCTGGGGGCTGGGGCTTCCATCCCTGGTTGGGGAACTAAGATCCTGCAAGCCACATGGAATGGCCAAAAAAAACAAAAACAAAACAAAACATAGATCCCCAGCATCTCAGAGTTGGAAGGGAATCTTAGCAAACATCTAGTCCCATGTCTAAGGATATATTCTTGAAGCTCTACAAGTTCACAAGAAGACATTTTAGGGTTATCCAATATATTTATTATCCATGAAAAGCATGCTTTATATTTATTCATCCAATTTTTTTTTTTTTTTTTTTTTTTTTTTTTTTTTGCGGTACGCGGGCCTCTCACTGTTGTGGCCTCTCCCGTTGCAGAGCAC
>NC_041231.1:43589572-43637085 GCF_002837175.3 Physeter macrocephalus | reverse complement strand
TTTTTTTGTCTTTTTTTTTTTTTTTTTGCGGTACGCGGGCCTCTCACTGTTGTGGCCTCTCCCGTTGCAGAGCACAGGCTCCGCACGCGCACGTTCAGCGGCCATGGCTCTCGGGCCCAGCCGCTCCGCGGCATGTGGGATCTTCCCGGACCAGGGCACAAACCCGTGTCCCCTGCATCGGCAGGTGGGCTCTCAACCACTGCGCCACCAGGGAAGTCCCATCCAATTTTTTTTTTAAGGCGGAGCCAGGTGGCACGTGGGCATGTGGGATCTTAGTTCCCCGACCAAGGATTGAACCCAGCCCCCTGCATTGGAAGCATGGCGTCTGAACCACTGGACCTCCAGGGAAGGCCCTATTCATCCAAATTTTGATCAAAATGTTGGCCAGGACACAAACATGGGCAGAGTCCAATAGCTTACCATAGAGCCTTCCCTCTAGTTTTAACCTAAACTACTTCAGTAGCTTTCCTTTGCATTACAATCCTGAAAATGGCTTCCAAGATCCTGTGCAATGATGCTGTCTCTGTTACCCCTCATCGTCTGCCTTGTTTCTCAATATGTCCAGCATTATCTGCCTTCTTTGTTTCCTGAACTTTCCCCTCTCAGGACCTTCCTCAGGCTGTTTTCTCTGCCTATCCTGATTTGTAGGTAATATGAATTTCTGCATAGAAAATTAGGGAAGATCTACAAACTATTAGAATTAATAAAAATTCAGCAAGGTTACTGGATACGAAGTTAACATACAAAAAGGAATAGCATTCCTAAATACCAATAATCATCAATTACAAAATGGGATAGAAAAAAAATCTCATTCATCACAGTGAAACAATAAAATTGTTATGGAACCTAGGAATAAACCTAACAACAGAATTGTAAGACCCCGACAGAAAAATGTTATAAAACTTTACAACTTTTAGAAGAAAATATAGGGAGATATCTTGATGCTCTCACGGTAGGAATCTCTGGCTGAAATTTCTTGGTACCAACACTTGTCAGATAAATACACAATTTTTACATACCAGTTTTTATCATAATTTATGATGTTTATTTTAGAATTCCATGAGGAGAGGGAAATATAATTATGTGGATTCAAATTCAAATAGGATAGAGAAATAGGCCTTAAGAGCCAGAAGGGTCTTTTGGGGTCATTTAGCCCAAACCTTTTTCAGGTGAGGTAATTGGAACATGTCGAAGACCCACAAAAAAGTGGCAGAATCCAGACTTAAACCCATTTTCCGATTCTCAGGCGGGTGCTTTTTGCCCCCACCCATTCTTTCATCTTTAAAATGGTGTAGCATAGTGATTCAGCAAACATATGTATGTATGTGTATATATATATATATATATATATATTTAAAACATGTATATGTACATACATATATACTCATTAATCTACATTACATGTTATATATAATACAACATATTAATATGTAACATAGAATATTTTATATATGTATTATATATATTATATGGAGCTTTCAGGTAAGCCTTTATAAAAAGACAAACTCAGCTGCATTTCTTCCACCTGTCCAGAATATGGACACAATGCCTAGAGGTAAAGTAGCCATCTTATGACAATAAAGACAAAAGCTATGGGCTATGGGCTGAGGGTGAAAATAGGAAGATAGGAGGAGACTAGGTCCTTAACATCTTGCAGCAGCTACACTAATCTTTGACTGCCCACCTCCGGACTTCCTATGAAGTGAGAAAAGTAACCCCTATCTCTTAAAGCCATCATTAGTCAATAAATCTCTATTGGTGTAAGCCACCTTTGGTCTCTGCCATTTGCAGTGAAATGCAACCCCAAATGGTACATGGAGTAAAAGCCCTGGACTCCAAACTGAGAAACCCCGTTACAGTCCCAGCTCTGCCAGGAACAAGCTGTGTGGCCTTGGGCAAGCCATTTCCCATCCCTGGGCCTCAGGTTGCTCATCTCTATCAGGGGAAGTAGAACAAGATGGCCTCACCTCTCTCTTCACTCACTTGCATGCTGTGTAATGTACAGGGTGGGACTTCCTCTCCCTTGAAATAAGACTACTTCTTTCAAGGTTCACTAAGTGTTTCCTTGTTCCTGTGACCTCTGGAGTAATTACAAGGGCCTGTTCCTTTTGAGTGAATGTGATACAACACACAACTTTGGGGTATTTCCTGAACACAAAGTCCCCCTAGCTAGGTCCTCGCTCTCTCTTCCTTTGGTGAGTTTCATTTACCTACACCTAGAGGGAGCACAAAGGGAGTTTTACTCTAAAGCTAATGGAGCACTGTGCCCACCTCTGCCCTACAGTTGCTGTGTAATTTCTCCTCTTGGGGTTTCAAATTCATCTTTTGTGAAATGAGAGGGTTGCAGATGTTCAAAGGGCCCTTCAAGCCCTGACATTCTAAGACTGCATTACACCTTCTGAATTTCATCTCACATTGGGATGGTACTTCCCTGGTTGCTAAATGATTTGCTCTCTGGTATTACAGTTAAGCTTTCTATAACTCTGAGATAGAAAGGGCTAGTATTATCATCCCTATTTGGAAACTGAGGAAACACATTCAGGGATGTGGAGTGATATGCCTACCATCAAACACTTAGTAAGTGGTAGATCTGGAACTAGAAGCCCCATCCTTTGATTCCTTGTTCAGTGCTCTTTCCACTACACCTTGATTATTTTGTTTCCTCTTTCCTTTTTCTCCCCAGGATCCACTTCCTGGCTACAAGTCAAAACTGCTCTCAACTGTGACCCTACCACTGTGACTGCTCAGAGTAATGCCCTCAGTTCCAGGCACTTGGCCAGCTCAGCAGACACCTGGCTTTCCCCCAATTCTTCTTCCATTTTCCATTCTGAACCCTCAGTCTCAAAAAAACCTCCTAGCTTCTCCCCAACTCTGACTCCAAGCATCACATCCCATCTAGAGCTCCACTGGGTATATCACCATGTTGAACCAGAATCTGGCCCTTTGTCTCAATATGCTTGAGACAACTATCATCCTGCTTCTGTTATTGCTTCTTCACCTCACTCTTCACTCCATCCAACATCTTGTTCAGCATCTGAAGCCCCTAAAGAGATAAGCCATGGTCAGAGAAGATGTGAACTGGAAGGCCCTTAGAGAGCTTCCAGTCCAAAGGCCCAGCAGAAGTTGAAAACGAGGAAATTGATTAGTCACAATATAAAAGAGTGGGGTGGGGACTGTGAGGAGCAGGAGGGCGCGGACCCCAACTCCAGCCAATTGCTGCCCGTTCCTGGAAATGTGGGCCCAGTGTGGTCACACTGGAGCCAAACATTTATGTACAGTATCCTGTACATAAGTTGTTGAGTGTCGACAACTAATTAAGCCTTTTTAAAAATACTGTCTAGGCCAAACACAGCTGTGGACCAGTGGCTCTTGGGTTGCCAATTTGCAACCTGTGCTCTGGTCCAAATCCTTCACCCACAGATAAGAGGCCAACATCATGCACCAGATCAGCAGGAGAGGAGGAGGCAGGACCCAGACTTCAGACCCTCTATTCAGAGCTCACCATCCGTCACCCTGAAGCCAGAAAGCAGCTTTGGCCGATTTAACAAGCCTCTGGTGAAAGCCTGCTCTAGAAAGATGTTCTGAGAGGAGATAAAGATGAAGGGATTCTTTTAAAAGATGCCTGCCTTAGCTCCATGGCACTTCTTCACTTAGCTTGGGATCAAAGATTTGGCAGGTTGGGACAAACTAACTCATATTTAGGAAAGAGCTGCCCACGTTCATGGAATTCCTGTGGGCACAGTCCACACTGATTGAATTAGGATTCCGGGGACTTTGCAGGGGAGCATTTTCTAAAATTTTTATTTGGAAATAATTTCAAACATACAAAGTTGCAAGGATAAAAATAGTGCATAGCACTCTCATGTACCCTTTACCAAAATTTGCCTCTTTTTCAGATTTTTCCCATTTGCTTGATTATGTGCTGCACACACACACACACCACACACAAATAATATATTTGGAGATTCAGTGTAGATCACATGCATCATAGCTTTTTACCCCTAAGTAGTTCAGCATGTGTTCCTAATGATGCTATTTCTTATAACCACAATACAGATTTCAACCTCAGTAGATGTATTTATTTATTTATTATTTTTAGTTGCAGCATGGGGGCTCATAGTTGTGGCATGCAGTTTTCTTAGTTGCAGCATGTGGCCTTCTTAGTTGCGGCATGTGGACTTCTTAGTTGTGGCATGTGCACTCTTAGTTGCGGCGTGAATGCGGATCTAGTTCCGTGACCAGGGATCGAACCCGGGTCCCCTGCATTGGGAGCACGGAGTCTTAACTACTACTGCACCATCAGGGAAGTCCCAACCTCAGTAAATTTACATTGACTCAGTTCTACCTAATCTACCATTCATATTCCAATTTTGTCAATTGACCCAGTAATGTCCCTTAAAGTATTTTTTTTCTTCCTCCAAAACAGGACCCAGTCCAGGATCAAACGTCACATTTTGTTGTCATGTCTCTTTAGTTTCCTTTAATGTGGAATATTTTCACAGCCTTTGTGTGTGTGTATATGTGTATGTTTCTTAATGACATTAACATTTTTTTTTTTTTTTTTGCGGTCCGCGGGCCTGTCACTGCCGTGACCTCTCCCGTCGCGGAGCACAGGCTCCGGACGCGCAGGCTCAGCGGCCATGGCCCACGGGCCCAGCCGCTCTGCGGCATGTGGGATTTTCCCGGACCAGGGCACGAACCCGTGTCCCCCACATCGGCAGGCGGACTCTCAACCACTGCGCCACCAGAGAAGCCCGACATTAACATTTTTGAAGAATACAAATTCTTCAAAATTCCCCTTTTTTTTAAATTAGAATGTATCTCATCTGGGGAGTCTGATGTTTTCTCGTGGTTAGATTCAGCTTATATCAATACATCCCAGTCAGAATACTGCATGAACAATGGCATGTCCTCAGAATATCATACTAGAAGGCATGCCATGGCCATCTGCCCATCACTGGTGATGTTAATTTTGATCATTGAGACAAGATGTGTTCTAATTTCTCCAGTGTACTGCTACTATTTTTTCCCTTGCAACTAATATGCAATCTGTGGAGAGATGCTTTACCACATGCTCAGATCCTGCTCCTCATCAAAGTTATTCCCCAGATTCGTCATCCATTGATGATTCTTGCCTAAACCAACCTTTCCTATGATGACTGCACAGTGGTGTATTTTCCATTCCACCTCTCCTTCCACAGTTACCTGTTGACACTCAGCATTTTGTTGTCAACTATATTCCTCCCTTCTGGAGGGGTGCAGTGCTGATCTCTATCAAGGTAAGTGAGATCTGGAGTTCCACTAGAAAACAATCATTCATGTCTAATGGAGGAAAAGGAGATAGCCAACATTGCCCAGCCCCTAAGAGCAGATAAAGGTGAACTGGAACAGTAACTCCAAGGGTTTCAGCCAAAGGAGCTGAGACCCTCAAAGAAGTAAAGTGGCACAGAGATTCCTCTATGCACGGGCTTTACACAAACAGTGTCTGTTTCAGGACTTCCCTGGTGGTCCAGTGGGTAAGACTCCACACGCCCAATGCAGGGGGCCTAGGTTCAGTCCCTGGTCAGGGAACTAGATCCCACATGCATGCCACAACTAAAAGTCTGCGTGCTGCAACTAAGACCTGATGCAGCCTAAATAAATAAATATTTTTTAAAAAATTATAAAACAAAACAAAACAAAAAAACAGTGTCTGTTTCAAATTCTGTCTCTGTCTCTTCCCCTCCCCTGCTCTGTGACCTCCAACAGCTCACCTAACTTCTTTCAGCCTCTGGTTCCTAATTCTTACCTTAGAGGCTCATTGGGAAGATTAAGAAACAATGCTCATCTTACTGGGCCCACAGAGTGCTAAATGAGAGGTACATATTATACAGAATATAGGAAAATTAGGTTGTGCTTGAATTATGTTTCATTTCAACAAACATCTGCTGAGATGGTACCACGTACCAAGGCACTATGGTGGAGGCTAAAGACTAGCCTAGAGGTAGCGACTAAATACATCAGCCCTCAAAAAGCTCACAACCTAGAGGCAGAAAAAGACAAACTTAATTCCACTCCTAGTACTTACCCCCTCCCCAAATTAAAACATACATCCACACAAAGATTTCTTCAAGAATGTTTATGGCAGGACTTCCCTGGTGGCTCAGTGGTTAAGAATCCACCTGCCAACGCGGGGGACACCGGTTCAAGCCCTAGTCCGGGAAGATTCCCACATGCCACGGATCAACTAAGCCCGTGTGCCACAACTACTGAGCCTGTGCTCTAGAGCCCACGAGCCACAGCTACTGAGCCCGAGTGCCACAACTATTGAAGCCCACGCACCTAGAGCCCACACTCCTCAACAAGAGAAGCCACCGCAATGAGAAGCCCGCGCACCGCAACAAAGAGTAGCCCCCACTTGCCGCAGCTAGAGAAAGCTCGCACGCAGCAACAAAGACCCAATGCAGCCAAATATAAATAAAATAAAGTAAATAAATTTATTTTTAAAAATAGATGGATAGCAGCATGGAGAGAGGGACAGATATGTGATAAAACAAGGAAGATAAAGTGTTAACGGCAGAAACAAGATGTCAGAGAAATGGGAGTTAACTGGAAAATTCTCTCAGCTTTGCTGTACATGTGAAATATTTCATAATAAAATGTTGGAGTGGAAAGCCAGTACTGTACGGTGCGAGTCAGAGTTTGATAAATGATGTGGTAGAGAAATAACCAGTTTTCTCTGCTGTGGGAGTGGAGAGGAGAAAGTGATTACTTCTGCTGGGGATGGATGGTGGCAGGGGTCAAGCAGAGTCTCAGAGAGGAGGAGTCCTAGGAAATGGGCCTAAAAGATAAGATTTTAAAGGCAGAAGAGGGAAAGGGGGAAAAGGGCATCCCAGTAGATAAAACAGGGCAGCGTGAAAATGCTAGGCTCTTTTTGGGAAGCTGCAAGGGAGCAGAGAGACTTTGGGGGTAGAATGGCAAGAGAGGAGGCCGATGAGTTGAACTGTGCTCAGGCTGGGATGGGAATTAAAAGACAGACAAGAGCATGTGGTTTTGGCTCAATAAACAATGGGGAGCCACTGAGTGTGTGTATGTGTAAGGCTTTGACATCTGACAGCCAGAGTAGAGGAAGGCAGTGGAGGGAGCCAGCAATGCGAAGAACAGCCAGCAGTGGGGAGAACAGCAAGTCAAAGTTTTCTATTGCTTTTATTAGCCAGCTGACAAGGAGGGCAATTTTTGTGACAGAAAAGTGGTCAAGACATGACCTTCCCGGAGGTGAGAAGTCTGAAAGTGAATCAGGGAGATAATTCAGCTTGTCTTAATTCCCAGCTCTCTAGTAACTTTGATCTCCCTAAAGACTTCCTGTTCCCTTTGAAGGTCTAGGCTGCCCGTTGAGCTCCCTCCCCTCTGGCCCTCAGCCACAGCCCAGAAGCTGCAGCTCACCCTCAGCACCCTCCAGAATGAATACACTGGGAGTCAGGAAGCCTGCTTTCCAGTCCTGCTGTTGCCACCATCCCTCTCTGCGGCCCAGATTCCTCACCTGTAAATCAGTTGTGCTGGCCCCACTGTTCCCTGTGGTTCCTTCCAGTTTTGAGACTTCTCTACTCCAGTCTTTTTCTTTTCTTTCTTTTTTTTTTTTTTTTTGGCTTTGCCACGCAGCTTGCAGGGTCTCAGTTCCCCGACCAGGGATCGAACCCATGCCCCCTGCAGTGGAAGCGCGGAGTCCTAACCACTGGAACGCCAGGGAATTCCCTACTCCAGGCTTCTTGCAATCAGTCTGCCAGGCTCCCTCTCAAATGTTAATTTTCCCCTTGATGTGCAGGTGTCTTTCTGATCACAGCCCCCACTGTCTTTTTCCTATCTTACCTCTTTCCTCCCCGGTCAGGGGTGTCACTGCGGTGTCCAGCTCCAGCTCCTGGCTGATTTGGGCTGAAGCTTGAAAGAGCCCTGCTGGCAGGTCAGGAGCCTCTGAGCTTCAGGGGCTGAAAGTGTGAAAGGGGTTAACAATTCCCACTGCCCTGGTTATAAGAATAACAAGAAAGTGATGTTTGAATGCACAGCCTGGGAACTCATCTTCTCTCCTCCACACCTTACCTCCATTTCCTCAAGTTCACAAAGGACAGGTAGTGACTTACCTGAAAAGGATACAGGACAGTCACAGCCCTCCTTGGTCCAGCACCCACAACACCTGTTTCCAATCTTCACACCAGCCCTGCAAGCAAGACAGGACAGAAATGCCCCATTTCCCCAACCTTTACTGAGTTCTAGGAAAAGCTCAAAGTTTCACACACATAATCTCCTTTAATTCTCACAGTGAGGCTGGTATCTGTTCCCCTTCTGACAGTTAAGGAACTGAAGGCTCAGAGAAGCTACATAACTTGTCCAAGGTCACGCAGCCAAATCCCAGAAATTCACAACCAAAGTATGAAAAGGAAGAATTACTTAGTGTCCTATATGCCCAGCACTGACTTTTAAAAATATATACTATAATCCCCACAGCTAGAGTCCACTCAGGCCCTGAGAAGCCTGCCCTGGGGTCCTGGAGCACACATGGGAAGGTGGGGGTGGTCAGGGTTGCTCACCAGTCTGGGGTGGCAAAAGGAAAAGGCCTAGAGATGGCATTTGCTGCTTCCTGAGGGACAGTAGGAGTTCCCCAGACTCATCCATTCACTGAGCTAATCCTGAAGCTTCACCTGAGAGTCAACTGGTGGGAAAGAGGCAAGGGAGGGCCTTCCAGGGTCTCTCAAAGATGCAGAGTCAGGAAGCTGAGAAATGGCAAGGCACATGCAGGGCGGGCATGTTCAGAGAAGTAGGAGCAGAGAGGAGAGTAGACTCCCTTTGGTGGGTGGAGGTCCCTCTAGGCCTCGGCTCCCAGGAGCAGCTTCCCATGCTATCTGAGCAGGCAGGCCATGTGCGGTCAACCTTCCACGGATACCCCCAGCACCGTACTTGTGAGCTCAATAAAAGCTTTGGAAGAATGCAGCTCAGATGCCACCCCTGGCGGCCCTTCCCTGACTCTACTCGGGGGAAGAGGTTCATGTCCTTGGGTTATGTGTTCACCAGATGATGAGCACCTTCTGCCCTGGTCCAAGCCACTTCTGATTCCTCCATCCACAGCAAGTGGTTCTGTGTCTTCACTGGGTTGTGTACTTATACTGCCTCAACTACTGCCAGGGCTCATGGTCCCCTAAATAGATGACATGGGGGCAGGACTGCTGGATCCCCATGGGAGGCTGGGTCCACTGGAGTCCCAATCAGCTTGGAGAGCCCATGACTTCTGAACAGACAAACCTTCCCAGCCTCATTATCTGTGGTTACTTAAAAATATGTCCAAAAATTCTCAGACACTTTTCCCTTTCAAAGGTGGAGCCTCATTCTTCTCCCCTTGAATGCGGGCCAGACTTAGCGACTTGCTTCTACTACATAGAATGTGGCAGAAGCGGTGCTCTGACTTTGGGGCAACACATAAAAAGTTATAGCTTCCTCCTGGTTCCTTCCTCTCGGACCGCTCACTCTGGAGGACGTCAGTCACCATGTCTTTAGGACACTTATGCAGCCCTGTGGAGGAGCCCCTGTGGGAAGGAAGGGAGGTCTCCCACCATCAAAGCCAGCACTAGCTGGCCAGGTGAGTGAGTGAGCCCCGTGGAAGAGGATGCCCCAGCCTTAGTCAAGCCTTCAGATGACTGCAGCCCCTGCCCATGAATGACCACAATGCTTGAGACTTCAAGCCAGGACTGGCCAGCCAAACCATTCTCGAATTCCTGATCCACAGAAACTGTGAGAGATAATGAATATTTCTTGTTGAATTAAGCCACTAAGTTTTGGGTAATTTGTTGCACAGCAGTGGATAACTAAGACATTATCCTCCTCCCCATTGCCTCTCAGAAAGCTCCCTCTGCTCCAGCCATACTGAACCACTCAATGTTCAAAGCAACACATTTCTGCTGAGTACCTTGTGTGCCAGCCCAGGCCAGACACGGGATAGGGCAGTGAACTGGCTAGATCAGCATGCCCACTGTCCTGAGGAGCTTAAGGGGTCACACACTCCAAACATTTGCAGATCCTGCTTTGGCCCACATTGTGCCCTCACCCAGAAAGCTTGCCCCAGCCCACCCCTTATAGCTAGATCCTGAACATTTTTGAATTGACCATTCTCCTGCAGCCCTGAACCTCCTCCATGAAGCCTTTTCTGATTGCCCCATTGGAAATGAGCTTTCTCATCTCTGAACTCCTATAAAGCTTTATCTCAACCTTAGCTTGACCACTTAACATCTTCCTTGTACTATGATTATTCATGTTTATTACCTCTCAGGTTAGCTGCTGTAGTCCCCTTGGGGAAGATGTCTTGTATGCGTCTGTATTCCCCACATAACTAGTATACAAAGTGTCATGAGCATAGTTATCATTCAAGAAATGTACATTATGTAAATGAACACATGAATGAAGCTTTCCAAACCCCTCCTTTAGAATTTTATGGAGGCTGCTTTACACAGATGGGATCTATTAAATCTCTGGCGATTGATTCAACCTCCAGCCCCTCTGCCCTCCCCAGAGGTCAAGGGGGTGGGATGAAAGTTCCAACCTCTAATCACCTGGTTAGTTTCCCTGGCAACCAGCCTCCATCCTTAGGTGCTTTCCAAAAGTCACTATGTTAACGTAAACTTGGGTGTGGTTGACCAGAGTTTGTTATGAATATCAAGATATCTTTATTGATCTTTCCACTTAGGAAATTTCAAGAGATTTAGGAACTCTGTGCCAGGAATGGAGATGAAGGCCAAATATATATTTATTATAAATCACAATATCACAGTGAAAAGTTTCATTGGGTGGTGGGATTTCAAACAAGTACAGAGCAGCATTTTACTTGCCAAACTTACTTGACAAAGTAACAGCTTATCTTCCTGAACTTTCTCAGTGGTAGAGTTTGGATTCAAGTATTAAGCTCTCTTAACACTTTTTTTTTTTCTTAACACTTTTTTTTAAAGTTATTGTAAAATATATGTAGCATAAAACTTACCATTTTAATAACTTTTAAGTGTACAGTTCAGTGGCATTAAGTACATTCTTCTGCAACCCACACCACTATCCATCTCCAGAACTTTTTCATCATCCCATATTGGAATTCTCTACCCATTGAACACTAACTCCCCAGTCTCCCTGCCCCAGTCCCTGGTAACCATTGTTCTATCTTCTATCTATGAATTTGACTACTCTAGGTATCACATATAAGTAGAATCATACAGTATTTGTTTTTATGGCTGGCTTATTTCAGTTAGCATAATGTCTTCAATGTTCATGCATGTTGTAGCATACATCAGAACTCCATTCTTTTTTTTTAATGTCTTTTTCTTAAACATCTTTATTGGAGTATAATTGCTAATGTCTTTTTTAAAAGAATATATTTATTTATTTATTTGGCTGCACCAGGTCTTAGTTGCAGCACTTGGGATCTTCGGTGCAGCACGCAGGATCTTTCAGTTGTGGCATGCGGGATCTAGCTCTCCGACTAGGGATCAAACCCGAGCCCCCGGCAGTGGAAGCATGGAGTCCTAACCACTGGACCACCAGGGAAATCTCAAATGCTTTTTGGTAAAAATGATTGTGTTATGAGCATCCTTACTTTGAGCATAATGAGTGATTCTTGATGCTTCAGCATTGACATGCCGAATCCTTCTACTTCTGCCAGTGCCTGTTTCTCTCTACAATGAAAGGGCTCACTTGGGTCTTCTTTATAGCTATGACTGTGGCTTTTGCCTTCCTTGAAGTCTTGGGCCCTAACTCCATCTGTCCCTTGGGCAGGAGTGGGTGGACTGTGTGTTCTCTAGACAGAGAAGTGATATGACCTTGGTCAGCAAATTTTCTTGGCCTGGAAAGCCCATCGTAAGGGGCGGGTAAGCACAGTATAATAAATATAAACAAGAACATTGTACTATCATTATAAATGAGATAAATATTGCTGTATCAGCAATCATATCACAATATCTAAATGTATCAAAGTAACACCTTGTATACCTTAAAATTATACAATGTTACACATCAAATTTATTCAACTAACATTTTTTTTAATAATAAAAATAAAAGGGTGCACAAGTGAGTCGAAGGAGATGAACTCAGGGAGTCTGAAGCCATAGCTAGGAACACACATCTGATTCTTGCACCATGACAGGCCACACCCCTCTCTGCTCAAGCAGGTTGGTGAAAACCACCTCCAGGCATTTCTCCTGGCACATATCACCCCAGAACCCAGCCAGAGATCAGCACTGATGTTAATGGGGAATCGCAGGCAATGGGCACTCATGTCCAAGACCCAGCCCGAAGAGAGGGACATGGCAGCCTAGTCTGGCTCTTCAGGACACCCAGGTGAGAAAAACACTGCCTAGAGGCATGGATAACAGTTATGTATGGAAGGAAGCCCCTGCCCCAGAGAACTTCTCTGAGATCCCACAAGGGGATACAGCACCCACATTCTGTACCTGCCTGTCCCAGACCTGAGACTCATGGGTGTGTTCAGCATCCTTCCTTAAAAACATGGGAGAGAAGTAAGATGCTGTACACTCCAGCATCACCCTGTTTCTGGGCTCCAGTCCTGGCTCCTTTGTAAGGAGCTGTGAGGACTTTAGATGATGTATAAAAGTACCAGGGGCTTCCCTTGTGGCGCAGTGGTTGAGAGTCCGCCTGCCGATGCAGGGGACACGGGTTCGTGCCCCGGTCCGGGAAGATCCCACATGCCACGGACCGGCTGGGCCCGTGAGCCATGGCTGCTGAGCCTGCGCGTCCAGAGCCTGTGCTCTGCAACGGGAGAGGCCACAACAGTGAGAGGCCCGCGTACCGGAAAAAGAAAAAAAAAAAAAAAAAAAAAGTACCAGAACCCAGCATGCCCTTGGTAAGTGGAATCAAGGCTCATCATCATCATGTTTCAGCTCTATTGGAGGGGAGAGTAGGTTGACCATGAGAGGTTGTGGGTTTTGTCATCTACAGCATGTGAAAAAACAGAGAAGACCGATGGAAAGGAACACAGTGAGCAGGAACAGGGGGCTGTCTCCAGGCTGCCATGGACCTGGGGGGCAGGTCACACACTCACCAGTCCAGGCCCATTCTCAGCAGTCAGAAGAAGCTCTTGCCCAGGTCACTTGCTCAAGCTGGGGACTCACCTGCCCAGTTTAGACTGGAAAGTCACTGGAGAAGACCCTGTTCTGCCAATGGGCAAGAAAAAGACCCACACTTTGTTCCAAGATAGAACCTAAGGGGGCTGTGCTTCATGCGACTCCCCTGGTTCTTCCCTGGGTGCCGGTGATGTTGCTCACACCATCAGGAATGAAGCACTGCACAAGTAATTTGGGACCAAAGCACCTGGCTGTGAGCACTGGCTTTGTCACTCACCAGGGAGTGATCTTGGGCAAGTCAGTTAAGTTCCATAAACCCCAAGTTGCTCATCTATAAATCAAGCACAGGGTTAGTGAGAGGGTCAAGGGAGATAGATAACACATGAAAGTGCTTTGTAAATGATCAAACTCTACACAAATGATAGGCATTATTATTATTAAATAACTCCATGGCCAGGATTCTGGATTCTGGATTCTGGTATTGGCCCTGCCTTTACCTAGAGTAAGTCCCTAGCCTCTCTGCCCATTTAAATAGTTGGGCTAGGGACTTCCCTGGTGGCGCAGTGGTTAAGATTCTGCGCTGCCAATGCAGGGGGCCTGGGTTCAATCCCTGGTCTAGAAACTAGATCTGACATGCATGCTGCAACTAAGAGTCCGCATGTCACAACTAAGGAGCCCTCCTACCGCAACTAAGACCCGGCGCAACCAAAAAAATAATTGGGCTGCAAGAGTTTCTCTCTTTGATTCAGTCTAACAGTCAACAGGATCAGAGTAGGAAAGGCAGGGGTTGTGAACCTTGCGTGGGAGGGCCATGCAAAGGCAAACGAACAGCAGCAACCAGCGCTGAAAGACCACAGGAAGAGACCTCACATGGGGTGGCCTAAAGTACGGCATTGAGCCAAGCTTCTGGCAGTGCTGGGTTTAAGCAGGGAGGCCTCAGCTCAACCTCAGTTTCCTGAGCAGCTCCAGGACAAAGCTGGCACCACTGTTTGGAAGGGCCACTCCGTGCAGGACTGGTGTCTGCAGGCAAGGCAGACATGATGTCATCTGTGCATCTGGAAACCACAGACCAGCCCTCCCGGGTCTCCAGCGGCTCTCATGTTTTCTGGCCAGGATCCCCAAGTTCTGTTCTCTCTATATCCCCAACCCTTTGCATTCCAGGCTCCCAAGGAACTGAGCTAGGACCTCCTGGGCTTCCATCCAAGCATCTAGTTCCAAATTCCCCCACCCCTTTGTCCCTTGGGAGTAAACAATATAACTTTAAACAAAGACTGCTGCCTCAGCCTTGAGGAAAATACTGGGCCAGTTTCAGTGCTCTGCTGACTGTTTATTTCTTCATACCCACACTTAGTGCCAAGATAGAACCTGAGGGGCTGTGCTTACTGAGATTCTACTCTCTCCTCCCTGGGCTTCCAGGTGCTGGGAAAGGTGCTCACATTCACAAGGTCCACACAAGTGCAGCAGGTGTGTTTCAAGTCAGAAACTTGGTTGTTCGATCCCAGCTCTGTCCTTTCGTTAACTGGCAGTCTGTCAGCCTCTCTGAACCTTAGATTCTTTGTCTGCAAAATGGGGCCAATAATATTGATGTCACACGGTTGCTGTGAGGATGTTATCATTCTGGGCATGTCTGGTGGCTGCACACAGTAGGTGCTCAACATCAATGACCTTTCTGCTCTCCTCTCCCCCTTCCATTAGACCATGGTTCTCTCTCTCTCCTGGAGGGGAGTTCAAGTTCCCATTTCTGGGCCTCACCACCACAGTATCTGATTCAGCAGTTCTGAGATTTGCATTGCTAACAAGCCCCCAGGGGCTGCTGCTCGGGTGGTCCAGAGGCTACTGTTGGAGAACCCTCATCTCCCTTGTGAGGAGGAGGTGGAGGGTCTCTACTCCCAGCCTGGCACACAGGGGAGCTCCAGGATGGACTTGTCAAAAGTGAAAGACTTCAAGTATTTATTATATTATAATTGACATATCAAAAAATTCACCCATTTTAAGGTGTACAGTTTGATAAGCTTTAGTAAATTTACAGAATTGTGCAACCATCTCCACAATCCAGTTTTACAATATTCCCACCACTCCAAAAATTTCCCTTGGGCCATCTGCGGTCAATCCATGTCCACTCCAAGCTCCAGGCAACCACTGGTCTGCTTTCTGTCTCTAAGTTTTGTTTTTACAAGAAATTTCACATACATGGACTCATATAATTTGTGGTCTTTTGTGGCCAGCTTTTTCTGGTCAGCATAATGTTTTTGAAGTTTATCCATGTCGCAGCATGTGTCAGGAGTTCATTCCTCTTTACTGCTGAGTACTATTCCATCGTGTGGGTGCATCACAATTGGTTTATCCACTCGCCAGTGATGGACACCTGAATTGTTTCCAGTTTTTGGTATTATGAATAATGTTGTTATGAACATTCACATACATGCCCTTGTGTGGACATGTGTTTCCAAATGCTGTGTTTAAAGGTAAACCGTAATTTACCAAGTCTCTCCTCCCCAGTCCTTGGAGCATCTGCAGCCAATACTGTTAGCGACTAAGGGCTAATGGGAGGCCCAGGCTCTCCTGTCAGCAGCTAAGATCAAACTCAGACTCCTCCCCAGGCCCTGTCTCCCTGCAGCCTCACCTTACCCACTGGTAACGGCCCTCCCCTCCTCCATTACCCCAAATGTCATGCCTTGATTTAGAGCTGGTGATTAAAGGATTTTGCCTTTCAGTTAAATTAAACTGCTCAAAGCAGCCAGCAGGGAAGAGAATGAAAACAGGATTGACCCAGATCTCTTAAAAGTCCTGGGGTTTCTCATCTCTCCTGAGCAACACTAGGCCTAGATGTCCCCATGGATGCAGTACTGTCTGGTCCAAAAGTAGCATCCTCTGTATGTGTACAGCAGTCAGAGCAAACCGAGGACCCAGACACTGGCCTTCTACCCCAATGCCCCTGATTCTTGCTGCTATTTGGCTCCCCTTGGTTTGGCTGACTTCATGTCTGACACACCTAGACTCTATTCCTTCTCTCCCAGGGACATTCCAGCCGCTGTAGTACAGGGAAGTATTTTTCCTGCTCCACTTCCGAGTCCTTCCATCTGCCACATGAGGAGGGCACCAAAGCTGTTATCCTAGACACACACACTGTCCCTTGCAAGGGCCCCAAAAGAATCGATTGAGCAAAGGCTGACTGCCTAAGTCCCTTTGCCCTGAGCCAGTTCCCCTCTCCCATTCCAATAAATCTCTCCCATATCCAGGTAGTTTCTGGGCTCAAATCTTAAGCCATGCCATTTGGTAAAGGAGGTTCTGGCCTCAGAGCTCAAAGATCTGAGTTTGCATACCTGTGTGGACTTGTGGCAGCAGTGACCTCGGGCTCTTTACCACGAGGAAGGTGATGTTTTTCATCCCGCCGTCTCTATACCTACGACGAAGTTGATGTTTTTCATCCCGCCAGCCTCCAGGTGCAGATGAGATAACAGGAAGAGATTTGTTGGGTGCACCACTCTGGAAACCCGTGGGGCACATGTAGGCCCCAGGTCAAAAGGATTCAGAGAGCAGAAAAGTCTTCACTCCTGTCACCAGTGAGCGTAAAAAAAAGGACCTTTTCAGAGAAATGGCCTCTCAGGAACTGCCATCCTTGACTTGCTCTCCGGATTTGCCAAGTCAAATGGTGGCCCTGACAGGAGTTAAAGAGGTGCATCAAAGTGGTGGATTATAGTTGTGTTTTTATCTAGTAATGAGAGGTTGGGTGACTTAGGTTGGGAAACGTCTGTGCATATACTGCAGAAGGGATTATAACGAGTAGCTGAGAACGAAGGCCTGGAGTGTGAATCCTAGCCCTGCTACCTACTAGCTGTATGACCTTAGGTAAATTACTTAACATCTCTGAGCCTCAGTTTCCTCATCTATAAAATGGGAGTAGGGCTTCCCTGGTGGCGCAGTGGTTAAGAATCCGCCTGCCAATGCAGGGGACACGGGTTCGAGCCCTGGTCTGGGAAGATCCCACGTGCCGCAGAGCAAATAAGCCCGTGCACCACAACTACTGACCCTGCGCTCTAGAGCCCACAAGCCACAACTACTGAAGCCCACGTGCCACAACTACTGAAGGCTGCGTGCCTAGAGCCTGTGCTCAGCAACAAGAAGCCACTGCAAGGAGAAGCCCGTGCACTGCAACTAAGAGTAGTCCCCACTCGCTGCAACTAGAGAAAGCCCGCGTGCAGCAACAAAGACCCAATGCAGCCAAAATTAAATTAATTAATTAATTATTATTTTTTTTTAAATGGGAGTAATCATCTTACAAGGTTACTGTGAAAATTAAGTGAGGGAATGTGTGTGAAATTCTCAGCTCATTAGCTGATAGTGTGTCAAGAGTGGCAATTTTCTTGTTTATATTTTATTTTTAATAAAGCATTTCCTGAGTGCCTCTTATCCATTCGGTCATCCATTTGTTTGTTCATTCATTTGTTCGTTCATCTAGTCAACAGAAACCTTCAAGTGCCAACAGTGTGCCAGAATCTATGAAATGCACTGGAAAAAGAAAATAATACAGTGCTTGACCATTTTTAAAGCTCTTTTACATGCATTGCCTTGTTTTACCTTCCCACTACCTTCAGGGCGATGTTAAGAGAAAAGAGGCTCTGAGGATGTGGTGATTTGCCTAAGATACCAACTAAACAGTGGCACAACTCCCTCCAACTCATGTTTTCATTTCTTTTTTTCAATTAAAAAAATTTTTTTTAAAATATTTATTTATTTATTTATTTACTTTGGCTGCACCAGGTCTTCATTGCAGCACGTGGAATCTTCGAGAGGCCGCAACAGAGGGAGGCCCGCATACCACCAAAAAAAAAAAAAAAAATTAAAAAAATTTTTTTTAAAATATTTATTTATTTATTTATTTACTTTGGCTGCACCAGGTCTTCATTGCGGCATGCATGTGGGATCTAGTTCCCCGACCGGGGATCGAACCCGGGCCCCCTGCATTGGGAGCATTGGGAGCTTGGAGTCTTACTCACTGGACCATGAGGGAAGTCCCCCAACTCATGTTTTCAGACATTCAATCCAGTTTACTTTATAGGACACCTCACTGCCAGAAGGACAGGGTCATTAATAAATGAGTAAGACAGGGCTTCTCCCTGCCAGTCTCCATAGTCTCTGCTCCCAGAACTCAGGACACCTCCCCTCATTGTAGTCTTTTCCCTGGGGCTCTATTAGAGTTGCTTGTTCTGATTCATCTCTGGACACCAGGAGTCTGCCCAGAACACAGTATGGCATCTGAATGATGCCTGTGTCCATCTGGGTTCTCAGCTGCCAACAATGGGGCAGGGCCCAGGGCCCAGGCGATGCCCCAGCTGTAAAGAAGCTGGTAAAGCTTAGGTCTGGATTCTACCTGGAGGAGTGGGACTCAGAGTGGGGGAGTCCACAGCACAGGAGAATGTTGAAAGGTTCTGGGAAGCCAAAGAGAATCCACGTGTACTGTGTCTTGGCCTGAAACTGAATCTGGGTGGCTGGGGAGACCTATATACGTTTAGCCTAATTAAAGAGTAAGGAATCCTTCCAGCAGAGCCTCAGTGCCTCTACGGGGGCTTAGGGCCAGGATCCAAGACTTCTGATGGCCAAAGGTATTCAGACGGATTCCTGGCCAAGGAGGCCTCACGCTGCACAGGCTCAGAGACACACAGCCTCCTGGCCTTGCCCCACCCACGTGCAGGGGCAGGATTCACTGGCATGTGGCCACTCCCAGGCGAGGTGGGAACCTCAATAATGAGGGGCCCGATGCAGCTCCTTCCTGGACACCAGCTTTGGGAACAGTCATCGAGTCTGTCCCTGAGCATTCCACAAACTGCGTCCAGCTGAGCTATGGGTTCCAGGGGTGATCCCATTCTCCATGCTCTGATACCCTATGATACCCTAAAAAGTACACAACTCCTCTACCCAGCTCAGTTTCTCTAAGGCCAACTCTGTTGAGAATAGGGAGAGCCAGAGAAACGCTAAGAGAATAAGAGAAATGGCAGCTAAGATAAACATGAAATAAGCGCATGGAAAAGCCCCTGGGAGAGCAGAGGAAGAGGTGATTAATGCTGCCTGGGGGGCCTGAGAATGCTGGGGAGGAGGACCGAACCCAGTGAAAAGGATTGGCAAAGCGGGGGAAGGAAAGGTGTTTCACGCAAGGGAACAGAGTTCAGGGACACAGAGCTGTGAACAGGCAAATCACTGAGGCTCGCTGAGGATGCACGGGAGGCAGGAAGCAGGCAGGAAAGGCCAGCAGGGCAAACCGGAACGCGAGACCTTGCTGTGACCTTCAGACAGAGACCAAACTGCTTGGGAAGTTGAGGCATTTTGCATTTGAAAGGAAAATGAACATTTGGGCTGAGAAATAAAGCTGTGTATGGAGTGCCTCCTCCGTGCCCAGTGGCTTACAGGCATTTTCTCCACATCACGCAATGTGCACGTTTTACAGGGGCAGACACGACAGAGCCATGGTTTTTCTACGGTATAAGCCCTGTCCAAGGAGGGGGCAGGGCAGAAGGGAGCTCGGCAAAGCCATAGCATCTCCTTGAGGGTGAGGACCCCCTTACACAGAAGGAAGCAAGTTGGAGCTTATTATAAGAGTTCACTCTTCTGATCTTAAGACTTGAAACCTGGGTCCGTACTCTGGGCCACCATAGCGCTGTCAAGGTCACCACACCCCACACCTTGAATGAGCCACCTGTCAAGGAACACCCACACTGAGGCTTCTCAGTGGCAGGGCCCACGTGCCTGGTGCCTGGCAGGTGCTCACTGATAGCTGTTGGATGAAGCTTTCTGTAAAGAATTCTTTTGGTTGTCTCCTGGCTTTGGCCAACACCTCAGGAAGTTACTCCCAGTCTCTCTGGTTCACCAAAGTCATTCAGAAGAGGAAGGGGCCCCTCCACTTCCATGGGGCTGCCCAGCGTGGGAGTGCCGCCAGAGCCCCGCAGGCAGCTGAGTCAGGGCGGGGGGAAGACTTCCTGGAGTAGGAGAGGCCTAGGTGACCCCACGGGGGTGGTGTAAGTGGAGGGGGCATTGGGAGGTGGGCTCAGGAGTGAGGACGGGTCTGGTGGAAGAAGGAATGTCGGCGCCGCCCCACCTCTCAGGGCCGTGTTTCCCTCTGTGAACGGCAGCTTCTCCTGCCTCAGCAGCCTTCTCCAAGGTGTTGGATTTAAGGAGAGGGTGGAGGGAGGGAAGGAACCAGCTCTGCCTGAGTTGGGGTATGGACCAGGTCCTCTTGCTATGTGCCAGCCTCAGGTGTTATCTGTGGTGACTCACAGCCCCTCCAGGCCTGTTTACCCATCTAAAAAATGGGCTCCATTATGGGGTTTCCTGAGGACTCGGTGTTAGGTGATTTTTGTTGCTCTCTTGATTTTGTCTGTTGTTTTTGAGTTCTGTGGAGGATAAGAGATGAACCAACTGGACCCTCTGTGTTGGACTCACCAAAGTCAGACCTGGCATTTTTGAATACTTGCTGGAACTATTCTAAGTTCCTTATATGTATTGTCATTTCATTCTCAAACCACCCTATTATCCGCATTTTGCAGATAACGAATGTGAGCTTTCCATCCACCCACTCCCTCACCCAGCACTGCTCATCAGGTGCCCAGTGGCCTGGGCTCCAGGTCAGCCCACACTTGTCAGCACACCCAGCCTCCCGAGACAGCCAGATGTCTGGGCAGGACTTGCAGCTCTTAGACCTGCCGCCACACCCTGTTTCAGCCCCGACTGGCCTCCTTCTCTATCTGCCTGGGTAGCTCGGCAGCTGCCAAGGCTTGTCATGCTTCCCCCACTACCCAGTTGTTTGGGTGCTGGCAAATGCCAGGCAAGTGAGGAGCCCCAGCTTCCACCGGCCCGGCTGCCCTCACCTTCCAGGTGCAGGGTAGGCGTGGGGCAGGGAGTAGGGGAGAGACAGGGTGTCTCCCAGGCTCAGAATCGCTGAGACGGAACCTCAACTGAATCACAGCATTAACTCATCTAGAACTGGGGGTCAGGAAAACAAAACACCTGTGCGTGTCCAGGGAGAGACCTGGCATCCTTGTAACATGAGTGGCCAGGAGGTGCCCTCTGCCCAGGTGCAGGTGCAATTTACTTCCCTCTTCAAACTTAAATCAAGTGGTCCCAACTTCTCCCTTTCTTCAGAACCATTTGTTCAGGACACATCACGAGCCCAGGAAAGAGAGGGAAAGTGGGGCTTCCTGCATAAATTAGGAAATTAAGTCTCACAGGAATTCAGCAATGTTGCAATCACCCAGAGGCGGCTTCTGGGCTCAAGAAGCTGAAGCCCAGATCCAGAACTGATGGTCTTAGAAAGGGGGCTTGGACGTAGTAGGAGAAAGTCAGGAAAGAGTCTTGGACTTGGAACCTGAAGCACAAATGTCTACTCCCACCTCTGCTGTTTGGTGGCCAAGTAAGCGAAAGTGACTCACCCATCGATGAGCACGAGTGTCCTCATCCCTGAAATGGAGGCAACCCCACCTCATGAGAATCTAGCGAGAATGGCCACACAGGAGAGAAACCAGTGTCCACAAAGCCAGTCCTCAGGAACCCAGCTCCATGGAAGAAGGGCTCTGTGGGCAAATAGGTTTGGAAAATGCTCTCTCCTCTCCTGAAATGTGTGCCACATGTGAAGGATTCAGAGAAGCCCTGCAACAAGGAAAGCAGGTGGAAATTGTTTAACACAGCGTTTCCCAAACTTGGCCCAGGAAAGAAGTGTTCTGTGGGGTGGTGCTGTAAGTGCCCTGAACGCGAACATTAGGTGGCTGTGGTGTTTGGAAAACGGCAAGTAGCCCGCTTTCATGGGGGAGAGGATTCAACCAAGAGAAGGATGACAGCAACGTGGAAACCAGGTAGGCCTTCAACACGCTCCTACACAGTGGGTGGAAGTGGACATGGACATGGCTGCGTTGAAGACAGTTTGACTACACTGGTTAAAATGTCAGTCTCTACCCCTTGATCTGGTAATTCCACTTCTAGGAAATTATCTTGCATAAGTACTTGCACTTAATTATATGTACAAGAATGTTCACTGAAGCATCACATGTAAATATAAAAAGAAAAAAAAAAGAAGTAAATAATCTAGACATCCAGCCCTAGAGGAGCATTTGAGTGATGACCGTCTGTGCATATGGCAGCCTGGGCTGCTACCACGGATGAAGCGTGGCTGTGCATTCTGACATGCAAGACCTCCTAGATATGCGCTTCAGCAGAAAAATAACTTTGTTTTCCTCTCTCTCTCTCTATGTATATACACATAGATATAATATATGTCTGGCTTTTTATATTTATGAATAACACTTCAGTGGACATTCTTGTACATATAGCCTATGTAAGTATTTATATAGGATAAATTTCTAGAAGTGAAATTGCCATATCAAAAAAATTTAAGATATATATATATATATATAGAGAGAGAGAGAGAGAGAGAGAGAGACAGAGAGACAGAGATACAGACATATAGATACGGATGCATGTATATATTCATATATCTACACATATTTATTTGTGTAACATGTATATATACACATATGTAATATATATGTAAACACACATATACACATATGCAAATGTGTATATATACATATATTTATACAAAGATATGTGTGTGTATATGCATCTAAATAGAAATGACACATCCATATCCATATGTACCACATATCATATATTATAAATACATAGAAAAGTGTCCAGAAAGGGACATGACAAAGTTAACAGGGGCTTTCTCTTCAGAGGGATATGGGATTAGGAAGAAGGGTGGGAAGGACAATGAGACTTACCAGCATTTCCATGCTGTTTTTATTTTTTACAGTGAACGTGCATTACTTTTGAACTTTTGAAAAATATGTCTTTTATTTTTTATTTTTCTTAAAATTAATTTATTTATTTTTTGCTGCATTGGGTCTTTGTTGCTGCATGAGGGCTTTCTCTCATTGCGGCGAGTGGGGGCTACTCTTCATTGCAATGCATGGGCTTCGCAATGCGTGGGCTTCTCAATGTGGTGGCTTCTCTTGTGGAGCAGGCCTTATTTTTTGCTGCATTGGGTCTTTGTTGCTGCATGAGGGCTTTCTCTCATTGCGGCGAGTGGGGGCTACTCTTCATTGCAATGCATGGGCTTCGCAATGCGTGGGCTTCTCAATGTGGTGGCTTCTCTTGTTGTGGAGCAGGCCTCTAGGTGCGCGAGCTTCAGTAGTTGTGGCACACGGGCTCATTAGTTGTGGCTCGTGGGCTCTAGAGCGCAGGCTCAGTAGTTGTGGCGCACAGGCTTAGCTGCTCTGCAGCATGTGCGATCTTCCCGGACCAGGGCTCGAACCCGTGTCCCCTGTACTGGCAGGTGGATTCTCAACCACTGCGCCACCAGGGAAGTCCAGATGTCTTTTAATTGGTAGAAAAAAACACTAAAACAAGGCTCAGGAGGATGGCTTTTCTTTTGTAGCCAATTCAAAGCCTTTGTTTTTTTGTAACCTGAAGCCATGGGTGTTTTTTATGAATATAAGCACTGAATGACTGTTGGATCCCCAGATTCACTGCTTTTGGTTTCAAAATAAAAACACTTTTTTTTTGCTTGTTTGTATTTGAAAAATACTGAAGATTGCAATAATGTATAACACACCACTTAAAAAATATCTTGAAAGATGTCAGAGCTACCTTGGTTAACCTGACCAGTCCTCTCTCTGGAAATAACCCTAGTAATAATCTCCAGTGAATAGGGTGGCGAAGATTCTTCAGAGGATTTTGAATGGAAGTATTGTGATGTTGTGCGGCACCCTCAGAGTCAGTTTGTCTGTTTTTCATTCATAGTCCCCGGTCTCTGGAGCACACAGCCTAGAGGGGGCATGTGAGCCAGCAATGCCCACCTACCCTGTTCCCACACTCACATCTGTATGTTTATTATTGTGCTTTTCCTCGGCCCCTGTTGCATCACTGACCTTCTGGGATCCTTTCCCATGCTTTTGAAGTGTATCCTTTAGAAGTTCACCTAGTTCAGTTGTCTTGGTGGGGAACTCCTTTCTTTTGTTTATCTGTGATTCTCCTTGTTTTACTCTCATTCTTGCAAGGTGGTTTTGCCAGTTACACCATTCTAACTTGACTTTCAACATGTTGTGCACAGCCTCCCAGAATCTTAAGTCTCCCATTGTTGCTGGTGAGCAGCTGCTGAGTTGTCCCTGTGTTAAGGGCTCTAGTCTTTGATTCAGTGTGTGCTTAAGATCCTTTGTCTTTGGTATTCTGCCCACATTACATGCCCAGCAGCAGATTTCTTCTTATTTACTCTGCTTAGGATTCATGGGGTTTTCTTGATTTTGTGGATTCCAATTTTACATCAGGCACTCTTTCTTTAAAAATTAACTTTCCTCCATTTTCTCTATTCTTTCCTTCTGGGACTCAAATTTGATGTAGAGAGACCTTTCCATTATGTTTTGTTTCTTCTCTCTTTCCACCTATTTCCTACTCTCCTGATCAGTGTAAGTATGATAAATATCTGTTTTACAGTTACATTCTAAATAATTTCCTAGCACATTTCTCCAGTGCATTATCTTTTCAATTGGGTCTAATCTGTAGCTTAAACTATCAATTGAGTTTTAAATTTCAATAACTATATTACTCATTTTTACAAGAATAAATTAATTCTCTGGAAAAAGAAGGGCATTCCCCAGAGGTGTCAGCAAAGGTGAGAACATGAGTGCAAGAATGGGAGAGGAGTCCTGGGTTGGAGGGATGGGGGTGCTATCCAAGTCCATTCTTTATTGATAAGACCTCTGAAGTCCAGAGAGTCACACAGGGGTCACACAGCTAGCTAAGGGCAGAGCCGGGATTGGAACATAGGCCTTCTTTCTTTCTTTCTTTCTTTATTTGGCTGCATCAGGTCTTAGTTGCAGCATGCGGGATCTTCGGGATCTTCGTTGTGGCACGCGGGCTTCTATCTAGTTGTGAGTTTCTCTCTAGCTGCCACGCGCGGGCTCTAGAGCGCACGGGGTCAGTAGTTGCGGCACCCAGACTTAGTTGCATGTGGGATCTTAGTTCTCCTACCAGGGATCAAACTTGCGTCCCCTGCATTGGAAGGCGGATTCTTAACCACTGGACCACCAGGGAAGTCCCCGCCTTCTTATTTCTTGATTAGAGTCTAGCAATTGGTCAGAACCATCCAAGAGGGAAGGAATTAGGTATTGAAAAGACTGAGATGGATTCCACCCTGTGTCGTCCAAAATAAACTACGAATGAAGTATAGAGAAACGCAACATAAGTCAGTTGTTCTTCCGTAACTACTTTGACGTATTTATTAAATATATACACTGATAAACCACCCGAATCCTCCTCTTTTTGTTTCCCTTTTTGGTGCCCCTGCTTTGTGGTACATGAAGCACACGCTCAAACTAGGCTACTGGGAACTGCAGCCTGAAAAAGAAGCCACAGCTTTGCCTGCACTGGGGCAGGCAGGATGTCCTTGAATGCAGCTGTAAGGCAGGGCGCGATGCGGGGCTCCCGCGGAGCCCCCTAACTCCTCCCAGTTGCTGATTCCGGGAAGAGAGGCTGGAAGGCAGATGCTTGAGGAGGCTAACCTTGGGACACCGTCGCCACCTGGTGGCGTACTCTGGTTCTTGCAGTGGTCGCGCCTGCAAAGGCCGCGAGGCGAAAGGAGAGAACAAAGAAAATGTGGGAGGAGGGGCCAGGGTGGGCTATTTGACTTTGCCCAAGACCTGACCCGCTTTGTCCATCACTGGAAGGTGATGCGCCCCCCGGAAGGGCTGAGCTCCCTGTCCTGAGAGTGTGCAAACAGGGAGCCCTAGACTGGGCTTTACACTACTTCCAGGCGTCATCTCTTGGAAATCAGAAAGGCCTTCAAAGTCTTAAGATCTTAGAATCATCGAGGAGGTAATCCCCACTCCCATCCCTGCCGCCAGGTCACAGTCACAAGGGGCTGAGAACTGCCCGAGATCACTCAGCTCCTGCTGCTCCTCCGCCCCCGCCCCAGTGTGGGCAGCCTTTGTTCATCAAGGTCTCAGAGACACTCCAGCCACAGGCAGTGGAGTTTACCTTATCTCTGTGATCCTCCCTGGGGCACTTGGCCTGTAGCTCCACGCCCTCTCCTTCCCCCTCTCCCTGAGATCTGACCTCCCTCCCGCCTCCGGCTCCCCTTCCCTCGGTTCCCCGCCCCCAATGGGACCTCTCTCCACCTGTCCCTTCAACTGCCATTTGCATGCCTGGGACAAGTTGCTGTCACCAGCCTGGATATTTCTCCAGAGCAATCCCCTCATGTTCATCCCCTGACCACCCAGGAATCTGGACAGTCCACTGTCCAAACCCACACTGTCCACATAGGAGGAGCTCGGCACTGCTGTCCCTTCCTCCTAAAATGTTTTCTTTTGAAATATCATACTTACAGAAAAGCTGCAAGAATAGTACAAAGAACTCCCCTACCCACTTTACCAAGTCATTTATTTTTTAACATTTGCCTCATTTACTTTCTCCTCTCTCTGTTCTTGTCTCTATTACACATACATACATACACACACACACACACACACACACACAGTTTCTTTTATGAAACCATTTGGAAGTAGGTTACATCATAGTCCTTAACCTTAACCTCAGTGTGTTATTTCCTGAAAATAAGGATATTCTTCTACAATTATCAAATTCAGGAAATTTAACATCGAGACAATATTTTAACCTAATCAATAGTCCATATTTCCACTTGGTCAGTTGTCCCCGAAATGTCCTATCTAGCACTTTTTGTTTTTTTGTTTGGTCCCAGATCCCATCCAGGATCACACATTTCATTTACTTGTCATGTCTCTTGAGTCTCCTTAATCTAAACAGTTCCTTAGCCTCTCCGTTGTGTATGACACTGACATGTGTGAAGAATCTAGGCTGGTAATTTTATGTAGTTCCTCAGTGCAGATACTTCCTTTCCTCCTGCATTTTTTTTTTGCTCTAAGTGCCAAGGGTCTACCCAGTTCCTCAGGTTAGGAACCTAGGTCCCTCCCTCCCTCCCTCCCGCCCAGCCCTCATCAGGTCCTCATGCCAACTGCCCTTCTCTTCAGTGCCCTCATCATTCCTCACCAACCAGCCATCCTCTACCCTGCCATGAGCGACTGTACTGCTTCACACAAGCTGGCTGTTTAAAGTGTGGTCCAAGGACCTGCAGCATCAGGAGCTTGTTAGAAATGCAGCATCTCAGGCCCCAGCCCTACAGAATCAGAACCTGCATTTTAACATGTTCCCCAAGTGTTTCTCCTGCTAAGTCTGAGAAGTCCTGCTCTCAGAGATCCCTGAAGCAGACCCCTCAGCTCCATATTGAAGGAGCGTCCCTCTCTACCACCCCGACCCCCAAACTTCATTCTTACCTCACCTACGTTCATGAGGGTATGCTGTCACCTTTGTACCATTTAGTCCTTCTTCCTGGAATGCCCTCTCTCCTGAGACTTCTACTCGAGATTAGGCTTAATGGTCACTTCAGTGGTGTGCTTCCTGCCACTCCTCTTGGGCGCCATTTCCTCTGAACCTGTCTCTTATCCTAGCTTCAGTTACATGCAAGTGTTACTCCCAAGGGCTCCTGATCTTTAAGGAGCTCCTCCTCCCATTAGTTGGTGAGCTCCTTGAGGGAAAGCCTGCATCTCACACATCTCCTTATCTGCAGTGCCTGGAACAATTCGAATCTCTGTTGAATGGGCATGTAAAAAACCAGCTCTTCTTCCACAGAGGTACTTCTTCCCAGAAGATCCTGAAGTGGGTACTGGGGTATCCAAAGGGCCATCCAAATACCTGAGCCACAGAATGTTGGGACAGGGGTGGCCACAGGGAAACATCTACTTCAAATGCCCTTTGTGATCCATGAGAAAAGGCCCCAGAGAAGGAGAAGTGGCTTACTTGCAGTTTCATCCCCTGGAGTGGTTGGCCCAGTGAGTCACTATTGACCCATGTTTTGACCTTCCTGGAGCAAAGTGCCCTCATGTGGTTTAGTGTGAGAAGCAGAGTAGAAAAAACCAGAGTTGCAAATGAATGCGCACAAAATGGAGAGACTTATGTAGAAGTTTTAAACATGAAAAACTGTTCTGTATCTTCTTGCTTAGGAAACAGTCATGCCAGTGAAGGATAATGGTTACCTTGAGGAGGATGCAGGAAGACTGGAGGGTTTATAACCAAGCTGGGGTAGACAGGGGGCTTCAGCCATGCTGTTTACTCTTAAGCTGTGTGCGGAATATGAGTGTTGAATTATTTTTTATACATCCTTATGTCCTTTAAAAATTCTTATCTGTACCAAGGGATGCTTTGCCACAGTTGTCCTCAAAATTTCTTTTTTTTTTTTTTTTTGAATATGAGTGTTGAATTATTTTTTATACATCCTTATGTCCTTTAAAAATTCTTATCTGTACCAAGGGATGCTTTGCCACAGTTGTCCTCAAAATTTTTTTTTTTTTTTTTTTTTGCAGTACGCAGGCCTCTCACTGCTGTGCCCCCCGCCCCGCCCCCGCCGTTGCGGAGCACAGGCTCGGGACACACAGGCTTAGCGGCCATGGCTCACGGGCCCAGCCGCTCAGCGGCATGTGGGATCTTCCCAGAGCGGGGCACGAACCCGTGTCCCCTGCATCAGCAGGCGGACTCTCAACCACTGCGCCACCAGGGAAGCCCGTCCTCAAATTTTTTAATGAGTTTTCTTAATGAAGGTTTTCAGTTAACCAGCCCTCAACCTTGTGGGTGCCCATTAAGGTTTGTTTTTTTTTTTAAATAGTAAATGTAAACTTTCTGCATGGCAGGCTTCCAGCTCTAACAAGCAAGGGTCAGAGGGCAGGGTGCATTCTGGAAAACAGAATACCAACCTGTTATTAGAGCTTAAGATGAACACAAATAAGGCTGGCGTTATATCTTAGCACATGGGCTAGAGTTCAGGTTTCATTTTATAGGCAAAGAAACACTAAATTCTCAAGGAAGAATGGTTTAAACGAATTATTCATTTTAGCAAGGTGACTGTGGCAACAACGGACCAGACAGGAGACCAGCTAGCTTTGGCAACAATCCAGAAGTATTACCTGCTCAAAGTAAATTTATTTTATTTGTTTTGGCCACACCGTGCAGCTTGCAGGATGTTAGTTCTCCAACCAGGGATCATACCCCTGCACCCTGCAGTGGAAATGCGGAGTCCTAACCACTGGACAACCAGGGAATTCCCTCAAAGTAAATTTAAAAAGCAAAATGGGGTGAGGTGAAGAAAAGAAACAAGACTTGCTATGAGTAGATGTTGAAGCTGTGTGATGCGCCGAAAAGGGGCTTCTTATTCTTTTTTTTTTTTTTTTTTTTTGCGGTACGCGGGCCTCTCACTGTTGTGGCCCCTCCCATTGCGGAGCACAGGCTCAGAGGCCATGGCTCACGGGCCTAGCCGCTCCACGGCATGTGGGATCTTCCCGGACCGGGGCACGAACCCGCGTCCCCTGCATCGGCAGGCGGACTCTCAACCACTGCGCCACCAGGGAAGCCCTTATTCTACTTTTATGTTTGAAATTTCTCATGATTAAAAAAGGTAGTGATCTTGTAGAAATCATAAATATACACTGACGTGACAAATGAAAAAACCCTTATTACAAGAAAGGATAGTTGGTTTTGGCATAAAGTTTTTCATAAATGAATTAGAAAAGTACTGTATCACCTCAAATACACGATACAGAAATAGCCCATGATACAGATATAGATGCTGAAGAGTTTAAATAACAATTCATTCTGAAAGATTGAGAAAAAGCAGCATATCAAAATTAACATTTATATGCTTTTAAACGTGTACAAATAATATATTTATAGCTAGTAGATAGTAGATATTTAACTATTTCTGCCATGAAACTTAGTTTGTGGTCTAACTAATCAAAACTTTCGAATCTTCTCATTAGGAATATGGAGTCTTGTCTTTGGGAAGGTACCGTAATATGGGATGGGTTAAACAGTACAGCCATGTGATTTTATATACAGTTGAAAATCACCTCTAGATATTGTACATAACTCTCTTTATAGATGTACATGTATATATACCTACATATATATAGTTTAAAAAAATGGTGTGATAAAAGTTGAGTGGAGAGTAGGGTGGCTGTGCTTAGACATGCAGTGTCTCTTTGGAAGGGTTAATAAACCATCTGGGAGAGAAGTGGGGAGATGAGGGAGATAGTGCTCTCCCCTCCAAATCTTTTTTTTTGTGTGTGTGTGTGTGTATGGTATGCGGGCCTTCCTCTGTTGCAGCCTCCCCCGTCGCGGAGCACAGGCTCCGGACACGCAGGCTCAGCGGCCATGGCTCACGGGCCCAGCCGCTCCGCGGCATGTGGGATCCTCCCATACCGGGGCGCGAACCCGGTTCCCCTGCATCGGCAGGTGGACGCGCCACCACTGCGCCACCAGGGAAGCCCCCCCTCCAAATCTTTATGAGCACGTTAACAGTAACACTCACTGGAGGTTGGTATCACAGGGGACTTCCTTCTTCACACATTGTCTTATAATTTTTTTTTAAAGGCTGGAATAATACCTCTACTATAGAGGCAAATCAGAAGGGGACTATGTCTAAATGAAACTTGAGGGAATTCCCTGGTGTCCAGTGGTTAGGACTCCACGCTTTCACTGCTGAGGGCCTGTGTTCCATCCCTGGTCGGGAAACTAAGATCGCAGAAGCCACGTGGTACAGCCCAAAAAAACAACACAGATTACTTGCTATCTCAGCACTCACTGCTGAGGGCCTGTGTTCCATCCCTGGTCGGGAAACTAAGATCGCAGAAGCCACGTGGTACAGCCCAAAAAAACAACAACACAGATTACTTGCTATCTCAGCACCACTCTATTTTGTAACAGACTTTTGCTCCAGCTGGTATCCATTCTGGCAACAGCCCCCCAGCATTACAGGTCCAAGTTTCTCTGGTTGCATGTGGGCGCGTGACTCACCATCTGCCTGATTTCCTTCTGCAGTATCCTCTCTGGCTCCTTCAGAACACAACTGAAACTCCTATCTCCTTTACAGTGCTCCCTCCTTTGGTCTGTTGCTCAATCCTATGAATTAATACATCTTGTAAGAGAATGTCAGAGGTTCAGGCAGGCTTTTCATGTCCCTATTGAATCTTGTAAATCAACCTGAATCACAAGTTTGTTTTTGGACTCAGAGTAATAACTGAAGGTCATCTGGCCATCCCTGACGCCAGGCCACATGACAGCTCTTTGGCCTCTTAAGGAAATGTCGCTGCCCCAGCCTCTGGTTTTAGTCAAGTGTGGTCCCAGAACTTTTAAAGGCACTCACAATTCCCTTTAAATACATTATGAAGTAGGCAGAGAGCATGGGTTCAAGATTGTTTTTATTTTCAGAGCCTGCAACAGTTGGTTCCCAGTGTTACTAAGCTGGTACATCCTGAAGGCCATCCCACCTCCCTTTTCAGGCATTCAACCAACAGAATCCCTACAAACAAGATTACAGACTAATTAAGATGTGTCTCAATGTGTGTGGGGAAAGAGGCCATCTCCCCCTGCTCCCCTCCTCCCCACATACTTTTTCTAACAAGATTGTTTTATAGTCAAATGCAACTCAAACCCATAACACAGCAACCAGTCATCTCCAGTATCACTGATTCTCTCCCGGCTCCCAGAACAGGAAGCCGGGGCAAGAGAGGAGACTGAATCTGCTATATAAGAAAAACTTCGCTATACCCCAATGGAGCAAAGATGGTGAGGAAGCCAGCGCCTAAGGGTGGGGATGAGCAGGAACCAAACAGGCCTGTCTAGAATCAATCAACTCAGCCCCAGCTCCTTGGGAGGTGTTCCTTTGAGACCCTTACTTCTGCGAAATGAGATGAGGGGCAACTGGTGATGATCCATCTCTCCCTGTCCCTCAAATTAAAACATGATAAACTCAGAGTTTTACCTTCAAAATCCACCACACTGCCTCCTGAGAAACACATTCTATAGTCATCTCTGCCAGCACCCACTCCCTTCTAATGCCCAGGGCTTCCAGCCCCTCTCCCCAACCTTGGGTGGCCCAGCCAACACTGATTTGATACTCCTTGACTCATAAAATGACTATTTTTAAAAAATTAAAATAGAAGCAATCAAAGAGTATCAGAGTAATAGAAGAAAGACACTCAATATATACTCCCTTCCCTTATCTGGCAGAGCTGCCCATCCCTGCCCGCCTACACTGGGATACCTGCTCTACCGTGTTCCAACACTGACTGACCTGGGGGTGGCCCAATGGAAGCCTCCTCAAGTGCTTTCCTGACCGTGACTCCTAGACCAGCAACATCACAGCAAGCAGGGTCACCCCAGTAGATCTCAGGGGCTTTCGAGGTAGGTCTGGGAGGTTTAGCTTATGTCCTGTAGCCAAGCCTGAGTCTGGGGCCTGCTCCCACCAGTATCTCAGTCCTTGGCTGTAAATAGCAGCAGCCCCAGTACTGCAGCACCTCCTGGGGGTGACAGAGTGCCTAGTTCTCTGTCCCACACTCATGTCCCTCTTCTTCCCCCTCCCTTTTTCTTTTTTTTAAAAAATTAAAGGCAGAGGTAGTCCCTGGGATGATAAAACCCCACCTAGGATGGCAGTATTGTAACTTAAAGAAGCAGTTAAATAAAAGTCTCCAGGAGTTGATTACAAAAAAAGAAAGAAAAGAAAGTGACTGATAAAGTTGAATAAATTAATGATATGGGTTATCCCACAAAGACCTTTCCTTCGCAGGCTGTCTTTGGTATTTGGCCAGCAGCATTTGTGAGTCTTCTCTCCACTTGGACTCTCCTACCTCTCCCCTCAGGAGAGAAGGCCATTGCCCAACGAGGCCCAGGCGGCTCATCCAGCTGTGGGGGATGAGGAGTCAGAATATCTTGATTTGGTGCTTGGAACTGTGCTGTGGCACGTGACAGCCTTGGCAGACTGTCCTGTTGCAGAAGGAGGACAACTTACAGGGACAGAAGAGCCAGCAGGATGCTCTGGACTCCAACCCTGGGAGAGTGGGAGGTAGGTTTAAGACATGGAAGCCTCAGGCCTTCTCTCCAAATGTCACATGGCTGGCCCCTTTGCTCAAGTTTCTCTGCAGCAAAGAGGGGAGGGGGGTAGGGAGGGAGGCTCAGGCTGCTGCTGTCTGGCACTGAGACCCTCAGAGCTTCTTCAGACGGCTATACATCTCTCTCTTGCTCTTTTCCCCAGCCCAGGTCCGGCTCTTGGTGCGGAACTTCTTCAGGTCTTCTTTAAAGTCCTCGTGGTGCATGGGCCGGTAACTGGGGGGCTCGCAGTGAGACTGGCGGGAAGACAGGACGAAGTCAGGGCACACCTGCTTCATACGCACACTCCTGCGCCCTCCCTGCCAGGGGCTGCAAGACTCTGCTCAGCAGGTTCTAGGGCCCTTCTGTGTGCAGGACAAATCCCCAGACCCCTGGCAAGAAACACCCATGACCACCAGACATCTGGGTGGAGGGGCGGCCCCTGCCCTCCAGAGAGTCCATCTTACCTGGCATTTTAAGAAGAACTCCTTATATCCGCCCTTCAGGACATATAGCTCCGGGTAGTGGAGTTTGGGGTACTCGTTACCAAGCCGATCTCTCTCTCTCACATATCGGCACCTATAAAGCGGAAGGAAAGCCAAAGCATGGTTAGCTATACGCAGTGAAAGCAGTGTTCCTTACACACATCTCCCCAACTTTACCTTCATTCTTGGAAACAATCAGTGTTGACTTGTGATTTCCTGGCCACCTGTTATCTTCAGGAATAGTGTTCACAACCAGTGCCACTGCCTCTATTGGCAGGTAGATGGTCTCTTCCCAACTTTTCAAGTTAAACAGCCCTAGCAACTGATCTCTGCCCAGCATCTTCCCTGCCACCACCAGCACCTAATCTTCGGTGACAGCTTCTCAGCCAGCTTGCCTCTGCGTTCTCCACCCTCCACGACCAGTGTTTCTCCCTTACGTCCTTCTGAGCTTTGCTCCTGTCTCAGGGCACCTACTTGTATCCTGTACTAAAATGGACTATTGTGTAGTGTACTGCATACTCTTGTAGTTATGTGTGTGCAAATGCAGCAAAATATCACCAGTCGATGAAATCAGGGGAAACATGCACTCTTTCTGGGCTTGAAATGGTTCCAAATAAAAAGGTGGCACAAGAACTTGAACCCAGACCCACGAGAAAAGTCTCTCTTGGAACCTCCTAGTGAAGCTGCACTGTTCCCTGCCACTTCTGTCCCTGTTTGCTCAGCATTTGTCACAACCATCTTCTGTCTCTCCACTGGGACCTCCCCTGTGGCAGGTCAGTCCTGTTTGCTCACTGCTGTACCTTCGTTGCCTCAATAGCACCTGACACATCCAGGCTGGCAGTCCTTTCTGAAGGGACCTAGCACAGATGGGCAGCTGTTTGGCCCTCCCCGTAGCTTTTTAATACCACCACTCACTTCTGACCACATTTTCAGAACCAGTCCTGTCACCATTAGTGAGAGTGTGGAAAGATGTTGTTAGAGCATCAGAGTATTATTTTAAATCTGAAGTGATGTTATTTTATTGTAATTATACTTTCACTTATTTTGGTATAAAACTTATCTTTGTAGTAAACTATAACAGGGCCTTAGTCACCAAAGCCCTAACAGAAGTTCTTATTAATAAGGGGTGGGGATGCGGGTGGGGGGCGGGCGGCATTTCTTTTCACCTCTAATGTGGCGATAACGTGAAGGTAACATAACCCACTCCTTTGCAAACGTGGATTTGACAAGTGTTCGAGAGCATCACATCAAGTTTTGCAGAGAGGACATCACACTTTTCTGGCATTTGCATAAGAAGCAACCACACTGTACCTGAAGGATGTCACCTGAGAACAGTAGCCCCATAGGTAGAAATAAGGACAGTGGGGGAAACTGGAAGAGCCAGAGTTTAATTCAATACAAAGGAAGGTTGGACAGTGAGCCATGCCCAGAAGTAGCCAGGACTAACTCAGGAGTGGGGGTGATGAAGCAGAGGCCAGATCCTCGGGGGATGTTGCACAGGGAACACCTATGTCACAGGCTGGACTGGGAAAGCCAGAAAGCCCTCCACGACGACTACTGTGAAACTGTTAGGGCAAGCCTATAAACTACACTCCAGGAAGCTGTTCATGAAATCAACTGACTCCAAACAGGTAAGGATTTGAGAGAATACCTGTTACACATGAATTGATACTTTTACAAAACTAGGTATTTACACACCATGTGTGTAGGCTAAGGCATGAAAATGACATTCGATGTGCAACAGGCTGTCCCACAAAAGCACCATGGGGGCCATGCCCTGGAGCCCACTCACATGCGAGGGCCTCGCTCAGAAGAAAACTCGCAGTGGAACACCACGATGACACGCTTGCCATCCGTAGATACGATGGGCTTCTTGAGTAAGAAGTCTTCAACCTCCTCTTCCATGTGCAAGTTCACTGCACCCTGTGAAGGCACCAGAGACTCACATTTCACACTCGCAGTAATGATTCTTCAAGAGTGGTCTTCAAATGGGCACCTCAAATTCTGTTATGACTGTGTGCACTGTATGAGTGGTATCTGTGAATGCCCGGGACTTTAACGGCCATGACAGTGGCAAACACTAACACTGTATTTAAAGTACCTCCTTACCGTATTTCAACACTATATTATTGGTGAAAAGATTAAAAGGGCACAACTAATTACTTTCTTCCTGGGAAAGTGTGTTCCAACACCCACCTAACCAGGCAACTATAAATGTAAGAGGCATCACTAGGCTTGGCACAGACTGGGACATGTTGCCAGAGACTGGCTTCTCCTCATGGCTTCATGTCCAGGCATGGCTTAGAAGTCAGTGGGTACCATTTAGAAATGCCCCTGATGGTGATGGTGATGGCCTGTGGGACAGAACAGGAAGCAGTTGCCGTACAGTGTGGTAGAGATTAGTGCAGACCAGGGAACATTCTTTCAGTGTACCAGGAGTCAAATGCCTTTCACACCCACCGCTTCTTTTTACAATTCTCATAACCAGCATGTGAGCATTATAATGAGCAGCCACGTGTCACCTCCCCCTTTAAAAAAAAAAAAAATCACAGATGCTGTCCAGGGTTCTTGCTATGCCTCCCACAACAGCAGGGCTTGCCCACAAGCCTCAGGAATCCATACCTTGATGTGGCCTCCCTCATATTCATATGGGTATCGGCAGTCAATGATAACAAACTCTTTAATGAGGTTGGCAAACTTGCCACTCAAAACAGACGCTATCTGTGGAGAGAGAGCCAAGGAGAATCAACTCTGGCTGCCAGGAACACATAGATTCCATGTGTGGCGGGTTCCAAAAGGATGACTTACAATTTCTGGAGAGATGTATTTTAAATCCTGATGCTTTCCAGCAACTGTATGAAAGAGGTAACACTTAAAGAGAGAGAGAAAGAGAGAGAGAAATACTTAGCAAATCCAAAAGCTTAAGAATGCAACATTTTTATATTGCTTGCCTTCCTGGTAAGAGTCAGCTTAAAAAAAACCACCAAACATTAATCTAATAGAATATGTTGGTTACTTGTCTAGGTACTTCATTAATATCCTGACATTGAATTTTCACACAGACCTATGAGGCACATTATCCCCATTTCCATTTCAAAGCTAGGTACCTTGTCCAAGGTTAGCCAGCTGGTAAGCCAGACTTGAATACAGAAACCTCAGGTGATTTCCTTTTTCTCCTGCTTTTGTTAGGAACCCTCACCTCAGCAGCCAGACTGTGTGCAGCACATAAAGGACACAGAGAGGAATGACTTCATTGCTTTTTTTTTCTGTTTTTTTTTTTTTTTTTTTTTTTTTTTGTGGTACGCGGGCCTTCCTCTGCCGCCGGCACGTGGGATCCTCCCACACCGGGGCGCGAACCCGGTTCCCCTGCATCGGCAGGCGGACGCGCAACCACTGCGCCACGAGGGAGGCCCTGACTTCATTGTTTACTGAGCACCTGCTATGTCCAGCATGGTGCTAGACATTGGAGGTGGAATGAGTGAGGCTGGGCCCAGCCTTGAGGGAGAAGGACGGGCACATCAGTAATTACTCACTAGGGCGGACTGGCCAAGTCAAGTGCTCACCCAATCCCGTGGCCATGTGTGGGGTCATTATGACAAACACAACCAACAGCTTCAATTCAGGTGCAAGCTTCTACCAGCAAGGACACACCACACTCAGGTCTTGGCTTGCTCTTCCCTTCAGACTAGAACTGTCTTCTATTTTTTTAAAATTTTATTTAATTTTATTTATTTTTTAACATCTTTATTGGAGTATAATTGCCTTACAATGGTGTGTTAGTTTCCACTGTACAATGAAGTGAATCAGCTATATGTATACATATATCCCCATATCCCCTCCCTCTTGCGTCTCCCTCCCACCCTCCCTACCCCTCTAGGTGGTCACAAAGCACCAAGCTGATCTCCCTGTGCTATGCGGCTGCTTCCCACCAGCTATCTGTTTTACATTTGGTAGTATATGTAAGTCCATGCCACTCTCTTACTTCCTCCCAGTTTACCCTTCCCCCTCCCCATTGTCTTCTATTTTTAATCCACTTATTTCTCCCACCTGGTTGAAATATCTAGCCCAGATCCAAACCTTCCCCAATTGCCTAGCTGAGACTGAGACAACCCTTTTATTTCTTAGTCTGCTGCTTTCATTGCACTGATGTTTACTTCAAACTACCATGTGATACATGTGGTATATGTCCATGTGGCATGATGTCTTACTGACCATATGTTAAGTGTTTTGAGGGAAGGAACTGTGTCTCATTTTGGAATCTTTGCCTTACACATAATAAGCGTTTCCATAAATGTTAGCTACATTAATACGTAAAAGACAGGTCTGGGGACCTTCAAGTCATATGTGGCTAAACAAGCTACTACTGACACAGGAATGTGTCACATTTCACCACAGCTCAAAGGCAGCCAACCTGTATCAGGCCATCAGCAGACCTTCTTCTGGACCTCCCTGAGGGCCTTTTCCCTCGAGGGCCATGCTCCTCTGGACAATGGAGAAATTTAGTCTCAATCCTCAACATTCTAAGAGGACCTTTTGATATACAGTGAAGCTAGAGGTTTATTTCTGCTTCTTTACACTTTTCTGCAGTACTGCTTTTATAATCACAAACACAGTTCCCAGAGAGCCTGGTCTTTGGGTTGGTGTCAAGGCGGCTGGGGGGTGGCTCCTTACTTGAAACCTCTGACCAGCACCAGTAAGGTCTATAGTCCCACAGAGACTGAGATACACCTGATCATGAATGTGTTTCCTTATCTTAAAAAAAAATTTCAAACTGCATCCCCTTGGTGGGGTGGGGTGGGGTGGGGGGAACCCCAGGAGCCACTTCAGAGAAGGAGGAAGGCTGGGGGGGGCGTTTTAGGTACCCCCCTGCCAATCCTGCATCAGCATCACAGAGCAGTTCTGCATGCAATTACCTTGGAGAAGTCTCCTATAAGGTCCCTTGGGTCATTATCCAAAATATTCTCAATGGTCCCTTTTGGGGAAGATACCAGGCATAAAGACTGATGTAGAATCTGTAACAAATCAAAGGTGGAGAATGAGGCCAGGCTTCTGAACAGAACTTATGAAAACATTCACCTGGAACATGTCAGGAAGAAGAGACTGAAATGTTAACATCCATATTTAGCAAAAGGATACCTTTCTTATTTGACTGAATCTAGGGTGAAAAGAAGAATATGGGTTACTGACTAGGTATACTATTATTTGAACTGAATTCAATTCTAACTGAATTGCTCTGAAACTTCCTTTTTTTCTTTTTTTTAAAAAAGAGGAGGATTAAAATTAGAGCTAAGTCTAAAAAAAGTATTTCTTAGCTCTACTCACTGAGAAGCTCCAGGGTTGCAGTAAGTAGCCCCTAGGTCAGTGTGCGCTCTAAATAATACAGCTGACCCCTGAACAACACGGGGGTTAGGGCCACCATCTCACATCCCCGAATTCAACCAACCACAGATTGTGCAATACCACAGTATGTATTTATTGAAAAAAATCTGCATATAAGGGGATCTTCACAGTTCAAACCCATGTTGTTCAAGGGTCAACTGTATTTTCCACTAAAAGAAACCAGAGCTTTTTGATTGACTCCAGGCTGGGACAAGAAATGTACAAGATAAACCTGGAACACTTTGTCCTTAGTAGCAAGGAAGCACTCATATTTCAAAGGACACGTCAAAAGGGCTAATCGTGGGGAAGTAAGGATTTCTTTTATACACTTAGTGTATTTTATATTTATTTATTTGGCTGCACCAGGTCTTAGTTGTGGCATGCAAACTCTTGGCTGCGGCATGTGGGATCTAGCTGCCTGAACAAGGATCGAACCAGGTCCCCCGCATTGGGAATGTGGAGTCCTAGCCACTGGACCACCAGGGAAGTCCCAGGATTTCTTAAGCAGTACACAAAAAACACTAAACATAAAAAGACTGATAAATTAAAACATGTTTAAAAAAAAAAATCAAGAAATTCTGTTCATCAAAACAACAAGATTAGGTAAGAACAGGCAAGCCAGAGTGGGCAGATATGCATTCATCTCAGTAAAAGATTCATCTCTGAATATATAAAGCATTCCCACAAATAAGAGACAACCCAATAGAAATATGGGCTAGAAACTTGGCTGAGTAATAGAGAAGAAAATCTAAGACCAAGAAAAACAACTATCAGGGAAATGCAAGTTAAAATCAGATACTACACACTCACCAGAATGGCTAAAGTTAAAGGGATGAACAACACTGGATACTACTGGTAAGCATGTGGAAGAACTGGAACTCTCACACACTGTTGTGAGTACAGCCAGCCCTCGGTATCTGTGAGATTGGTTTCAGGACACCCAAGGATGCTCATATAAAATGACACGTAGTACAACTAGTGCTCAGTAAGAATGCATTGCAAAGTTGGTTAAATCCATGGATGCGGAGCCCCCAGATACGGAGGGCTGACTGAACAACCACTTTGGAAAGCTATATGGCAGTGTCTGCTAAAGCTAAACACATGCCTAGCCTAGGACCCAGCAAGTCCACAAGAAAAGTGAAAGTGCATGTTTACAAAATAAATTGTATAAATACCATCAACTAGTATTTGACAAGGGAGCCAAGAATGCTCAATGAAGAGAAGATCAGTCTTTTCAATAAATCATGCTGGAAAAATGGAATATAAACATGTGAAAGAATGAAATTAGACCCCTATCTTACACTACTCACAAAAAATAACTTGAAATGGCTTAAAGACTTAAATGTGAGACAGGAAACCATAAACTCCTAGAAGAAAACACAGGAAAAAAGCTCCTTGATATGGGTCTTGGCCATGACTTTTTAAGATTTCACCCCTAAGGCACAAGCAACAAAATAAAAAATAATTGAGACTACATCAAACTAAAAAGCTTCTGACCATTAAAAGGAATCAACAAAATGCAAAGACAACCTACAGAATTGGAAAAAATATTTGCAAACCATATTACGTGATAAGAGGTTAATATCCAAAATATATAAGGAATCCATACAACTTAATAGCGAAAAAACAATCTGTTTTTTTTAACATCTTTATTGGAGTGTAATTGCTTTATAATGTTGTATTAGTTTCTGCTGTACAACAAAGTGAATCAGCTATAGGTATACATATATCCCCATGTCCCCTCCCTCTTGCGTCTCCCTTCCACCCTCCCTATCCCACCCCTCTAGGTGGTCACAAAGCACCGAGCTGATCTCCCTGTGCTATGCAGCTGCTTCCCACTAGCTATCTATTTTACATTTGGTAGTGTATATATGTCAATGCTTCTCTCTCACTACATCCCAGCTTATCCTTCCCCTCCCTGTGTCCTCAAGTCCATTCTCTACATCTGCATCTTTAAAATAATCTGGTTTGGGCTTCCCTGGTGGCGCAGTGGTTGAGAGTCCGCCTGCCGATGCAGGGGACGCGGGTTTGTGCCCTGGTCTGGGAAGGTCCCACATGCCGCAGAGCAGCTGGGCCCGTGAGCTATGGCCGCTGAGCCTGCGCATCTGGAGCCTGTGCTCCACAGAGGGAGAGGCCACAGCAGTGAGAGGCCCGCGTACCGCAAAAAAAAAAAAAAAAAAAAAAAGTAGGCAAAGGACCTGAATAGACATTTCCCCAAAGATACACAAACGGCCAACAGGTACATGAAAAGATGATCAATATCACTAATCGTTTAGGGAAATGAAAATCAAACTATTGTACAATGAGATATCACTTCATGACTATAAGAATGTCTATCATCAAAAAGACAAGAGGGGGACTTCCCTGGTGGTGCAGTGGTTAAGAATCCGCCCACCAGTGCAGGGTACATGGGTTCGAGCCCTGGTCCGGGAAGAACACACATGCCGCAGAGCAACTAAGCCCCTGTGCCACAACTACTGAGCCTGCGCTCTAGAGCCTGAGAGCCACAACTACTGAAGCCCGCGGGCCTAGAGCCTGTGCTCTGCAACAAGAGAAGCTACCGCAACGAGAAGCCCAAGAACCACAATGAAGAGTAGCCCCTGCTCGACGCAACTAGAGAAAGCCCGCATGCATCAACAAAGACCCAATGGAGCCATAAATAAATAAATAAGTAAATAAATAAAAATGAAAAAAAAAAAGAGGGAACTCCCTGGTGGTCCAGTGGTTAGGACTCCACACTTTCACTGCTGGGGGTCCAGGTTCAATCCCTGGTCGGGAACTAAGATCCCACAGTCCCCGTGGTGATGCCAAAAACAAACAACAACAACAACAAAAACAAGAACAAGTGTTGGCAAGGATGTGAAGAAAAGGAAACCTTTGTACAATATTGGTGGGAATGTAAAGTGGGATGGCCACTATGGGAAACAGTATGGACGTTCCTCAAAAAAATTGAAAATAGGGACGTCCCTGGAGGTCTAGTGGTTAAGAATCTGTGCTTCCAATGCAGGGGGCATGGGTTCGATCCCTGGTCAAGGAACTAACAGCCCACCTGCTGCGCAGTGCAGCAAACAGAAAAAAAAAGAAAAAAAAGCAAACCAAAAACAGAACTAACTAGGAGCCAACAATTCCACATCTGGGAATATATTAGAAGGAAACGAAAACACTATGTCAAAGAGATATCTGCACCCCCATGTTTAGAGCAGCATTATTTATAATAGCCAAGAAATGGAAATAACCTAAGTGTTCATTGATGGATGAATGAATAACAAAGTTGTGACACACACACATACACACACACACACAATGGATTATTACTCAGCCATACAAAAAGAAGGAAATCCTGCCATTTGCGACAACATGGATGGGACCTTGAGGGCATTATGCCAAGTGAAACTGAAATAAGTCAGACAGAGAAAGACAAATAACTATATGACATCACTTATATGAGGAATGAAAAAACTTAAAAAACACAATACAAACCATCACTACAACCACCAAAACAAAAACCAAACTCAGAAAAAGAGATCAGATTTGTGGTTACCAGAGGCAGGCAGTGGGGGAGGGGGATTGGATGAAGGTGGTCAAAACGTACAAACTTCCAGTTATAATATAAATAAGTACCAGGGATGTAATGTACAACATGATGACTATAGTTAAGCCTGCTGTATGGTATATATGAAAGTTGTTGAGAATAAATCCTAAGAGTTCTTATCACAAGGAAATAAAAGAACTAAAATACCTAGAACTAAGTGACAATGAAAAACACTACAAAGTTGTGAGACAAACCTCAAGTAGTGGGAAATTTATAGATCTACATAGAACAGGACACAAGAAAAATTAAAACTAACACCAAGGAAAAAAATTTATAGCCCTACTCCATGGCCCAACAAGTAGGGAGCTTAGACTTCCACCCCTGCCCAGCTGTACTTAAGTGTCCCAATCTCTACTCCACTGGGATGGTGTCAGTAGAGGCCTAGAAAGGAGCCTGATCTCCCAATCCTGCCCAGCAAACATGAGGCTTGCCCCACCCTAGGTGGCATATCAAGGGAACCTGAACTGCCATCCCCACCTTCCTGTAGTACCAGAGGACTGACTGCTAAAACAGAAGAGTTACATAGCCTCATAATACCCAAAGAATATAGATATAACTGAAAAATCACTTGTCATACCAAGAACCAGGAAAATCTCAGCTTGAATAGGAAACGACAATCAACAGAAAGCCACACCAGAAACAGACGTTGGAATTGCCTGACAAGGATTTTAAAGTAGCCATTGTAAAAATGCTTCAACAGGCAATTATGAACATGATTGAAACAAATGAGAAACAAGAACAGCAAGTCTCAGCAAAGAAAAAGAATCAAATGGACAATTTAGAACTGAAAGGTACAATATCACAGTCCTTGAGCAAAAAAGAACCCGCAAAACTAACCTCCTGGGGCTTCTTTGGACTAGCTGCCTCTTCAGGACTGACCCCAGCCACGCTCTTCCTCCGCTTCCTATTTCCACGTGGGGACTCCTCTTGCGATCGGTCTGGTCTTTTCAATGTTGACAGGATGGTGGAGCTACACGTGGAAGGGGAGTCAAACAGCTTGCAACGATTGCCCTTGGCGGGGTGGGGGGGAAAGAGACCCATTTAATGTATTTCATTAACATATACTTACTTGAATGGTAAAGGGAATAGACCAAGGACTTCCTGGGATGGTTTAAGATTGATCCGTCCTAAATTAGGAAACAGACACTGTCCATTTATCTAGTCCCTGGCACATTGTAGACACCAAGTCCATGGTGTTCAATGAACATGTTCTAAAGCTGACATTATATGGAAATGAGGAAGACTATCCATGCCTTCAAAAGCCTACTGTCTGCACAGGGTCCTAAGAGTCAAATAACTGCTACCTTCCAGCCAGGGACATATTTTTGACTTCCTCTTCCCTTCTAGTTTATTACTTGTACTTTGCTCGAGCAGCTTGAACAGGCTTTAACAGCCCACCTTAATCCAGAAGGGTGTGAGGTAGCTGGATTATACTATAAATCAGAGCTAGTTAAAGGTGGTAAAATAGAGTTGAGTCTAAGTTTGCAGGGGGCAGGGGTGCCTTCAAAACTGTGTTCAGGGGCTTCCGTGGGGGCGCAGTGGTGGAGAGTCCGCCTGCCGATGCAGGGGACACGGGTTCGTGCCCCAGTCCGGGAAGATCCCACATGCCGCCGAGCGACTGGGCCCGTGAGCCATGGCCACTGAGCCTGCGTGTCCGGAGCCTGTGCTCCGCAACAGGAGAGGCCACAACAGTGAGAGGCCCACGTACCGCAAAAACAAACAAACAACAACAACAAAAAAAACTGTGTTCAAAAGTCCTTCTCTCTACTTGGTTGTTTTTCTTTCTGGATTGTACCAGAGCATTTTAATTCAAGACTTACAAAGCCAAAGGAAATACAGAAATATGTGCTATAGTACTTGATCTTTTTTAAAGACTAATTTCTCAGAGTTTGAGGGCAGCCCACCTGACTAGTGGTAGAGACAGACTTCAGCTCTCTAAACTCATCTCAGCCTGTTCACAACTCAGTATTCCTTGGCAGGGCTTTTCCTTCTGTGCTGAATGCCCTTTCATACCCTGTAAACTACTCCCTTCAAAGCTGATACTAAAATTTCAGTGTTGCCTCTTCTTTGAAATGTTCCTGATAGTCCCCCAGCAAGTGTGTCACTCCCACACTGGCTCTCCTAGAGACCAAGGATTTTCCCCTTATTTTTCTGAAGTTTATTTTAACAGAAATTTATTTTAACAGTATGTTGTTCAGAAAAGCAAGGTCAGTTTTGTATTGTTGTTTTTTACCTAGGAGAGCTGGAAGCATTTGGGGGAAGAGGGCCTACTGCTTTCAATAGGATCTCAGAGGAACTGTAAGCTCCTCAAGGGCAGAAACCCCAGTTCCCACTCAGCCCCTGGCAATTGAGTCTACTATGTTTGTGAAAGGAAACCCCCCACAGTGAAGGGCCCACACATACTATTCATGATTTTTAAATCCAACTTATAAAACTGATAGCCATTTCCTAAGCATTCTCACACTGTATATAATTTTGTCTTTCAAAAGGGCCTAGTAAATTTCATCATAACATTTGTATTGGGGTAGCCTATTCCCTCAAAGCTTTGCACATTAATCTACTATAATGTGTAAGTGGCTTCAAGACTGTAGTTCATTTGTTCCATATTTATAGTTCAGGGGCACTGATACTTAAAAATATACTTATCAATTTATATGTATACCTAAGGGTGTGTAACTGTATTTGTATTGTGATACTATCTCACTTTCCCTAGGTGTTTGCATAAATGAGGATATGTTCCTGTACAGGCACAGCCTTAGGTCTGACTTTGTTTGAAAGTGTCCCTGATGGAAACAGAAGTCTACAGTCTATATAGATAGGTGGATATTAAAAAAATTAAAAAAAAAAAAAAAAAAAAAAAAAAATATATATATATATATATATAGAGAGAGAGACATTTTGTGAGTTACTGTTGTTTGCCAAGTGTGCTGATGCTAAGGAATGTAAATAAATGAGAATGATATAAAAAAGTAAACAAACAAACAACAACAAAAAAAGTAAACAGTCTTCAGACTAAAGGCTTCAAATTGAGAAGGTTTTTTCAGGGAATTCCCTGGCAGTTTAGTGGTTAGGATTTGGTGCTTTCAGTCCCTGGTCGGGGAACTAAGATCCTGCAAGCCGCACAGCAAGGCCAAAAAAAAAAAAAAAAAAAAAAAACACACTAATTAATTCCTCTTCAAATGAAGCCTTTCTGTCCCAACTTTTTCTTTTTCTTTTTTTTTTTTTGCGGTACGCGGGCCTCTCCCGTTGCGGAGCACAGGCTCCAGACGCGCAGGCCCAGCGGCCATGGCTCACAGGCTCAGCCGCTCCGCGGCATGTGGGATCCTCCCGGACTGGGGCACGAACCCGCGTCCCCTGCATTGGCAGGTGGACTCCCAACCACTGCGCCACCAGGGAAGCCCCCAAATTTTTAAACCAGTCCATAATATCTATCACAGTCTGAGTCTCCTCCTTCTACTGGGTGTTCTCTGAATGTGCTCCAGTCTCTCCATATTCTCTCAGCTGTGGAAAATAAAACAGTATGGTAATCCAGTGTGTTCTCTCCTTCCCCATCAGAACAGGGCAGGGCTAGCATCTCCTTTTTATGTTCTGGCAGTCAACACTCCTAAGGAAGGATAGCGCTATCTGCTACAGAGCCATCGGCTGGGTGGGTACAGATGGTACCTGTAGCAGAAGTCTTTCTATTCCTGCTGCCTGAGATCAAATTCCTTGTCAGATACAAACTGCTCACCCATGAAGCTGTCAGTTAAAATCTAAGCTCATACCAAATCTGACAGAGTTGGAGAATAACTGAGTCTCTTAAATTCAATTTAGCAGATATTTTCCAGCATTATCCAGTGATCTTAAAGAAGTTAATAGAGAGGTCAGAGTTGTATAGAAAAGACATTAACTGACCAAGAACAGTTGAGATGAACTAGAAATTATAAAAACAAGAACTGCATGCATTTTATATTACCCAGACTTCCTCACACACCAATGAGGACAAAAACAAAACAAAAAAACTCCAAACAAACAAACTTGAAAAAACAGTGTGCATTAACACCAGGAAACACTAGTGATCAGTCAAGGGAAGGCCCATAGACCCAACCACAGAATCTCAAAAGAAACAATTTTGATTCCTGTGGCTCCCTCTAGACACACCGGGACTTACCAGGTTTGTAGTTCTTCTCATGACAAGGGGAGCTGTCCAGAGGCTTGCCATGCAGGACGGGGTCTCGTCATCATTCTAAACAAAGAAAAACTGCATCACAAAGGTCCAGCAGAGACAACATTAGTTTAAATGCTTTAGAATTCTTCCTGCAAAATACCAGAAAGACCTGGATAGGAAGCATTCTAATGTTCACCCCCTTCCCCGTCCCCAACCTTTTAAGGTCAGAAAAGAGTAACACTTAACAGTCCGGGTATCTGAGCATAGCTAAAGGTATGCCCCTGAGGGACCGTGAGGAGACACCCTGTTCTCCTCAGCTTTACACCACGTGGCAGCTATTCTTCCACTGTTCCTGATTCATATCTCTTGCCAGAAAAATGGATTGTCAGCTCCTTCAGGGTAAGAAGGATCACATCAGTGTCTTCTTTTGAACTCCTCCATAGGATTTAATCAGGCTAGAAGCAGAGCCTCAATAAATTCCCAACAAATGAATAAAAATACCCGCCAGTTGGGGGATCACTGTTCTTTTTCAGATGACTTCTCTCCAGGGTAGTTAGTAAAATGGATGGGAAAACACACACACATAGTACCTTCAGATTCTCTCCATCGAGAAGATCCATGAAGCCATCATCCTCATCAGACAAAGTGGCAGTCACAGGTGACTGGGGCATAAAAAAAGGAGTGAAATGCCCTGGTTCACTACCATCTCTTTCATTTGAGGAAAGCTACAAGACACAATTCATGGCTTGTTAATAAATAATCAGCTTTGGGCTTCCCTGGTGGTGCAGTGGTTGAGAGTCTGCCTGCCAATGCAGGGGACACGGGTTCGTGCCCCGGTCCGGGAAGATCCCACATGC
>NC_041231.1:43567737-43589247 GCF_002837175.3 Physeter macrocephalus | reverse complement strand
AAATAAATAAATAAATAAATAAATAAATAAATAAATAAATAATCAGCTTTGACTTCCTTGGATGGGTCACTAGTTTTTATGAGGAAAACATATTATATTTTTTGTAAGAAGTTTTAGCAGCTCTAATCAAAGGAAAATGAAACCTAAGATTATAAATGAATTGATGTCCACACACAGTTCGAGTAGAGTCAGGCCAAGTAGCCTTCACAAAGAACTCTTCCCAGGAGCAATTCACCTTACAGTGAGATCTGGGGCTAGCCTCTTGTGAAGGGCAAGGTTTGTTTTTTCTGAGGATTATAATTGGTGAACAGGGATCAGCATGGGGGTTGTGACAAAGTGATAATCTGCTAAATGAGGAAGGGTGAGAAGATACCAAGTCTCTATGGAAACCACAAAATGGACTAGAGAATGCTTCTGTAACTCCAGTTCTGACAGAGGGATATAAAGTCAAGAAAGTTCTAGAAAGTCCATCCTAGGGACTTCTCTGGTGGTCCAGTGGTTAAGAATCCACCTTCCAATGCAGGGGACACAGGTTCGATCCCTGGTCCGGGAACTAAGATCCCACATGCCACAGGGCAACTAACCCCACATGCTCTAGAGCCTGCATGCCACAACTAAAGAGCTCACGTGCTACAACTACTGAGCTTGCACACTCTGGAGCCCGTGTACCACAACTAGAGAGCCCACATGCCACAACTAGAGAGTCTGTGCGCTGCAACTACTGAGCCTGTATGCCACAACTAGAGAGAAGCCCCGTGTGCCACAACAAAAGATCCCACATGCCACAACGAAGATACTATATGCCTCAACTAAGACCCAATGCAGCCAAATGAATAAATAAATATTTTTAAAAGAAAGAAAGACCCTCTGACATGATCAAAAGCCAAACCATTGAGCTTAGCACTGGCTTTCTTTCAGTTTGTACCCTCAGCACCTACAATTAGGGATGGTCAAGTGATTACAGGAAACCCTGGTGCTGTGTTCTTCAGGTGTACACTAGAGATATTTAGTTTTGGATACCCAGCTCTCAGAGGGTTACTGTGTACTTGGGAATCAGCAGACTGTTTAATTCTGGTCTTGATTTATCTGTGTCCTTTGGCAAATCACCCAACCTCCCTGACCACACTTTCCCAATCTGTAAAGTGGGGTAATTCCAGGTACTTCACAGGCTTATGAAGATTAAAGACAAGAAAACATAAATTGCTTTGTGCAAATGCTAGACAGAGTAGCGATACTAGCTGAACCTGAACCTCAGACCATAAGCCAGATTGGAAAGCTGTATTTTCAGATGCAAGTTCCCAGGAAAACCTGGAAACCAAATGTGGTCATTTTGCTCAAGCTGGGCCTCTCTACTCCATAGCTGTCTGTCAGATCATCAGTAGGAAATTAGGAAGTAATGACAGTCTCTGGCAAGTAAATAACTGTGGGACAAGTGGCCCCAAATACTGTCAAGTAGCCTTATAGGCAATGGGTTCACTGGGATACATAATAGTTCTTAATAAACCAAGTTTGGAAGAAGACAAGTGCTCTCTCCAAACAAAATCACTCTGGGAAGTACCTCTCAGCATTCAGGACGCATTGTAAAAGACAAGTTTGAAGTAAGACATATAATACCACCATACATACATTCAGAAGAATGACCCAGGACACCTGCAGAATTCCCATAATTGACAAGGTCAAATATTCCTTGCTCAAGTCCAATATTGCAAACATATCACCTCTCACTTCTGCTTCTGCCTGTCTGCTCTCCAGACACAGCAGAAACACCAAAAATGTGAGTCTAGTTTCAAAAAACAAAGTCAAGGTAAAGACAGCCAGAGCTACTGTTCAACTCCAGGTTAAAGAGGGTGCTTTCATCTCTTCCCATCAGGAACTCCCAGGACTATGAAAGCCAGAGCACGTACCATCCGAGCTGGGGCAGAGTTCTGCCTCTGTGTGAAGAGATCTTTACCCTCCTGCAGTCCATGAGCATGCAGGCAGCCTCGAGATGCAGGTCTTACTGGCTTCTTAAACTCAAAGGCTTCCTGCAAGACAGCATAAGTTGAGACATCATCCACTGTCTATGAAAACCAGCTCTAGGGTCTCAGCTATAGCTTCAGGAGACAAGCAAGGGAGTGGGTATTGATCACCTGCCTCCAAACCCATTCCTGATCTAATTCCAATACGGGATCTGTGTAATTAAGTAGTTCAAAGATTCTGTCAAAAGCTAACTTCTAATACAGCACTTTTTTCTCTTACCACAAACACTTTATTTCCTAATAAACACATGAGTATCTACCAGGTACACAAAACACTATGAGTTAAAAACTAAATCAGCAACTTTCTATCAACTATACTTCAATTAAAAAAAACTTTCTAAAATCGAAAGCAATTTCATTTCAATATAACTGAATAGGAATAAAAACTTTTCAGTCTAAACTTAAAAGAGGCCTTTATATTTTCCATCTTCTTCCTACCAATAGGAGATAATTAAGTGGAAAACACTTAAAGTTACTGCTTTCCATACTAAAAGTAATGGGGAAAAAAACTAACGACAACATGATGACTATAGCTAACACTTCTGGATGATAAGAGAGTAAATCCTAAGAGTCCTCATCACAAGGAGAAAAGTTTCCCCTTTTCCTTATTGTTTCTATATGAGAATATGGATGTTAGTTGAACCTATTGTGGTAATCATTTTGCAATACATGTAAATCAAGCCATCATACTGTATGCCTTAACTTTACAGTGATACATGTCAATTATTTCTCAATAAAACGAGAAAAAAAACCCAAAAACCCTTCTGGTTTATTCAACCACATGGATGAATCTCACATAATGTCGAGTGAAAGCCAGAAATGATAGAATACATACTGTATGATTTCATTTACTTAAAGTTTAATAGCACTAATAATTCCCCTACCCTAAAATATCCACTGAAGAACTTGTTAAGCACAGCTAACAACACAGAGTATTTACATGCCCATACAGTGCTTTCTGTGCATTAGCTCATTTATCCATCCGATCATCCCCACTTTACAGATGAGGAAACTAGGCCCATAGGTTAAGTGATGTGCTGAAGATCTGGCTTCATAACCCGACTGGACAACTCCAGAGCAAGATCTCTTTAACCTATGCTGGGTCTGGCCAGGCCTTCCTTGCCTCCAGAATGAAGCTCCAAGCAGGCAACCCTGGGAGAAGCCAACCTGGGGTAGTGGGGAGAGAGACCAGGCATGGTACAATAGCGTTAGACTGTTTGGTTAAATGTACTACACAGAGGGAGACGTAGTGTTCTAAGCACTCAAGGCAGGAACTCATTTCTGTACCTCCCTCAGGACATCTTGCAAGTTGCCAAAGGAATCACTGGGAGAGTTCATGGAAGCAGTAGCTTCTGGAAGTATTAAGTCCGGAAGATTATAAGAAGTATGATATGGAAATACATAGATACGGAAATACAGTGAGAAAGAAGACCGGGAAAGTTGAGCTGATTCACTCAACTCTTTTGGTGCCTACTCTGTGCAAGGGGCCCCGCCAGGTGTGAGAAAAGCCAGGCCAGGGCGTTCTTGGACTTTTGGCTGCACCGCCCCAACTCACCCTCTAAGCTACCATTTCAGTTACTCCGAGATCCCCTTGGACTTGTTGGCTCTGTTTTTTCAAATACTGTCAAGAAGCCTTTTCCTAAACTTCTAACTCATCCCAGGGTCAGCACAAAGAGGCAAGGAAGGCCTGGCCAGACCCTTCCAGATAAAGTGTTCATGGATATAATTCCTCCTCAGAGCTACCTTCTGAGCAACTCCTACCTGCCAGGAACCATTTGAAATGCATTATCTACATTATCCTTATTTAATTCCCACAATAATCCTACAAGGGACTGTTACTCCTATTTCACAAAGAAACAAAGAAGCCTAAAAAAAAGCCAAGGTCACAGCTAGCAAGCAGTAGGATTCAAATCTAGGTTTTTCTGACTCCAAAGACCATCATGACTTTGGTGAAGGTTTAGTCTCCCAGGAAGCAGCCAGCCCAGCTACTTCTCCATAAGCCACGAACACCTGTGGGTTTGACCTCTGCCCCCAGCTGAGTAGATTAACGCCACACTCACGTTTTCCTTGTTCTCATCCTGGTCAATTAGCTGAAAGACATCATGGTCGAGAGAATCAGAATGGCTCCTCTTCAGAGCTGGGCTACACCCCAAGAGCTTCTGCTATCAAAGTGAAAAGAGGAATTAGGGTACATAAATGAAAATTCAATGGAAACTCAGTTCTAAAAGAAAAAACATATGGTGGTGGTGGGTTGGGGAGACCTTGCCCCTCATACACTGCAGTGGGTAACCAGTAAATGTGGCTAGGGCTCCACCTTGCGAGAATACAAGATAGAAGTTCCCACTACCTGGATTTACACCTAACTTCACAACGTCTACAGCCCTCTCAGCAAGGACTTAGGTGCCAAATCAACCCCAAAATGACATCACTTACATAAAAAGAACCCCCTTCCTGGTTGGATAAAACTCTGTTAGAGATGGAAGAAAAAGCCCTCAAGAGGTAGCCATTATTGAAGTTACTTTAGGTAGAGTGTTTTGAATGTTTATGAGACAAAGTAAGGAAAAGCAGTCTGTATAAATTAAGGTCTACTATCAAGGTTATACTGGTAGCTAAGGGGCAGATAATAGGTATTGGCTCAAAATAAACAAGGGAACTAACTTACAGGCAGGGAATTTATTCTCCTCATGGGATTTTCAAGGCTGCAATGAAATCAGAAAGTAAATACTGAGAATAAAGCAAGTAAAGAGGTATACATATTAGCAGATGCAAACCTACAGTTTGTTGGGGTGAGGAGAGAGTCAAACATTCCCATTTTAGGCAAGATGGAAGAATAGATTTCTGAAGCTGTCCTGTTCTCATAAGCATCCCCACCGCTGGGCTTCTACTGAAAAAAGCAAGCCCAGGTCTTCTCTTAAAATATACACGTTCTAGGGCGTTCCCTGGTGGCCTAGTGGTTAGGATTCCGGGCTTTCACTGCCATGGTCTGGGTTCAAGCCCTGGTCGGGGAACTGAGATCCAGCAAGCCCTGCGGCCAGCAAAACAAAACAAACAAAAAAAACAAACAAAAGGTTCTCTTAAGACAATGATGTCAGAAGGCCGAGCAAGGATGTGGGTGAGACCGGAACAGAACACCAAAATTACAGCTAAAATAAAGGAAGGGAAGTTCTGAAAACTGCTGACACAAACTACTCATTCTCAAAAGATACCAGACTGTTTATAGGATCCAGGGGTCTTACTAGGGATAGCTAAATCCAGAGCTCCAGCCCAGAGCATGAAGAATTTCGTTAAAAAAAATTAAAGTTTTTCTAAGCACAAATATTTAAAAGCAGTGAATACATACTTTTCTTTACTATCCAAGGGCCCAGGAGAATCCAGACAGAAGCCTGTGGGAAATTAAAACAAACAAAACACCTCTCAGGATTTAATACATGATACACCACTTTGTCATTGAAATAAATAAATAAAACTACTAGTACTGTTTCTTTAAGGCCATCAACAAAGGCTCATGGCTTGGACTTTTGCCAGAATTGAAGTTGAGTCTCCATGATTGCCAAAACTTCATATGTGTAAAAGTCTAAATATTTTCATAGTATATCTAGTCATCCTTTCCTACTTGCAGATACCATCATGGAAAATAGATTTGAGGAGAGTGAATTAAACCAAACCTCATGACTTATTTACAAAACAGAAACAGACTCACAGATGTAGAAAACAAACTTATAGTTACCAAAGGGGAAAGGAGGAGGTGGAGGGGATAAATTAGGAGTTTGGGATCAGCAGATACAAACTACTACATATAAAATAGATAAACAACAAGGTCCTACTGCATAGCACAGGGAACTATATATATTCAATATCTTGTAATAACCTATAATAAAAAAGAACTATATATATGTATAACTAAACCACTTTGCTGTACACCAGAAACTAACACAACATTGTAAATCAACTATACTTCAATCAAAAAAAAAAAAGTTCCTAAACCAAACCTCATGATTGCTTCGTTATTCAGATAGAGGTTACCCAGGCTAACTTTCTGTGAGTTCCAACCATGGAAAGAATAGGTACCCGTTTTCTGGAATAGTTTTGATTTCAAATATCGTATATCCTGTCAGATCATGTGCACAACTCAAGGGGTTGGAAAATACAATTATGTTCTCTGACAAGCAAGGCAAGTATTTATTGCCTTCAACAAAATAACATCAAGTGAGGTGCTCAACTCACCAATGGCAGCAGAATAGAGGAGACACTGCTCAGCGTGGCCCAGAGCCACCAGGGCCTGCCTAGCGCACACCTTTCCTCCACGATGTCTAAATAATCGTACAGGAAGTTAGGTGTTACTGCTCCTGACATTCTCCCTTGCCACACTGCCACAATTCTACCCCTGGTTCTTAAGAAGCCTACATTTTAAGACTTTTGCTCTTGCAGTTCCCTAACCTAAAGCATCTGTGCAAATGTACTTTGCAGTAACATGAACTTACAGATTACAATAAAATGCACTGGCACAGTTTCTCCATAGCAGGCTCAATGAAATAATTTCATTATACTTCCAATAATTTGATCCAGCATTTTAACCAATAAGATTTCCTGAATGCCACGTAGAGTGGTATGGTTAATTTCACACTACTACTCATCCTCAACACCAAGCACAAACCACCTCCTTGTGGCCACTTGACACGTTTCTTCTCTTCATAAACTGCCACAGAGCCTCCTTTGTACTGTTGTTAAGGGTGTTTGTCACTCAATGCCGGACTTTTCTGTTTACTATCTCAACTCACCAAACTAATTTTCTAGGTGAAAGCACACATTTCAGCAAATTCCAAGTATTGCTTCCCACACGGCAGACACATGATAAAAATGTTTAAGACTAAAATAATACCTGAATCAGTTGATTCGGAGGAGCCCATTCTCTGCAGACTGCTATTCCTCACCTCCAGTGGCTGTTCATACTCACTGAAACAAAGAAAAGTAACTCTCTGTAGCTCTAGGACATAATTAAAAGGTTACATACAGGAGACAGGCCATGACATGGCAAGTTGCCATGCTGCCATCAACCATCATTACTTTTAGGCCACACCACGGAACACTTGGCACCCAGAACACCCAGTTAGCACTTGAGCATAAAAGGAGATGAGAAAAGAGTGGGTTGGCATGGCCTGGGTCACACTATAGGACAGGACGACAAAGATGACTATTGGAGTATTTCCTGAAATGAGAGCATGTGTTCTAGGTACTGAGCTAGGAGCAGGGGTGAATAGGACAAGTTCCTGCTTTTCAGAGATTGGAAAAGACATGTGCTTATTTAGAAAATGTGACGTCCAAATTGAAGAGAAAGCAGTTTCACCAGCAAAACGGTGGGATGCATTTTTTGCAATAAGGAAAAGAGCAGGGAGATATTGCGCATGGAAAGTTGAATAAAAAGACCTGGTTTTAGGAAAGCATCGGGGTGGACATCAGGAAGGTGCACGGGGCGAGGGATTGCGACGATTTTGCAAACGCCAGGAAAGAAAATGCCACGTCCCTTTGCTGAAAAGGAAACAACTCACAGGAAACTAAGCTCCTACGAGGTGGTTCGGCAAAGGGTGGAAGTGAGTGCCTAGGAGGGCCTGCTCTTCCCGCGTGGAGGGAGATTTCAAAGAGCTTCCTGGGATGGGAACAGAAGAGCACAGGGCAATACGAAAGGGGTGGCGAAGGTGGGGAGTCGGGGCAGACCCCACCCCCTACCGGGCCCGGCTCGGGGCTGAGGGCGGCCCTAGAGGGTCCGAACGGCCTCTCCCGTCCAACATTCGGCCTGGGGGGGCGGGTGCACATGGCGGGCCCCCGCCGGTGGGGCCGCCCCCAAGCGGCGGACAGGAAGGTCTCGCTCTTCTCCCGGCCGGTTTCCCGGCCCGATCTACCCGAAAGCCGTCTGGGAGGCCAGCGGCCTGAGGCACCGCTCTTCGGTCCCTCCTCACCTGCCCAGTCCCTGCAGCTGGTCCATGGTGACCGTCAGGTTGGTGACAGGCGACAGGCCCCCGGCGGCTGGCGTGCTGAACAGCGCCTTCACGACGGGCTGCGGTGCGGGAGGGGGGCTGCAGGCGAAGAGCAGGCGGCGGCGGTGCGGGGGCTCCGGGCCCAGTTCCATGGCGGCGCCCTGCCTCCCAGGGATCCTGCTCCCTCTTCCTCCGCCTCCGCCGCGCCCGCCCCGCCCCGCCGGCACTGGCCTCGGCCGCGCGCCCCGCTGCCGGCGCCCGCGGGTCAAACACAAACACGACACCGCGGTTCAGGGACGCGGCTGCCGCGGGCAAGCGAAGAAGACGAGCGGGTGTCCGGAATCGGCAGGCGCCAGCCACTGGCGCGAGTGCTTCCCCTCACTCCGCGAGGCCGGCGGGCGGGCGACGGCAACCTGAAGATTAAATCCAAACAAGCGGGGCAGGTCTAGGAGGGAGAGCAGCTAGACCGCGAGGCCACGGCCCGGTCTCACACTCTCTTCACTCTTCTTTCACTCTCTTGCCCAGCCCGGGAGTGCAGAAAAACAGGCCGACCTTCACCTCCCTCCCGGGCTGTCGCTGCCAAGGTGGCCTTTCGCGGTAATAGCTGCTCACTGGGGCCTGCCAATGCCCCGCCCTCCCTTTCCTAGTTGGCGCCAAACGGAATCCACCAATCACTAACCAGTTCTCCTCCTCGCACAGGAATGGCAGCTAGGCTGGACCAGTGAGAGGGGAAGAAGGAAGCAGCTCGCGGGACTCCGCGAGGTCACCCCTCCTCAGAAAGGGGAGGGGCCTAGAGGGGACCTGAGCTCCTCAGAACCAGAGGAGCTCGGAGGTCAATGAAAACTCCCAGCTGAACCTGCGAGGCGCCGGGGGAGACCGGAAGGGCCCTCTTGACCCATTGCATGCTGGGAAGCGTAGTTCCCGCAGCCAGCGGCAGTCCAGTCACTTATTACCCCCGTTAGGCCAAAGCTATATCGGTCCCGCGTCTCGCGCTCCACAAGATGAGGAAATGTGGAGGGTGGAGAAGGCCGTCCGGGCCCCTCTCCCACCCTGGGCGTCCAGGCCCTAATTTTATCACGAGAGAGGGAAGTGAATGACCCAAGGACTGGGCTCTGCCTCCTGAACACCAGGGCCCAACTCTGGACCGCCGACTCCTGTCCAACTGGTAGTTCTGGCCATGAGCCGCTGACCACAAGACTTAACCCTACGGCCTGGACTGTGGGCCTCGGCATTGTTTGCTCACCTCCATTTTAGCTGTTGTGTATTTTCTCAGAATCATTTCCTTCTCTCCCACCATTTCTTACCTCATTGGGATAGCAATACCGTAAATACAATAATAGCTAACGCTTATGTAGTGCTTAGGTCCCCGTGTTCCAAGGGTTTTATCTATTAATTCGCTTAATTCTTTTTTAAAAAATTTATTTATTTTTGTCTGCGTTGGGTCTTCGTTGCTGCGCGCGGGCTTTCTCTAGTTGTGGGGAGCAGGAGCTACTCTTCGTTGCGGTGCACGGGCTTCTCACTGCGGTGGCTTCTCTTGTTGCTCTAGAGCGCAGGCTCAGTAGCTGTGGCACATGGGTTCAGTAGTTGTGGCTCACGGGCTCTAGAGCACAGGCTCAGTAGTTGTGCCGCATGTGCTTAGTTGCTTCGTGGCATGTGGGATCTTCCTGGACCAGGGCTCGAACCCACATCCCCTGCATTGGCAGACAGATTCTTAACCACTCCGCCACCAGGGAAGCCCTAATTCATTTAATTCTTACAACAGTTCTATGAGAGAGGAATTGTCCCCATTTTATAGATGACCAGATTTGTTGTTATATCCCCTGTACCAGTGGCGACTCCTAGAATGAATGATTTTATGAGAGAGGCAGAGGTACAGCAATCAGTCCTTAAGAGGACTTGTCTTTAGGTAGCATGTTTAGAGCAAATACTCTTGCTTATTTAGATTTTATATTTATTTTAGGTGTCTGGTTGAGATTATGACCACTACCTCTGTTTTGGCCTACAGTTAAATTCATTAAATATTTCTTTAAAAAGCTTTTGCTGGGGTGGAGGGATAAATTAGGAAGATGGGATTAACGTATATACACCACTATATGTAAAAGAGATAACCAACAAGGACCTACTGTATAGCACAGGAAACTATACTCAATATTTTGTAATAACCTGTAAGGGAAAAGAATATGAAAAAGAATATATCTATGTATAACTAAATCACTGTGCTGTACATCTGAAACTAACATAACATTGTAAATCAACTATACTTTAACTAAAAAAATAAATAAAAAGCTTTTGCTTTCAAAGTTTTGTATTATGCAAATAATACAAAATAATTACAGCCTTAGAAAATACAGATAGTTATAATTTTAAAAAATCATCCATAATTCTACCCTCTTCAAAGAAACAATTGTCAACATTTTGAACTTTTTGTATGGACATACATTATAATTATACAGTCAATATTTGTTTCATGGTTAAAGGAATGGAAAGTCCTTGCCTGAGCAGACATTTCCTGAATGGGATTTGCCCAAGTAGGTTGACATACTGAAGCATTTCCACCATCAATCCAAGTATTGGAATGAAAACAGTGTCAGAAATGTTAGAGAACCTTTTTTTTTTTTTTCCTTTTCCTTTTTAAATGTTGTTGGGGGCTTCCCTGGTGGCCCAGTGGCTAAGACTCCGTGCTCCCAATGCAGGGGGCCTGAGTTCGATCCCTGGTCAGGGAACTAGATCCCACATGCCACCACTAAGAGTTCACATGCTGAAACTAAAGATCCCGCACGCAGCAACAAAGATCCCGTTTGCTGCAACTAAGACCCGGTGCAGCCAAATAAATAAATAAAGATATAAATATTAAAAAAAAAAAAAAAGGTTGATGAAGTGTTGAGGATGACTTTTTTTTTTTTATGTTTGGGTCCATGGATTGTGAAATAAAAGCGAAAGAAAAGGAATAATTTAACCAAACCCTTTTCCCCATTGACTCAGGAATGCTCTCCAAAGTCCTGGAGCAGCTCTGGGGGGAAGGGAAGAGCCCTGCGCTGTGAATTGAGAGGTCTGAATTCTAATCTAGATCTGCTTTGGGGCAAGTCGATTTTTGTTCACTCGTTCATTCAGTCTCTACTGTGAGCCTACCAATTTGCCAGATCCAAACAGGGTTAATGCTTCCTTGGAGATTTGCCTGGAATACTCTTCTTCACTCAGCTAACACCCACCCTTTCGAGAAAGCTCTACCCTCAGGTACCCTCACTGACACATTCCCCTGTTACCATCCACATTCCAGGCACCACGTGTTTACACTGGTTTCTGTGATAATTTAATCCCCCCACCCCAAAAAAGATTATAAACTCAAAAGGATAGGGACCCCTGCCTTTCCTTTTCTCTACTCTAGTGCCTGATTCAGGGAAACCCTCAGTACATATAGATAGAATACATGCTGCGAAGAAAAAGTGTGACTGCTTTGAGAGTGTTTAAGAAGGGAATCTAATCTGGTCTGGTACTGTCAGGGAATCCCTGAGGAAGTGTCCGGGAGGATAAGTCCTTAGGAGGTGGAAGAAAGCGTATTCTGGGCAGAAAGACAGACCCTAAGCAAAGTCTCTGAGGCTGGGAGGAGTCCCCCACACACACACCTTGTGGCAGAGAACAAGTGGGAGGGGATGTTGCAGAGGGCGCAGACTCTGCAGGGACTTGTAGACCACATTCCGCAAATTTATCTCAAGGGCAGTGGGAAGTAATTGAAAGGTTTACACTTATATTTGAAAAAGATAACCCTGGCTGATTTAATGTTTCACATGTGCCCATTCTTCTTTCACCCACCTGTGCTGTTAGGCAGATTGGATTTATTCTGCATGGTTACCTGAGGCAGCGTGAGCCTCCCTGGAGGCTACAAGGTTTCAGCTTAACACTAAAAAGGAAAGTCAGAACTAACAAAGCTTTCCAAGATGGGATGAGCAGTCCACAAGTCTGTATAACCAGGGTCTTAGATGCTGTGGGGGTAAGGAGTACCTAGCATCGAGGGTTCCCAGATCCTAGTTCTACATTACAGTTATCTGGGGAGCTTTGACTTTTATTTAGTTATTTATTACTGAGTTCGCAATCCATTTACATGGGACAAATTCAAATGATACCAAAAAAGGCCTAGACTAAATCTCCCTCCCATCCCTGTCTACCCTGTTTCCTCCCCGTTGGTCATCACTGGCCAGTTTTGTGTGTGTGTGTCTCCTAGAGCCTGTGTCTGTGCTAACAAGTGCATGTACATATTCCGCCACACATACTTTTTATTTTTCACAGATGGTAACAACATGTTATAAACACTGTCCTGAATCTCGCTTTTTTCCATTTCATATATCTTGGAGTTGGTTCCATATTAGCAGATAAATTTACTCTTTTTTTTTTTAATGGCTACCAATTTGGGGAGCTTGTTTGAAAATAAAGATTCTCTGGTCTCCCTTGGATATTTTGATTTCGTAGGCTTGGTGTAGGGCCCTGCCTGGAATCTGTATAATCAGAAAGCTCTGTGAATTGTTCTGAAACACAGGTTTGGGAACCACTTAACTGAATGACTTTTAAGGCCACTGAATTCCAGAGATCCCACACATTTTTCTAATACATAATTTGTGTTTATCCTGGTTTGTGCTGGGTAACAAGCTCTGTAGGATGGCATTCTGAGCACAGGCGAAATCTTGTCTCATGGTTAAACGTCTGCTCTGGGATAACAAACTTTTCTAGAGGAAACCGCCCAGCCCCCCCACCCATTCTTTCACGGGTGCTTCCTGTACAGTGAAACCCATCCCCAGTACTTTTTCGGCCTCCTGTCTTATGGCAGAGAACTCCCAAATTCCTGTTACTGATAGGAATATCTCGCCTGAATTCCTGCCCCACATCTGAATTCACCTAGAATGGCCCGCCGGCAAGTCACAACTCTACTTACCTCAAGTCCACTTACTTCTCTCTCTTTCCTTCCTAACTGGACTTGTGACCCTCCCTAGTGCCCTTGGCAGGAAAAGTCACCGGCACCTTCACCTGCTTGTTCATCCCCCGCTGCTGACCTGATCTGGCTGGACTCCCAAGCCCTTGACCCGTAAATGCTCTTTCTAAATGCAAATCTGATCTCCTCTCACCCTCTGAAGCCCTTTCCTGTACCCCCAACTGCTTAAAGCAGGGGCTCCCATATGTTTTGGACCCATGACCTGGAACACACATATCAAAAAGTTTTCAATACATCATTTACTCAGTACTACCTGTAATACACTGTTTTCTCTTTTATTTTTGTGACTTAAAAAATCCTAGCTATGAAAAAATTTAAACATTTAAAAAAATCCTAGCTATGAGTCCCTAAAATAAATGTGTTATGATGGCCTGTGACCTACACTTTGAAAAGCAGTGGCCAACAGGCTCAGGAAGCTAATAATGGTATCAGGACTCCTTTTATCTCAAAAGCTGTATGAAAAAATAATGTGGGAATTCCCGGGCAGTCCAGTGGTTAGGTCTCGGTGCTTTCACTGCTGTGGCCTGGGTTCAATCCCTGGTCAGGAACTAAGATTCCTCAAGCTGCCCGCAGAGCGGCCAAAAAAAAAAAAAACCTCAGAAAAATTCCTTCTCATTCCTCTTGTTTTGTGTAGTTTATTACTTGGCTCAACATCCCTGTTCTTGCGTTCATTCACTCAACAAATGTTTATTCATTGCTTACTGGGACAAACCTTGTGCTAGAAATAAAATGCCACAATCCCTACCCTCAGCAGGCTTACATCTGCCAAATCCAGTCTCACAGAGGAATCCTTATGGTGATGAAAGCATTATCATGATAATGGATGCTGTCTGGGGAGGGCTGGTGGAGCTAGGAGGAGGGGTGGAGATGGAGACTCAGAAAGCTGGAGTGGGGAGGGAGGGGGGACTTCCCAAAGGAGATTAAGGCTACTGAAGCTTGAGGGTGTAGGTTGTTGGAAAAGGGTGATTCGGGGTGGGGTGAGGTGGGGTGATTTTTAAGGAGAGGAAAGAGGCCTCAGAAGCCAGGAGGTGAGGATACTACTTCTGCAGAATGGGCCGTGGGAATGGCTGGGAGGACACAAGTAGGAGGAAGGGGACAATTCTTGAAAGATTGAGCATGCTGAAGGGATTGGCCTCATCCTGTGGACAGTGGAGGGTGTGGAGGGTGGATGAAAATTGCTGCAGGGTGGATCAGTGGGGGAGAGTGGGGAAGCCTGGGGAACAAGGAAGGGGCTGTTCAAATAGTTCTGGTGAGGAATGGCAAGATCCTGAACCGAGGCGCGGGAAGCGGGGGTGAGGGCTCAACAATAGGAAGAGGGGTGTGAATGACCTTGGGAGCTGAGGAAGGAGATGGAGCTCACTGGGTTTTGATAGCTGAGTCATTGAGGTGGGGGAGGGAACGGGAGGAGTCTAGAATGATTTCTACAAAAGGACTTAAGCACCTGGGTGGGTGGTGGCATTATTTCAACAATAGGAGGCACAGTTCTTGGAGGAATCTGATGAGCTCAGTTTTGGGCTTGTCTACTGTCTGGGGTTGGCACTCGGGAGAGAGATTTGGAGTTCATTAGCATAAGGATGATAATGTCCACTGAGGGTGTGCAAGGCGTGTTTTAGGAGGCTGGCTCTGGAGGGCACCAGCACTGAAGGCTGGATGCAGCAGGAGAGGCCCAGGAAGGTGGGGCTGGAGAAGCCACTGCAAGGCAGGAGTGGCCAGTCTGTGGTTCAATCCTGGTGACTGAAGGGAGGCACTGAAGGGGGCCACGCAGAGGTCTTCATCGTGTTGAGTGAGTGGTAGAGGTGGGAGGTGAGGAAGAAGCCACAGGAGGCTCTGGTATGGCAAGAGATGGCACAGAAGGTATAGTACGGTTTAAAGTGCACCAACAAGCACTTAAATGTTCATAGCCACGTTATTCATCTTAGCCCCAGCAGAGAGCAACCCAAATGCCTATCAACCATAGAATGGGTACCTGGAGGTTCTTTCATACAGCAATGAAAAGTAAAAACTACACTATTGGGACTTCCCTGGTGGCGCAGTGGTTAAGAATCTGCCTGCCAGTGCAGGGGACATGGGTTCGAGGCCTGGTCTGCGAAGATCCCACATGCCGCAGAGCAACTAAGCCCGTGCGCCACAACTACTGAGCCTGCGCTCTAGAGCCCATGCTCCGCAACAAGAGAAGCCACCCCAATGAGAAGCCCGGGCACCGCAACGAAAAGTAGCCTCCACTCTCCGCAACTAGAGAAAGCCCTAGCAAGGCAAAGAAGACCCAACACAGCCAAAAATAAATAAATAAAATAAATAAATTTAAGAAAACAAAAAAACAAACTATACCATGGATGAATCTCACAATCAATGTTGAGCGTAAGCTAGACGTGGAAGAGGACATATTGTTTGACTCCGCGGCATAAAGTTAAACAAAAAAGAAAGTCCTGCTTTTTAATCTTGGTAATAGAAGTTAGGGTCCTGGTGATCTCTGGGGGTGGTGGTGACTAGAAAAGGCCATGAGGAGGACTTTTTACATGAATGTGCTCACCTTGTGGAAATTCAATGAGCTGCAGGCTCCTGATTTGTTCTCTTTTCTATATGAATAGTATATTTCAGTGAAATGTTTCCTGTTAGTAACAAAATAACTTTCGCTTGACCCCACTTTCCCCTCCAGCTATGGTCCTTTCCTTCATAGTAAAACGCAAAAAAGTTGTCTCTAACGTCTCTCCTCCCATTTTCTCTTTTTTTTTTTTTTGGAAAAGTATTTTTTTTTATTAGTTATCTCTTTTATACATATTAGTGTATATATGTCAATCCAAATCTCCCAACCTCCCATTTTCTCTTGAACCCACTCCAATCAGACATTCACCCTGCCGACTCCGTGGAAATGGCATCTGGCAAATTCTCCAGGGACCTTCATTTTGCTGAACCTAGTACCAATTCGCATGCCTGTCTTACTCTGCTCAGCAGCCATCTTTTATAGCACTGGATACAGTTCACTACTCCTTTCTAGAAATATTTTCTGCACTTGGATTTCACGACACCCTACTCCAGATTTTCCACCTCTGTCCAGTTGCTCCTAAAAAAAAAAAGAAAAAAAAAAGATGCTTTAACAACATTGTAAATCAACCATACTCCAATGAAAAATTAAAAAAAAATTCTTTGGAGAGGTCATGACAGAGGAAGCCATTTAGCCACTCAAGGGTGGGAAGCAGGCACAGGGAGGGAGAACAGCCTTGAAGTTCTTCTGGGACATGGCGACCTTTTGCTCCAAGTAGTAGCAGCATAGAGCCTGGCTCGTAGCCAGAAAGAGAAATGTTTGTGGTTTAAATGAAAACTAAGGATGTGAATGTTATCCTGAAGGCAGTGGGGTTAGAAAGGGCCTCTGAGACACCATCATTCCTCTCCCCTCCTCTCCCCGCAAGGAAGATGAACTGAACTTATGGCTTGGGGTGGTGAGGCAGGTCCCTGTGGTCCCTTTTCTCTTCCGAAAAGGTTGACTTTTTCTGCCACTCTTCCCCGGTGGACATTGGTGTAGCACCCAAAGAGGCCACCAGAGGGCACTTGTTTCCCAGGAGAATATTCTTGGGGACCGAATTGAGGAGTGTTGTTAGTAGATAAGGCAGCTAGAGGGACTTGCCACGTGTGAAAAAGTGAATGCATCCCAGTGTCTGGGGCTCTGCTTCTAGAGCCTCTTTTTTTTTTTTTTTTTTTTTTTTTTTGGCTGCGTTGGGTGTTCGTTGCTGCACATTTGCTTTCTCTAGTTGCGAAGAGCGGGGGCTACTCTTTATTGCGGTGCGTGGGCTTCTCATCGCGGTGGCTTCTCTTGTTGCGGAGCACGGGCTCTAGGCGCCTGGGCTTCAGTAGTTGTGGCTCACGGGCTCAGTAGTCGTGGCTCTCGGGCTCCAGGCACGCGGGCTTAGTAGTTATGGCTCGCAGGCTTAGCTGCTCTACGACACGTGGGATCTTCCCGGACCAGGGCTTGAACTGTGTCCCCTGCATTGGCAGGCAGATTCTTAACCACTGCGCACCAGGGAAGTCCCTCTAGAGCCTTTTTCAGGGTGGGACGATCTCAGGGCCGGGAGCCCCAAACCTGTGTTGCTAGTCTCAGCTGGCCCTTTATCTTATGTGTCAGCCTCTTGATCACTCTTGGTCTCGGTTGCACCCCTCCAGGAAATGAGAGGAATGACTCCTGCTCAGTGTACCACACAGAGGCATTATCAAGAGAGAACAAAGCAAGTAGTGTAAACACTTCCCAGAAGTTTGAAATAAACTTCTGATAAGTGAGTCTCACTCCCTCTGGAAGTCAGAGGTCCTGGCTAGCAGCTGGGCCCTCCTTACAGCTTGCACCTGGGTGCTATTCACCTCACAGATTGTCCTAGGAAGAGAGGAAACACTTTGTGCCAGGGACTGGAAGGGGCTGGAGACCAGGAAGCTGGACCTGTGGTAACATTGCCCTGTCCCAGTCTTTCTCAATCCCTGGGCCTCTGGGAGGTGAAATTGTTCCTGGGGTTCCTTCCTGTCCTGGTTGAGTTAGAGCCTCTTGTGCCATCCTGCTGCTGACTGGTTGACCAAGGCCCCCATTAGGCAAGGTGCCTTGTTGGGGGGTGGCAGATAGAGGAAGGGCTCATGGTTTTGATAAAAGAAATTTTCACATATTGAGGTATGGGGGAGTCATTCTGGCTTATACACGAGTTAACTTGAATTTTATGGTAACTAAGACAGCCTGTTTGTGGACTATCAAACATACATTGTATATCTGTTTTAATTATTAAAGAAAAGGGCACATTGACCAGAAGTAAAGAATGCCCATGTTAAAAATAAAGCTTAGGGTTTATTAAAGTTCCCTGGTGGCCTAGTGGTTAGGATTCCAGGCTTTCACTGCCGCAGCCTGGGTTCAATCCCTGGTCAGGGAACTGAGATCCCGCAAGCTGTATGTCCAGGGGTGGGGGTTTGGGGGTGGGGGAAAGCTTAAATGCTTCCCTTCCTGGGACACCAATGCTGGTACTCCTCCTTTGATGATAAGGCTCCCTTCCCAGGTGCCAAGGCCATACTGACTCGCTGTGGACATGCTGGTCTCTTTTTTTTTGAAACCTTGAAGAAATGTATCCCTGACTTGTTTAATGTTCTTTGTTCTGAGAAGATATAAAACTGTGCTGAGAGCCACGCTTCTCAGGAGCAGTTTCTCAGAGTAACCTGGGAAGCTGGTTTCCAGGCTATAGTCCTCAGTTTGGCTCAAATAAAACTCTCTTCTATTCTTATTATAGATTGTTTATTGATTATTTTCATTGACAGTTTCCAGGACCTAGACCTTTCTAGCCCTGAGCAATACCTGCCCTAGAGGACTTGGGGCTGGACCCATTTCAATCCTTTGAGCCTAAAATCCAGACTCCAAGGTGTGCCCTGGGCCTTCTGGGATGTTTGTGTGTTCTGTGAGAAAAGGGGCACAATTGAGGAAATTGGGGTTAATCAGAGTGAAACAGGTTCCTTTCCTGCAGGACTCTCACAGCCTTTAGTAAGCTAACGTGTATTGTGAGTCTCCAAGAAACAGCAAGGGAGGGTTCACATACTTCTTTGACCATGGGACCCTTTTCTTGGGAATCTTGCACGACCCCTAGTCCATGGAACATGCTCTGAGAAGTACCCACTTAATCCATGCAGCCCTCACATTCACTTCACAGAGGTAATGGAAACACAGAGTGGGCTAGGGGCTTGCCCCAGCCCCAGGTTGGTGGTCTCCTGGAGCCTCCCTTCCCTGGGCACACTCAGAGCCTTCCTGAGTGGGCAGGGAGGGGGCAGCTGCAGGGCTACTGCTCTTCCTCGCCTTCACCCCTTTCTCTCATCTTCAGTGGCTCAAGGGCCAGTTCATGTGAGCGTGGGCTCTGCGGCCACGGAGAGCTGGGGAGACCGAACGATTGTCCACACATTGCCGGCGCTTCCCTCCCTGCTCTGCAACTTTTGAAACTGAGCTATAAATTATCTACCATAAAATTCACAGTTTTAATGTAATTATTTCAGCTTTGACAAACACGCACAATCGTGTAGCCATCACCACAATCAGGATGTAGAACATTTTCATTACCCCAAACTTTCCCTCACGGCCCTTTGCAGTCTATCTTGTCTTCCTAACCCTGGCCCCTGGCAGCCACTGATCTATTTCCTATCACGATAGTTTTTCCTTTTCTGGAGGTTTCATATAAATAGAATAAAGCAATATGTGATCTTTTGCATCTGACTTCTTTCACTTATCATAATGTCTAGCATAATGTTTATGAGGTTCATTCGTGATGCGTATATCACCAGTTTGTTCTTTTTTACTGGCAAGTAGCATTCCATCGTGTGGATGTCCTGCAATTTGATGGACTTGCTGATGGACGTCTGGGTTGTTCCTGGGTTTTGACTATTATCAAGTTGCTATGCATATTCTTGTACAAATTTTTGTGTGGAGGAATGTTTTCATTTCTTGACGGTAAATACCTAGGAGTGGAATTTCTGGGTTGTATGGTAAGCGTGAGAGCTTACCCTTTTCAAGATGGTTTCTGGTTGTCCTCCCATCATCTGCAAGGGGAAGAGGGGGATGAGAGGGTGAGCTGAAGCTGGGAGAGGTTGGAGCCTCAGCCTTACATCTGTCTCTGAGTAGTTTGGTGTCTTGGGCAGGTTGCTTTATCCTGGTCTGGGCTGGCCTCAGTTTATTCATCTGTGAAATGGCAATAGCACTATGATTCTCCCTTCCTGTCCCAGCAGATGTTCTGTGGATGAAAGTAGATGAGCAAGGTTTATCTCTAGAAGCTGTGAGAGGACTATACTCTGAGGGGTGGAGCGAAGGTCAGCGGTACTTGGAAGGAAGAACATGGTCCTGGGACAAAGGCCTCCCTTTTTTATTTTTTTTAAGGCCCCCCTTTGAGAGCTCTATTCCCTCTCAAGTCAGTGTGGACAGGACAACAGTCAATTTCTGCAAATCCTAAGAGGTTCCTTTTGGTCCTGAGCTGAGTGTGCAAGGCCTAACATTTTTGGGATTGTTAAAGGCGATCCTCTGGCCACAAACACCTTGGAATATGGAGCTATAAAGGAGGAGAAAAATTTTGCAAGGAGACCAAAGAAAAAAGGATCTTTGCCACTGTCTTACACACATGTGGCCACTTAAATTTAAATTAATGAAAATTAAATTAAGAAGTCAGTTCCTCAGTTGCACAAGTCACATTTCAAGTGCTCAGTGGCCATGTGTGTTTAATGGCTGCCATACTGGATAGCACAGATACAGAATATTTCCTTCATCACAGAAAGTTCTGGTTGAGACTCCAAACCCTTCCCTTTGGGAGGGTCTGTATTATTAGGACATCTCTAATAAACTGAGGCAGGCCCCATGGAGGTCAGCTGGCTTACAGATAAGGACCCCAGAAGATCCAATGGGAAGAAGTCACTGTGAGAGAGCTGGCTGCACAGGGACCCTGTGTCTGGCTGGTGGGTATGGCCCCTGAGATGGACGGCTGGACATGGTGAGGGCCGTGCATAGGCAGAGGGCTGGGATGCAGCCCTGGCTCTCCAAGGGGCTGTGGACGGAGGCGGGGTGGAAAAGGAAGTGGTTGGCTGGAGCAATTGTGGGAGCTGGCAGGTTTGCTAGCATAAGATGTGGGAGCTCCATTTGAGGGATGGGCAGTGGGCCTTCTGGGAGGGTCAGACATTCGAGAAATGAATCGGGCCTAGGACTGAGCTGGACTTCGTGAGAGCACCTCCTTGGCCAAGGCTCCTGAAGGGGGAACTATGGCCTTCTTCTGCCTGAGCCCGGCTGTCTCCAGGAAGGCAGCCCTTGGCTGAGTACTCTCAGCAGGACTCTCAAGGGTCAGTGTTGTGTGCAGGTCTCAGACTATCAACAGCTAGTGTTGTGACAGGACCAGCCGTTGGGATTCTGATTATGACTGCACAATGCCCTTCAGCAATCGCCATCAGAGAACTTTGAAAAAACCAAGTTTCATTATTTATGGGACTGGGAAATTATGTGGCATGACTGGGGCCACTCAAGACATCTAGGGTAGAGAGAGAAAGAGAGTATGGGCCTGGGGTCCTGCTTTCATTGCAGTTGAGGATGGGGGCCTAGGGTTTCTAAGGGCTCACTTTTTATTGGTGAATTTAAAACATAAGAGCAGGAATTTAAAGCACAGGAAGAGAAAAAACAAGTGACCCAAATGGTCAGTTAAAGAAATCTGAAACAAAGGACCCTTAGTAGGGGGAGGTGGCCTGGCTTTTTTAATCTAGTCACACGGCTGACAACATGTTTATTCAAGATAGCCACCTTTGAAGTGGATGCTTGGCCATCAAAGCTTAAATCAAGCACTTACATTACAAAAAAGAAAAGAAAAGAGAAAAAGAAAAAAACAATCAACTGTCAGGGTTTACACTACAATCCACCAAGTGATGCCTGGGCATCAGAGTCAATGGTGAGGACCTTAACTACCTGGGTAGTTGATATGCTAAAAGTCAGAGGTTAGGGCTTCCCTGGTGGCGCAGTGGTTGAGAGTCCCCCTGCCGATGCAGGGGACACGGGTTCGTGCCCCTGTCT
>NC_041231.1:43534520-43567594 GCF_002837175.3 Physeter macrocephalus | reverse complement strand
AAATAAATAAATAAATAAATAAATAAATAAAATAAAATAAAAGTCAGAGGTTATAACCCAGAAACACACATCTAAATAGGATTACAGTAGCAAATCTTTTTTTTTAATACGTCTCTATTGGAGTATAATTGCTTTACAATTGTGTGTTAGTTTCTGCTGTACAACGAAGTGAATCAGCTATATGTATACATACATCCCCATGTCCCCTCCCTTTTGAGTCTCCCTCCCACCCTCCCTATCCCACCCCGCTAGGTCGTCACAAAGCACTGAGCTGATCTCCCCGTGCTGTGCAGCAGCTTCCCACTAGATATCTATTTTACATTTAGTATTATATATATGTCAGTGCTACTCTCTCACTATGTCCCAGCCTCCCCTTCCCCCACTGTGTCCTCAAGTCTGTTCTCTACGTCTGCGTCTTTATTCCTGCCCTGCCACTAAGTTCATCAGTACCGTTTTTCTTTAGATTCCATATATGTGCGTTATCATATGCTATTTGTTTTTCTCTTTCTGACTTACTTCACTCTGTATGACAGACTCTAGGTCCATCCATCTCACTACAAATAACTCAATTTTGTTTCTTTTTATGGCTGAGTAATATTCCATTGTATATATGTGCCACATCTTCTTTATCCATTCATCTGTCAATGGACATTTAGGTTGCTTCCATGTTCTGACTATTGTAAATAGTGCTGCAATGAACATTTTGGTACATGTATCTTTTTTTAAAAAAAAATAGATTTATTTATTTATTTTTGACTGCGTTCGGTCTTTGTTGCTGCCCGCGGGCTTTCTCTAGTTGCAGCGAGCAGGGTCTGCTCTTTGTTGTGATGTGCAGGCTTCTCATTGCGGTGGCCTCTCTTGTTGCAGAGCACAGGCTCTAGGCGTGTGGCCCTCAGCTGAGTAATATTCCATTGTATATATGTGCCACATCTTCTTTATCCATTCATCTGTCAATGGACATTTAGGTTGCTTCCATGTTCTGACTATTGTAAATAGTGCTGCAATGAACATTTTGGTACATGTATCTTTTTTTAAAAAAAAATAGATTTATTTATTTATTTTTGACTGCGTTCGGTCTTTGTTGCTGCCCGCGGGCTTTCTCTAGTTGCAGCGAGCAGGGTCTGCTCTTTGTTGTGATGTGCAGGCTTCTCATTGCGGTGGCCTCTCTTGTTGCAGAGCACAGGCTCTAGGCGTGTGGGCCTCAATAGTTGTGGCACGTGGGCTCAGTAGTTGTGGCTCGTGGGCTCTAGAGCACAGGTTAAGTAGTTGTGGCACATGGGCTTAGTTGCTCCGTGGCATGTGGGGTCTTCCTGGACCAGGGCTCGAACCCGTGTCCCCTGCATTGGCAGGTGGATTCTTAACCACTGGACCACCAGGGAAGCCCACATGTATCTTTTTGAAGTATGGTTTTCTCTGGGTATATGCCCAGTAGTGGGATTGCTGGGTCATATGGTAGTTCTATTTTTAGTTTTTTAAGGGACTTCCATACTGTTCTCCTTAGTGGCTGTAGTAGCAAATCTTATAATAATTATACAGGCAATAGTCTGAAATCCAGTCTAGAGCCATTGTCGCAAACTTGAAGGTTTCAGCCATGAAAATAAGTCAGTGATCTTGAGGGTCCTAGGAATTTGTTCAAGGATTTGCATAATATTGTGGAAAATGTTAATATTTGGCACCGTCCTGTGAAATAGTTCTGAGCCTGTCCAGAGTTGGTAGGTTGCTCCATATCTCATCGAACCAGTCTCTTAATCCTGAGAATAGATCAGTTTAGTTAAAAGGTCGTGCCTCATTTTCGGAAGCAGTGATGCAGGTGGATTCCCCAAGTTAGGCCTACAGAGTACAAGCAATCAGGTATTTAATGAGAGGCATTTCTATGGAAACAATCAAAACCAAAAAAATAAAAAATAAACAAAGGTGAATGACTGGAGCAGATTGTAATCCCAATTTCTAACTTCTGAAGGCAGCCAGATTTCTAGGTGTTGGGCTTAAATCCTCTTCAAATGGAGTGAGGGCAGACAGTGGCAACCTAATAGATTTCCCTGGGTCACAGTTTGAATCTCTGGTGATGCTTCTGAGTGGCCCACACAGCAAAAGACATGAAGATTGTCCATACATGAGCTGTTATGGTGATTTCTCTGATATTTATATTAAGTTGTCCTATTTTAGCCTGCATAGCTTCAGGAAAAGGGCAGTTTTAGTTCTCAATGATTCCAAGTCAGGAGGATGGGAGAAAAATTAGAAACATTAGTTTGGAGAGTTGTAGCCAGATATTAGAGGAAATGAGGAGAAATCAGTATCCAGACCTGTTAATAGGTAGAAAACAAAACCTCAATGACAATTAACAGAACTAGTATTTAATATCCGCAAGTACATATTAAATTATCTAATGAAACATAATTTTTCTGTCTATAATTACCCCCATTTTTTATCAAAGATAACCAGTATAAGACTAATTTGCTTGCAAATTAAGTCTAGTTTCAATAAACTTGGCCTGATTATTTATATGAGTACAGCAAGAAAAAGTGACTGACCATATAGGCTCCTTTAAGTCTGCTTTGTTGGAACTTTTCATAAGGAATCCCAGATTGAACTTTTAAAATTCTACATGACTCTTCTTGAGGCTTGGTTGGGAGGGGCCAGGGCAATAGGCCACGCTGTCAGGGACTTGGGGTGGGACATTTTTAGAGTGAGAAAGTCAGTGGAGAAGAATCCGGGAGAGGGGACAAATGGAGCCAATCACCTGACTGGCTGATGGCTGGGCCCAGAAGACAAGATGATGTGGGCTTGACTGTCTGCCTAGGGTGTGGCTAGGTATGTAAGGCTCTAGAAGCGGCTGGTACAGTCATCCACTCATCAACATTAACTGATGACTACTGTGTGCCAGGCAGTGCCTAGAGGAGGAGATTGAGTGCGGAATACACTCCTTTACCCTATCCCTTCAGAGGCCAGAGTGTGGAGGCAGAGGGGACGTAAGACAGAGTCTGGTCCTCCCTCTCCCGGAGGACTCAACGCTCTTGAGCAACCCTGCCTGTGACACTCCCCATGGGCCCCAGGAGAGGCCAAGACATTGTCAGGGAGATGGAGAAACCATTTCTTCACCTTCACAGGAGGCTTCCCGCTTCCACTGCCCAGCAATCCCGTGAGGCAACAGCAGGGGCTGAGGTTAGTCCAGCTCACAGCCGGGGAGGAGATCAGGGATGGGGCAGGTGAGGAAGACGTGTGGTTGGGCCATTGCATCAGGCCCAGGAGGGACATAAAGGAGGGTCCTGCGTGCTGGGAGGAGGCCGACTTGGGGACCATGGAGACTCAGAGGGCCAGCCTCGCCCTGGGGCGGTGGTCACTGTGGCTACTGCTGCTGGGACTAGCGGTGCCCTTGGCCAGCGCCCAGACCCTCAGCTACAGGGAAGCTGTGTTTCGTGCTTTAGATCAGCTCAACGAGCGGTCCTCAGAAGCTAATCTCTACCGCCTCCTGGAGCTGGACCTGCCTCCCAAGGCCGTGAGTCAGGAGGGCCCTGGGGAGGGGGCTGTCTCCCACTAGTCTTGGCCACACTGTCACCCCCTCTGCTCAGGCTGTCCCTCCTGTCAGGAAGGCACTTCTCCCTCTAGGTGGGCTCCCATCTCTTCCAGGAAGCCTTCCCAGAGCTGGGTCCCCTCCCAGCATGAGGCCTCCTGCCTTAGCATCTCTACTGTGGGAACAGCTGCCCTGGGCTCCAGGGCTTTCTGGGAGCTCCAGGGATTCGGGGGCTGTTACTCGGTCTGTGATGTGACTTCCCTGCTTTAAGTCCCATCTGTTCCTTGTTGTCTCCCTACCAGGGAGGGCTCTGCTCAGCCTGGAGGTTCCAGTGACAACGTGTTTCCCTGAAGGTGGTCTCTGACTTGCCTCAGCCCCTCCGTGGGGAAGGTGTTCTCATCAGAGCTGGTGTGAGGTCCGCTCCTGTTCTCTGTGTGCCCATGAGTCCAGGAGTGTGCTCTGTCCCCTTCCCCTGTGCACCCAGCACCAGGCCCAGGGCCAGGAACACAGAAGGGGCTGGAGAGGCTGCCGTCTAGGTGAGGGGCAGGGAGACAGATCAGAGAAGGAAGCATGAGCTTGAGCCCAGTCACCCCACTTTGATCCTTGACCAGGACGAGAGCCTGGACACCCCAAAGCCTGTGAGCTTCACGGTGAAGGAGACCGTGTGCCCCAGGACGACCCAGCAGCCCCCGGAGCAGTGTGACTTCAAGGAGAATGGGGTGAGGCTGGGGGCTTAGAGTGCTGTTGGATGCTTCCCAGGGGGCTGAATAGGGGGCTTTGGGGAAGATTTCCAGCCCCTGGGCTGAGGTTGGGAGGCAATGGTCCGGGGCTTCCAGTTTGAACTAGAACCTCCCCTTACAGCTGGTGAAAGAGTGTGTGGGGACAGTCACCCTGGCTCAGGTCAGGGACAACTTCGATATCACTTGCACTGTGGTGAGTGGCCCGTTCTGTCTTCTGGAGCTAATAACAGGGTGGGTTGTGGAACATCTTTTGGACCAAATACCCACTGCCCCTTCCAGGGCAGAGAAAGGCCCTCCTACCCTGGCCCCTCCCTCATCCGAGCCCCAGGCCTCCAGGACTGGCTCTGCCATCCCTTAGAGCAGTGGTTCTCTAAGTGGGGTCCCACACGGGAACTTGACAGAAAGGCAGATTCCCAGGCCCCACTCAGACCTCCTGAATCAGACTCTGGGCTGGGGCCCAGCCATTTGTATTTTCACAAGGCCTCCAGGGGATTCTGACTGCTGAATTTGAGAGGTACTGACTGGAGTAATGGGCTTTCAGCCCCTGCTCCCGTCCAGCTTTGCTGGGATGGGCTTGTGATCCTGGGAAGACCCTTGCCGTCTTTCCCAGGCCCCACTCAGACCTCCTGAATCAGACTCTGGGCTGGGGCCCAGCCATTTGTATTTTCACCAGGCTTCCAGGGGATTCTGACTGCTGAATTCTGAGAGGCACTGACTACAGTAATGTGCTTTCAGCCCCTGCTGTCATCCAGCTTTGATGGGATGGGCTTGTGACCCTGGGAAACCCCTTGTCGTCTGTGGGCCCCAGTTTCCTCATCTGTCTGTGGGTGTAGCGTTTCAACCACATGCTCCAAAGGTCACAGCCAGAAAGTGAACTGGGGCCCAAAGTCTCCTGAGTCACCCAGTTAGTGGGGATGTCCACGTGGGGAGGATTCTGGTCTTACCCTGGGCCCATTTTCCATAGTAACTCGTTTCTTCCTGTTGCATAGCCCCAGAGTGTCGGGGGACTGCGAAGCCTGGGTAGGAAGATACTAAGAGGTTGGAAGAAGTATGGCCCAGTTATCGTCCCAATAATCAGATTAATTGGGTGAATTGTGAGCCCACGGAAAAGTCCTAAGGGTCTGCCTGCCCTGGTTCAGACTTCTGGACTCTGAGAAATAAATTCTTGTCAAAGCAACTTACTCCAGGCCTCAATTTCATTTGTCTCCCCTCCTCCCACTTACCAGAACCGAGTCCTTAATTCTGGGTAGCCTCTTGTGTGTGTATGTATGTGTGTGTGTGAGAGAGAGAGAGAGAGAGATCACTCCTGTAAACACAGTCATGGGGGAGGCCCCTGTTCCTTCCAGGTGGGCATGAGGAGAGGCAACAAGGCCAAGAGGTCCAGCACAGCGTCTCCATTCTTGGGTCCCTCCCGTGCCCTTCACACGCCTCTGCCCTCCTCCTCCAACACCCAGTAGGGACTTAAGGAGACCTGCTCTGTGTGCAGTGCTGGTGGGGATGCTGTCCCTGCTCACATGGAGGTGACAGTCCGGAGGGGCCAGGCATCTGTTAAACACTCACAGAGACGCAGTTCAGTCTCAGGGCTAAGCCTGCATTTACAATACCCATAATGTTTCACTTGCCCTTGACAATCTTAACTCTGGAAAGCCCACCTCTCCTTGCTTTTCCTTTGGCATTGAGACACATCACTGTTTCTTCAGCCGGGTCCCAGATTTCAGTTGTGAGCTTGTGTTTATTTTTATTTTTATTTTTGGCTGCACTGGGTCATCGTTGCAGTGCTCAGGCTCTTTGTCGTGGGCTTCTCTCTAGTTGCGGCACGCGGGTTTAGGTGCCCCATGGCAGGTGGGCTCTTAGTTCCTCAACCAGGGATTGAAGCCACGTGTCCTGCATTGGAAGGTGGCTTCTTAACCACTGGACCACCTGGGAAGTCCCTGTGAGCTTGTGTTTAGGGATCAAAGGTATATAAATGTTTTTTACCATTAAAAAGAAGCATCCTGCTCATTGGGGTGAAGAGCTCTGCATGAGTGTGAGAGACACCCAGAGAGACACACAGGTCACATATCTGTTTGCCTGGGTGTTTCAGACACTGTCCATGTCTTGCCCACTCCCCATTCTATAGCTGACCTTTGCTCTGGGACCGACTGGAAACATTGGGGAGTTTGAACCCAGGGAGCAGCCTCAACAAATCATTGGGGGGAATTGGTGGAAAAATACCTCCTCTTCCTCACTCCTTGGGGAGCCCACTCCCAGACATGTCACACCTCCCCCTGAGGTCCCCAGCTGGCTTGAGCCCCTGTCGCCCACTTCTGTGACCTGTTCATTGACACATCCTCTTCTGACTCGGGTCCTGCCCTGTCTCCCTTCTCTACATTCGTGCTGGCGCTTTCTGGAATCACCTCCCAAACAAATTACTTCCACTAAATGCTTGTCTTAGGTCTGCTTGTGGGCCAACCTGAACCAAGACACAGATTCCCCTCTCTGAGAGGGACAGAGGACAGGATCTCACAGAGCATTTACTTTGTTACCTGTCAGGCTTGTCTCCTCTTGGTGAGCGGGTGGGGCTGATCTCAGGCAGGTTAGAGGAACCTCATGCTTCTCACTCTACATCAACCCAAGCTGAGGAAGGAATCCCTGCAGAGGAAACCCAGGGGGTTGTGTTGTGTCTGTGCCAGAGGATACAGCCTTGCCAGAGCCAGTTGTTAAATGGTCAGGATTTTCCGAGCTGGTTGTTAAACACTTGGTAGCTTGAAAACGGCCTTGGTGGAAATACTTACACCATGGAAATCAGCAAATGCTACATGTCAGGCCCATCACAGCTGGCACATCCCTGCCCAACCTGAGAGAGGGATCACTCATCAGGATGATATGGGTCTGTGCTGGTCACATCTGTTTCCAATATCCTCCCACGACTGCCCGTCCTGCTACCATGGCAACCCTTTTCTATCCTCAGCCCTGTCTTGTCCTTTCATATTTTACATCGGTGTTGGCCAGATGTGCCTTGCCATGACGAGGCCCTCAACATGCATAGCTGACCACTGATAGTGGAAAGGGTTGGATGCTTACATTGTTTTCATCTCCACCCTTGACCAGGGAGCCAAAGTGGTCCCTGGCAGGGAGGTCTGCAGGCCTTGTCAGTGCTTTCTAAAGTGATTGGACGGTGAGAGTGTCCACTAGTGTGACACTAGTGTCACACTAGTGGGGCCTAGTGTGACCACTAGGCCCCTTACCCGTGAAAGAACAAGTTTCAGACCCTTCCATAAATGGCTTTGAGCATCAGGCCAGGGCAGTGGCCAACAGAGGAGGGAAGAGAGAATGGAAGGAGGGCTGCCCAAGAGGCTGGCAGAGTGCGGGGCTGACTGGGATGGAGTTACTGCAGACAGGATGAGGCAGGTTGATTCCCTGACAGGCTGGACAATGCGGCGGGGGTGTGGGGAGCTTCCAGAGAGCATGGTCACGGTCTGGTCAGTGTCCTGGTGTAGATAAGCGATGCGTGTGGGAGGAGATGAAAGTTCCGTTTTGACCAGGTTGGCTCTTAGGAGCCAGGGGGATGCTGGTCCCTGGGCGGGGCCACTGGGCAGCCGGTCCTGTGAGTGCCCTTCCCAGATCCCCCTCACTGGGCGGCTGCCCCCCGTCCCCCAGCTGTTTGAAATGTGCAATACGGATGCTAATGGCTCACAGGTCTTCAGTGTGTGTGTGTGTGTGTGTGTGTGTGAGTGTGTGTGTGCGCGCGCATGTATGTGTGTGGTGCATGTGCGTGTGTGTCTGTGTATTCACGAGAGGTGAATCATCAGGGAGCCCAGCAAGGACGTGTCGCCCCAGGGCAATGGCCAAGGGGAGAGGAGGGAAGGGAGGATAGAAGGAGGGTTGTCCCAGAAGCTGGCAGAGTGCGGGGCTGACTGGGATGGAGTCACTGCAGAGGGGATGAGGCAGGTTGACGCCCTGACAGGTTGAACAATGCGGGGGGTGGGTTCTGAGAACGTGATCATGGGGTGGTCAGAGTCCAGGTGTAGATATGAGGTGAGTGTGGGGGGAGGTGACAGTTCAGTTTTGACCACATTGGTTCTGAAAAGCCAGGGGCATGAAATGCCACTTTCCCTGGGTGGGGCACTGGGCAGCAGGTGCTGTGAGTGCCCTGCCCAGATCCCCCTCACTGGGCGGCTGCCCCCCCGTCCCCCAGCTGTTTGAAATGTGCAATACGGATGCTAATGGCTCACAGGTGCCCCCTTCACAGCTGCCTTCACAGCCTTCCCAGGAGATGCCTGGGGGGTTGTGTCCCCTCTGCCCTCAGCCTGTGGGTGGGGACTGACTATGAGGGGACATCAAAGCCCAGCCCACGCCTCAGTCAGTCCTAAAGCAGGGGTTCCAGGCTGTTGTGGGTGAGGCTGAAGCTCGTCTCACGGTAGAGCACGTCCCTGCTCAGCTCCTTCCTCTGCCCTATCCTGCTCCCCTCCGCCTCCCTCCTCCTGAGAGCACCCCTCAATAAATCAGATGCCTCTCACTGCCCAGCTGAGGCCCTGCTGCTAGGGAACGTGGCCTGTGATGGTGGTGGAGCTGTGAAGAGTTCATCCACTCGTCCCAGGTGGGTCAGGTGCGGGGCCTGATGTGGAGAGAAGAGAGAAGAGCCCGAGGCGTCCAGGGTGGTGGTGCGGGAGGGGAGTGGGGTGGGCGTGGTGCTGTAAGCCAAGGGGCATTGAGGATTTTACAAAGTGGTCAGAGTAGGACAGGAGCCCACGAGGCCCAGGGAGATGACTCCTAATATTTTCCTATTGTTTGTGCAGATGTGAAGGCCACTAACTTCAGTGGGGGGCAGCAAGAAGCCAAACACAGCGAGTGGAGGAGAGCAAGGGCTAAGGAAGAGGGAGGGAATGAGTGAGGACAAGGAGGGGCTTCTCCATCCCCTAGACCCCTGCTGTGCCAAGGAGGGAATCTGGGCTGTAATCAGGCAAGGTCCTCGTGGACCCTGCCCTTGAGCCCCACCAGTGAGGTCTCAGGAGTTAGTTTGGGGGCTCCCGAGACGGCACAGGGCACTCCAGGTCAGCCTCAGTGGGGCAGAGGAAGAGAATCCTGAGGGGTCTAGATGTCCGAATGTAATTGCTCTCCTGCCTGTGTGGCCCTGAGCAGGAGAATTGATGTTTCTGGGCCTCTGTCTCTCTATCTGTAATTGGGAACAACATTATCTCCTTTAAGGGGCTGGTCTGTCATTTAGGTAGAGAAGGAAGTTCAAGGACCTCATAGGGGCCGAATGTGAATCTCAGAGGGTGAGAGAGTCAAGGAGACAATAGTTAGAGTGTGTTAGTCTCAGGGCACAGTGCCGGCTCGTCTGTCAGTGTAGGGACCCAGAGAGACACTTGGAATCCCCATCAGAGCAGGAGGAGATGAATTAAGTGCAGCCCGTGCACACAGCGGACTTCCCTGAGGGCACAGAACTGGCCCCTCTGCACTAGCCTTTCCCATGTGGCCATTAGAAGGTAGCAGCTGGCGCAGTAGGGCGGGGTACCCTCCAGACCGCCTGTGCTCTGACTCAGTGATGCCCCTGCCAGTCAGAGCCCAAAAGTCTCGTCCCTCAGCCCCCATGGTCTCTCTAGCCTCAGCCCGAGGGTGAGGGCTGCCCTGGTTCCTGGGGTCCTACTTGCAGCCCCCTGTTCTCCTGTGTGTCACTCTGCCTCTGTGTCACCCCAGCCAGAGCAGGGCAGGACGTTGGCAGGGGAGACAGAGGGCTACATTGTCACTTTCATGGGCCCTAGGCACTTTCACCTTCGTGGACTCACTCATCCACAGAAAAGTATTAAAAATTACATTTTATAACTGCATTCATGTAAAGATGGATATAATCAATGCTGCATTTTATATTATATGTACATTTTTTTCCTGAATATTCATACATAAAATGGGTACTTTAATATATTCTTTGAGGAAATGAAAAACAACTTTGTTAGCTAATGAAAGCTTCAAAAAGAGTTGGTAAAATATTTGAAAAGACTACAAAAACTACTGATTCACAAAAAACTGAAACAGTTTTAATCATGTAAAATAAAATACAATAAAAAACATATTGGGGGATTATATTCAGCTACAAGCAACAGGAAACACCCACAGCCATCTTGACAGAAGGAGGTGCTTATTGTCACATGGAAACAATGGGTCACCGATGCCCCTGCACAGTGCAGCAGAGAAACAAACTCCAATGTCATTCTTATTAGCGGCACCATTGTGAATGTCGTGGTGAGTCAGGAACACACACTTACTAGTATTATTAACAACATAAAGTGTTTCCTACACATATTAGACACTCTAAAGGTATAATCCAGAGAGGAGTGGAATCAGAGACTATTTCCAACCATAAAATACTGAAATAACTTTCAAAGTGGACACAAGAGGCCTTAGAGAAAAAATTCAAACTCTGATGGATCTTTGATGTGTAAGCTGTGAAGATATCAGGGGAGACTACATGTCTATAAAAATGGAAATCTAACATTTGTTGGTGGTGTTGAGGACACTCTTGACTACAAGGACACAGAATCTGGAAAATAAGCTGGGAGATGGTGTCCTTGAAGCTCCTACGTATCTGCCTCTCTCCCAGTGTGCAGGCTCCACGATCTGAAGAATATCTTCTCTGCATCTGCTTTAAAATCGCACACAGGTGAGCTGTTGGTGAATGCTAACATGGAACCACAGAGGGGATAGATTCTGGAAAGTCTAGGTCCTAATATGACTCACAGGCAAGATATCTCCAACTCCAGATTTTTTGTATTATCACAAGTCTCACAGTCTATTCAACAAATACCAGTCAGAAGGAAATACAAAAAGCAAATAGGAAAAATCATAATTTACATAACAGTATACTCTTTGACATCCTAGTCATACATGAAATTTATTCCAAGTGTTTAACATAATGGAAAATGAGAAAACGCTCCTATACGCACCACCACCAAAGAGGATCTTTCTCAGTAAAAAGGGTACAATATATACAATAGATTATATATCCAGGAACTGCCACACAAAACGACTAGGGAAGTTCCAACAAATAACAAACTGCCATTTTTCAATGGCCCATTAACAGAGAATGAATAGAACATTAAAAAAATTTAAGCCTCACTGCATACTAGAAATACACTTAAATTCATCCATGGATCCAACAGGCTTCAAAAGTAAATAGAACAAAATAACTATCTGATTAAAGGAAAAAATCACTACCTTTAAACGTATGTACTATAGTTGAAAGACAATTTACAGAATTAATTCACATAATATTCGTTTGTGAAATTAGTAGAAATCCACCATCGAAGGATACTCTTGAAGAAAGATCCTGAGTAAACACAGCATATTTATAAACTCTTTTTTTTTTGGTTGCATTGGGTCTTCGCTGCTGTGCACAGGCTTTCTCTAGTTGCCACGAGCTGGGGCTACTTTTCGTGCGGTGCATGGGCTTCTCATTTTGGCAGTTTCCCTTGTTGCGGAGCACGGGCTCTAGGCACATGGTCTTCTGTAGTTGTGGCACATGGGCTCAGTAGTTGTGGTTCGTGGGTTCTAGAGGACAGGCTCAGTAGTTGTGGAGCACAGGCTTAGTTGCTCTGAAGCATGTGGGATCTTCTAGGACCAGGGCTCGAACCTGTGTACCCTGTAGTATTGGCAGGCAGATTCTTAACCACTGCACCAACACGAAGTCCTATAAACTTTTAAAACAACTCTTTCTGGACTTCACTGGCAGTCCAGTGGTTAAGACTCTGTGCTTCCACTGCACAGGGCACGGGTTTGATCCCTGATTGGGGAAGTAAGATCCCCTGCATGATGCCCAGCCCGGCAAAAAAATAATAATAATAAATAAAAGTAAAAACAACTCTTTCATATTGAAGGTTTTCTGGAATATTAGGCATAGTTTACTTTCCATCAAGTTATCTCATGTTACTTACATTTATTTTCTCCATGGGAGTTTTTACATGTAATGATATTGGCCAATTGAAGTGTTTCCCAGGCTGTTCACAAACAAGGTTTTATCTAGTAAATCCTTTTATGTTTTCATAAACTACTAAGATCAGAAGAGCCATTCCCACATTCATCACATTTTATATGATTTCTGTCCAGTGTGCAGTCTCAGGTCTTTGAAGGACTGAGAGGCAAATGAAGGATTTCCCACATTCCTGTCATTGATAGGGTTTCTGTCCAGTGGGGGCTGACTGGGATGGAGTTACTGCAGACAGGATGAGGCAGGTTGATTCCCTGACAGGCTGGACAATGCGGCGGGGGTGTGGGGAGCTTCCAGAGAGCATGGTCACGGTCTGGTCAGTGTCCTGGTGTAGATAAGCGATGCGTGTGGGAGGAGATGAAAGTTCCGTTTTGACCAGGTTGGCTCTTAGGAGCCAGGGGGATGCTGGTCCCTGGGCGGGGCCACTGGGCAGCCGGTCCTGTGAGTGCCCTTCCCAGATCCCCCTCACTGGGCGGCTGCCCCCCGTCCCCCAGCTGTTTGAAATGTGCAATACGGATGCTAATGGCTCACAGGTGCCCCCTTCACAGCTGCCTTCACAGCCTTCCCAGGAGATGCCTGGGGGGTTGTGTCCCCTCTGCCCTCAGCCTGTGGGTGGGGACTGACTATGAGGGGACATCAAAGCCCAGCCCACGCCTCAGTCAGTCCTAAAGCAGGGGTTCCAGGCTGTTGTGGGTGAGGCTGAAGCTCGTCTCACGGTAGAGCACGTCCCTGCTCAGCTCCTTCCTCTGCCCTATCCTGCTCCCCTCCGCCTCCCTCCTCCTGAGAGCACCCCTCAATAAATCAGATGCCTCTCACTGCCCAGCTGAGGCCCTGCTGCTAGGGAACGTGGCCTGTGATGGTGGTGGAGCTGTGAAGAGTTCATCCACTCGTCCCAGGTGGGTCAGGTGCGGGGCCTGATGTGGAGAGAAGAGAGAAGAGCCCGAGGCGTCCAGGGTGGTGGTGCGGGAGGGGAGTGGGGTGGGCGTGGTGCTGTAAGCCAAGGGGCATTGAGGATTTTACAAAGTGGTCAGAGTAGGACAGGAGCCCACGAGGCCCAGGGAGATGACTCCTAATATTTTCCTATTGTTTGTGCAGATGTGAAGGCCACTAACTTCAGTGGGGGGCAGCAAGAAGCCAAACACAGCGAGTGGAGGAGAGCAAGGGCTAAGGAAGAGGGAGGGAATGAGTGAGGACAAGGAGGGGCTTCTCCATCCCCTAGACCCCTGCTGTGCCAAGGAGGGAATCTGGGCTGTAATCAGGCAAGGTCCTCGTGGACCCTGCCCTTGAGCCCCACCAGTGAGGTCTCAGGAGTTAGTTTGGGGGCTCCCGAGACGGCACAGGGCACTCCAGGTCAGCCTCAGTGGGGCAGAGGAAGAGAATCCTGAGGGGTCTAGATGTCCGAATGTAATTGCTCTCCTGCCTGTGTGGCCCTGAGCAGGAGAATTGATGTTTCTGGGCCTCTGTCTCTCTATCTGTAATTGGGAACAACATTATCTCCTTTAAGGGGCTGGTCTGTCATTTAGGTAGAGAAGGAAGTTCAAGGACCTCATAGGGGCCGAATGTGAATCTCAGAGGGTGAGAGAGTCAAGGAGACAATAGTTAGAGTGTGTTAGTCTCAGGGCACAGTGCCGGCTCGTCTGTCAGTGTAGGGACCCAGAGAGACACTTGGAATCCCCATCAGAGCAGGAGGAGATGAATTAAGTGCAGCCCGTGCACACAGCGGACTTCCCTGAGGGCACAGAACTGGCCCCTCTGCACTAGCCTTTCCCATGTGGCCATTAGAAGGTAGCAGCTGGCGCAGTAGGGCGGGGTACCCTCCAGACCGCCTGTGCTCTGACTCAGTGATGCCCCTGCCAGTCAGAGCCCAAAAGTCTCGTCCCTCAGCCCCCATGGTCTCTCTAGCCTCAGCCCGAGGGTGAGGGCTGCCCTGGTTCCTGGGGTCCTACTTGCAGCCCCCTGTTCTCCTGTGTGTCACTCTGCCTCTGTGTCACCCCAGCCAGAGCAGGGCAGGACGTTGGCAGGAGAGACAGAGGGCTACATTGTCACTTTCATGGGCCCTAGGCACTTTCACCTTCGTGGACTCACTCATCCACAGAAAAGTATTAAAAATTACATTTTATAACTGCGTTCGTACAAAGTTGAATACAATCGTGGCTAGATATAATGTCATATATTCATTGCTATTATAGTCATGTTAATATTCTGTTCATAAAAGGAATTAAAATTAAAATATTTTTGTGGGTCCCTATTGGTATCATGGTCCGTAGGTACAGTGCCTACTGTACCTAACTGATGAGTTGGTCCCTGGGGAGGTGGTTTTTCTGGCAGCAGCGCAGGCGCCCTGGCAGGGAAGTAAATTCTGCTGCTGCCTTGGGAGACTAGGCGCTTGCAGGTGTTGCTCTGAGATCGCCCCCGCTGGCCATCTGTGGGTACTGCAGGGCAAGCTTGAGGGCTCACGGAGACCTCCAAGGGGGACTGCCTGCGGTTTTTTCTGCCCTGGTGTCTTGGCAGGCAGCAGGCTAGCAGCTGGGGTTCCCCTGGGGACTTGATCTTCTATTCGTGATTCTTTTGAATCTCAGCTCTATTGAACGAGATTTTGTGAAACTAGACTCTCCACTCTTCGAAGCACTGGCAGCATTACTTAACTGTCGGTAAAACGGAGAACTAGCTGTTACTTAGAACATAGACTTATTCCGTACTGTCACAGTGAAGGAAACCAAAACATAGAGAAGTTATCTAAAGCTAAGGTGGTAGATAGAGCTGGCTTCCTTAGCCTTATAGAATTCTGTTTGTATTTCTTATGATTAGGGGTGGCCTCTTATATAACTACAGAGCAATTATCAACTCTATACATTTACATGGATACAATACTTTTTCCTATATGTCAGATGATATAATCATGTGCTTTACAGAGTTCCTCACCTGCAGTACAGGTTCCTGCCTAGGGTCAGGTGTGTCAGGAAGCTGCCAGGTCTCATTTGCCTCCTTTAATCTGGAACATTTCCATAGGCTTTTGCCTCCTTTTAGTCTCAAAAAAGTTTCTGTGTGTCTGTGTGTGCGTGGATGGGCGGTTGGATTGTTGGGCGTTAAAATGTCAAGGTGTATGTATGTGTTGGAAGTGTTGTGCAGTGTGTTTGTGAGAGTATCGGTATGTCGTGTTCCTAGGTGTGTGAGAGTGTGTGTGTGGGTTTGAGTGTAGTTTGTGTGTATGTGAGGTTGGATAAAATGAATGTTGGTGTGAGTTTGTGGATATATGTGTAGGTGTCAGGGTGTGTCTGAAACGTGTATGTGGGATGTGTGTCTGGGTGTGTGTGGGTTTGTGGGGGATTTATGAGTGTGGGATGTTTCTTCTGTGTGGGGATATATCAGTAGAGTTGAGTGTGGGGATTTCTAAAGCGTGTGTGTGGATGTGTGTGTATGAGGAGTGTATAAAGTGCGTGTGTGTGTGTAATTCAGGGGTGTGTATGTGTATGTATGGCTGGGCATTCCTGTGTGCACGGGTGTTGTGAGTGGGCATGTGCAGGTTTATATGTGAGTGTAGGGGTATAGTGTCAGTGTGGTTGTGTGGGTGTTTGTGGCAGTGTGTTTGTGTACATTTACGTAAATGAAAATTTTATTTATTCTGTTTAATTTACAAAAATTAGATTAATACTGCTTAAAATATGTTTTAAGCAACATAAAAGGAAATAATGTTTTATTGACTCATTATTTCCAAGAGAAGCGTGCAACTATAGCAAGGTCTTAGGGGCAAGAATTAGACCGAAGAGTAGAAGCAGGTTACAAATAAAAGGAATGTAATGCTTATGCAATCACTCAGTGTTGTAACTTTAAAAATTTCAAAAACATTTTAGTTGGTAATAATTTACAGAAAAGTAGAAATTGTACCAAAGACTTTCATAGTCTCTATTCCCAGGGTCACCTACATTTTGCCTAAATCGTTTGTTTCTCTCTTTCTCTTTCCCTCCCTCTCTCTTCCTCCCTGTCTGTCTCTGTCTCTGTCTCTCTCAGTGGTTTCTATGCCCCCAGGGTTTGGGTTTTACTCAGCTGTGTTCAGATCACCAGATCGGGAGCCCATCACAGGTGCAGAGTGAGTGTGTTGCTCACAGTTCACGGAGGGAGGAGCTGGTCGTGCTGGCCCACAGGAGAGGACAGTGACAGGCAGAGAGCCAGGGCGGGGCACTGCAAGGAAGCCCGTGTGATGTTCTCCAGGGAAGGATTTATGTTTTCATAAACTACTAAGATCAGAAGAGCCATTCCCACATTCATCACATTTTATATGATTTCTGTCCAGTGTGCAGTCTCAGGTCTTTGAACAACTGAGAGGCAAATGAAGGATTTCCCACATTCCTGTCATTGATAGGGTTTCTGTCCAGTGTGAATTCTTTCATGCACTTGAACATATGTAGAACTGAAGGTTTTCCCTTCATTTTTACATTCATAGGGTTTTTCTTTTTACTTTTTTTTTTTTTTTTTTGCTGTACGCGGCCCTCTCACTGCTGTGACCTCTCCCATCACAGAGCACAGACTCCAGACACGCAGGCTCAGCGGCCATGACTCACGGGCCCAGCCGCTCCGCGACATGTGGGATCCTCCCGGACCGGGGCACGAACCCGTGTCCCCTGCATCGGCAGGCGGACTCCCAACCACTGCGCCACCAGGGAAGCCCATATAGGGTTTTTCTTAAGTATGGGTCCTTTGATGTATTTTCAAAACTGCTGGAGATCTATTACTTTTACCACATTGTTCACATTGATATTGTTTCTCTCCAGTGTGAATCCTTTCATGTATTTTAAGAGAACTGGGATTAATGAATACTCTCTCACATTCTTTATATTTATAAGGTCCATCTCCAGTGTGTGTTATCATGTGTTTCTGAAGGGTTATTTTCCATGTGAAGGCTTTCTCACATTCCTTACATTCATAGAGTTTTTCTCTGGTGTGGATTCTTTCATGACTTCAAAGAGACCGGGCAGTATTCAATACTTTAGAACATGTTTTACACACATACGGTGTCTCTCTTGTGTGATGTCTTTTGTGTAGCTGTAAGGAACTGAAATGATTGAAGGCTTTACCACACTGCTTACATTCACAGAGTTTCTCTCCTCTGTGAATTCTTTCATGTATTTGAATAGTTTCAGGACTTTTAACCTCTTTTTTATTTTTATTTTTTTGCGGTATGCGGGCCTCTCACTGTTGTGGCCTCTCTCGTTGCGGAGCACAGGCTCCGGACACGCAGGCCCAGCGGCCATGGCTCACGGGCCCAGCCGCTCCGCGGCATGTGGGATCTTCCCGGACCGGGGCACGAACCCGTGTCCCCTGCATCGGCAGGCGGACTCTCAACCACTGTGCCACCAGGGAAGCCCAGTTTCAGGACTTTTAAAGGCTTTTCCACATTGTTTACATTGATAGGGTTTCTCTCCATTGTGACTGCTTTCATGCATTTGAAGACAACTGGGATAAATGAATGCTTTCTCACATTTCTGACATTTATAAGGTAAATCTCCAGTGTGTGTTACCATGTGTTTTCTAAAAGTTGTTTCCCTCGTGAAGGCTTTCCCACATTCCTTACATTCATAGGGTTTCTCCCCTGTGTGAGTTCTTTTGTGTAGTTGGAAGCATTTTTGATATTGAAAGACTTTTCCACATTGTTCATATTCATAGGGTTTCTCCCCAGTGTGACTCCTTTCATGTGTTCTAAGAGAACTAGGAGAAATTAATGCTTTCCCACATTCCTTACATTTATATACCTTCTCACGGTACTTTTGATACTCTCTTGGTTTATCTTCAATGTGACATTTTGTGTGTCTATTAAAGGATGAATGATGCATGAAGACTTTTGCAGATGCACTGCATTCCCATGGTTTTAAACCGGGAGTTTTCTTCTTCAGATTGAGAGTTGGAATAAGGGTGAAGTTTTCTCCACAGGAACTACTGTCTTTACTTTCAGAGGGTCTCTCTACCATAGGACTTCTTAATTTTCTCCCCTGGTTTTTGTACTGATCTTCAATGTCATGATCTTCCTGTTTTCTTTCTACTGAGACCAGGCTCTGGAACTTTTCCCGCATCACATCTCTATAGAGTTTCCTCTGTGAGGAATCCAGTAAAACCCACTCCTCCAGGGTGAAGTTCACAGCCACATCCTCAAAGGCCAATGAGTCCATTTCGAGGTTTCCTGGGTCTGTCTGAGACCCTCCTAATGACTCCAAGAACCAGTGCAGAACACAGAGCAACAGAAGGTACATGAGAGTTAACGGGCCAGTGAACCGGACAAGACATGCGACCTCCTGCACTCTGTATTATATATTCATTATATATTCGTTCTTCTCATTGTAAAAAAAGTTTTTTGCTTTTTGTTTTTTTTTGTGGTACGCGGGCCTCTCACTGTTGTGGCCTCTCCCGTTGCGGAGCACAGGCTCCGGATGTGCAGGCTCAGCGGCCATGGCTCACGGGCCCAGCCGAGCCCAAAAGTCTCGTCCCTCAGCCCCCATGGTCTCTCTAGCCTCAGCCCGAGGGTGAGGGCTGCCCTGGTTCCTGGGGTCCTACTTGCAGCCCCCTGTTCTCCTGTGTGTCACTCTGCCTCTGTGTCACCCCAGCCAGAGCAGGGCAGGACGTTGGCAGGAGAGACAGAGGGCTACATTGTCACTTTCATGGGCCCTAGGCACTTTCACCTTCGTGGACTCACTCATCCACAGAAAAGTATTAAAAATTACATTTTATAACTGCGTTCGTACAAAGTTGAATACAATCGTGGCTAGATATAATGTCATATATTCATTGCTATTATAGTCATGTTAATATTCTGTTCATAAAAGGAATTAAAATTAAAATATTTTTGTGGGTCCCTATTGGTATCATGGTCCGTAGGTACAGTGCCTACTGTACCTAACTGATGAGTTGGTCCCTGGGGAGGTGGTTTTTCTGGCAGCAGCGCAGGCGCCCTGGCAGGGAAGTAAATTCTGCTGCTGCCTTGGGAGACTAGGCGCTTGCAGGTGTTGCTCTGAGATCGCCCCCGCTGGCCATCTGTGGGTACTGCAGGGCAAGCTTGAGGGCTCACGGAGACCTCCAAGGGGGACTGCCTGCGGTTTTTTCTGCCCTGGTGTCTTGGCAGGCAGCAGGCTAGCAGCTGGGGTTCCCCTGGGGACTTGATCTTCTATTCGTGATTCTTTTGAATCTCAGCTCTATTGAACGAGATTTTGTGAAACTAGACTCTCCACTCTTCGAAGCACTGGCAGCATTACTTAACTGTCGGTAAAACGGAGAACTAGCTGTTACTTAGAACATAGACTTATTCCGTACTGTCACAGTGAAGGAAACCAAAACATAGAGAAGTTATCTAAAGCTAAGGTGGTAGATAGAGCTGGCTTCCTTAGCCTTATAGAATTCTGTTTGTATTTCTTATGATTAGGGGTGGCCTCTTATATAACTACAGAGCAATTATCAACTCTATACATTTACATGGATACAATACTTTTTCCTATATGTCAGATGATATAATCATGTGCTTTACAGAGTTCCTCACCTGCAGTACAGGTTCCTGCCTAGGGTCAGGTGTGTCAGGAAGCTGCCAGGTCTCATTTGCCTCCTTTAATCTGGAACATTTCCATAGGCTTTTGCCTCCTTTTAGTCTCAAAAAAGTTTCTGTGTGTCTGTGTGTGCGTGGATGGGCGGTTGGATTGTTGGGCGTTAAAATGTCAAGGTGTATGTATGTGTTGGAAGTGTTGTGCAGTGTGTTTGTGAGAGTATCGGTATGTCGTGTTCCTAGGTGTGTGAGAGTGTGTGTGTGGGTTTGAGTGTAGTTTGTGTGTATGTGAGGTTGGATAAAATGAATGTTGGTGTGAGTTTGTGGATATATGTGTAGGTGTCAGGGTGTGTCTGAAACGTGTATGTGGGATGTGTGTCTGGGTGTGTGTGGGTTTGTGGGGGATTTATGAGTGTGGGATGTTTCTTCTGTGTGGGGATATATCAGTAGAGTTGAGTGTGGGGATTTCTAAAGCGTGTGTGTGGATGTGTGTGTATGAGGAGTGTATAAAGTGCGTGTGTGTGTGTAATTCAGGGGTGTGTATGTGTATGTATGGCTGGGCATTCCTGTGTGCACGGGTGTTGTGAGTGGGCATGTGCAGGTTTATATGTGAGTGTAGGGGTATAGTGTCAGTGTGGTTGTGTGGGTGTTTGTGGCAGTGTGTTTGTGTACATTTACGTAAATGAAAATTTTATTTATTCTGTTTAATTTACAAAAATTAGATTAATACTGCTTAAAATATGTTTTAAGCAACATAAAAGGAAATAATGTTTTATTGACTCATTATTTCCAAGAGAAGCGTGCAACTATAGCAAGGTCTTAGGGGCAAGAATTAGACCGAAGAGTAGAAGCAGGTTACAAATAAAAGGAATGTAATGCTTATGCAATCACTCAGTGTTGTAACTTTAAAAATTTCAAAAACATTTTAGTTGGTAATAATTTACAGAAAAGTAGAAATTGTACCAAAGACTTTCATAGTCTCTATTCCCAGGGTCACCTACATTTTGCCTAAATCGTTTGTTTCTCTCTTTCTCTTTCCCTCCCTCTCTCTTCCTCCCTGTCTGTCTCTGTCTCTGTCTCTCTCAGTGGTTTCTATGCCCCCAGGGTTTGGGTTTTACTCAGCTGTGTTCAGATCACCAGATCGGGAGCCCATCGCCGGTGCAGAGTGAGTGTGTTGCTCACAGTTCCCGGGGGGAGGAGCGGGTCGTGCTGGCCCACAGGAGAGGACAGTGACAGGCAGAGAGCCAGGGCGGGGCACAGCGGGGAAGCCCGTGTGATGTTCTCCAGGGAAGGAATGGACGAGGCTTGAGGGTGAGGCTGACCAGGTTTAGGATCAGCCGATCCTAGCTTGAGTAATTTCAGTGAGCTGGGGCTGGGGTGTAGGGGCTGCCCAAGTTGTTGATGCCTGACCCTGGGGCGATTAGGACAGGGGGTTAGAGTCTCAGCAGCAGAGAGGGTGCGGCGGGGTGCTGGTCAGTTTGCATGTGAAAGGTGAGCTGAGGGAGAGAGTCTGCTGTCTCTAGGCATCTGCTAACCCTGGGAGGGGATGTGAAAACATCAGAAACAGCAAGTAGAAAACCTGGTTAACACAGGGCCACTTACATAATGTAATCACTGACACATCTGGATTATAACGTCATATCTCAAAGCTCTTTTATACATTCAGTTAGTACCTTATTTTTCCCTCTTTTTCTGCCTTCCTTTGATTAAAAAAATTTATTTATTTATTTATTTAAAAAGATTCTGGCTTGTGGGATCTTAGTTCCCTGACCAGGGATCAAACCCGGGGCCCTAACCAGCGGACTGCCAGGGAATTCCCCTTTTGAATTGTTTTTTTATGATTCTTCTTTACATCTGCTTTTGGCCTACTATTTATACTTCTGTTTAAATACTTTTATGTGATTGGCCTAAGGTTTACAGAATACATCTGTAATTAATTGCATCTGTATTCAATAATATATCACTTCAACATGGAGTGGAAGGAGCTTCCCACAATGCACTGACAACATTGTCCAGTGTTTTCACGTGTAGGTGATGTTTTGTTGATTGGGAAGCCAAAGGTTTCCATCTGATGCCTCTGCCTTGTGTGTTATCAACAGTGCAGGAGTGACTGAAAAATAACAATACTCAGAGGCTAGTTTCAAGTTTCAAGTTTCTTGACACCATGAGGGTGAATCCACAAAACTGAATCCCTCCAGCATCAAAGGGAAATCGCTGCCTTTTACAAAGTAACGAACTTGATGTTCCTGGTAGTAGGACTACCCCTGTGCCAAACTTGAAATGCCTATTAAAACCTGACCCTTTTTGGTCTTGTAGTAGAAAAAGCCACACTCCACGGGGCTCTGACCCTATGCACTCCTAATGAGATCTTTGACCACTTCTCTCCAGGCAAGGGTGGTGCTTCAGGCTGTCTTTTTTAGGTTACAAACGTGCCGCTTCAGGACTTCCCTGGTGGTCCAGTGGTTAAGACTCTGCTCTTCCAATGCAGCGGGCACGGGTTTGATCCCTGGTCGGGGAAGCTCCGCATGCCATTCGGTGTGGGAAAAAAAAAGGGACTTAATCCAACTATAATGCAGTTAATAAAAATATATATTTAAAAAAAGGTGCCGTTTCAGCCAACACTGGCCTTACCATGTCCTTTAAATTAATCTGTGTTGTTTCATTTGGTGGTCATTGCACACAGTCAGGTAGATGATCTTGCTGAATGGCTGTGGAGGTAGAGGTTTTAGGATGACCACTACCTCTGACTGTGAGGGGTGCTGCCACCAGGGAAAAGCCACGGTTAGGATGGTGACATTGGGACAAGTGCACAGTGGGAGTCCTCCAGGCTCCCCTGCGCAGCCACATGGTGGCAGCAAAGCAGTTTAGAAGACAGGGGTGGACGGGCCAGGAGATCACTGCACGCGAACTAAAGAGCTGTGGACGCACAAGTGCTTAAAGAAATCAACCAGCAGACTGTACAGACTGCCTCCCGCTCAGGCCAATTTTTCCTAAAGAGCCTTTCCAATTACAAGTGTTGGGGATTGAGAATTATGCAGCCTGGAATGGGATACTACCTCCCACTCAGGAGGCATGACTAGCTTGTTATTGGGCATTAGCGGATGTTAAGAGCCTAACAGAGAAACACCCCTATCATGGGAAGGGTGAAAAATGAAAACACCAACAAAATGACTATTTGCCAGAGAAGAGGTAAATGGGGTATTTGGAGTGAAACATCTAGAGGGAAACGAGGCTGGTCACGTTCCAGATGTGACTCTCTCAGATGTGGGGTCTGTGTCAGAGCTTCCCGGGGACTTTGGTCTGCCCAGGTTCCTGACGATGCCTGATCCTTCAAGGCTGAATCAGCTAAGTTAAAGGCAAATGTGTGGGCTGTGCCACCGCAGCTGCTCAGCCTCAGAGACATCTATTTACACCTGTGCATGAACAAGGGCCTGCTGTCCAGAGACTCTGAACCTCACCTCCAAATTCGGATAGGAGGAATTTCTCCATGGGGGAGAGGAGGACCTTCTGTGCAACGGTAAGAAATCTTCCATTTTACAGACAAAGAGAAGGAGGGGCAGCTGGTGAAAGTCTCGGGCCAGTGAACCGGACAAGACATGCGACCTCCTGCACTCTGTATTATATATTCATTATATATTCGTTCTTCTCATTGTAAAAAAAGTTTTTTGCTTTTTGTTTTTTTTTGTGGTACGCGGGCCTCTCACTGTTGTGGCCTCTCCCGTTGCGGAGCACAGGCTCCGGATGTGCAGGCTCAGCGGCCATGGCTCACGGGCCCAGCCGCTCCGCGGCATGTGGGATCTTCCCGGACCGGGGCACGAACCCGTATCCCCTGCATCGGCAGGCGGATTCTCAACCACTGCGCCACCAGGGAAGCCCATAAAAAAAGTTATTTAAAAATATTTTGTGGGCCGCAAAAGTATCATGGTCCCTAAGCAGTGTGCCTACTGTGCCTAATGGATAAGTCGGTCCTGGGGAAGTGGTTTTCCTGGTAGCAGGGCAGCCACCCTGGCAGGGAAATAAATGCTGCTTCTGTCTGGGGACAGTGGGCACTTGCTGGAGCTGCTCTGAGATCGCCCCCGCTGGCCATCTGTGGGTACTGCAGGGTAAGCGGGAGGCCTCATGGTGACTTTGAAGGCAGTGCCTGGGGGCTTCCCTGCCCTGGTGTCTTGTCAGGCAGAGGACTAGGAGCTAGGGTTCCCCTGGGGTACTTCATCCTCTTACTCCTGTTTCGACTGGATTTCATCTCTATTGAATGAGATTTTATTAAGACTAAAATCACACCTCTCCAGAACACTGTCGCCATAAATTTCTGTCAGTAAAACTGATAACTAGCTATTAAATAGAATTGTTTTGTGCTAGGACAAAAGAATTGTCCTAGCTGAGAACTAGCTTTTACATAGAATTGTTTTGTATTAGACAAGGAAATGGAGACACAGAGAAGTTATTTAAAGCTGGGTGATAGAGCTGACTGTTTACCCTTAAATAACTCCATTTGTATTTCTTGAGACTAAGGGTAGCCTCTTATATAACTACAGAGCAATTATCAACTATGTACATTTACATGGATACAACATTTTTTCCTACATCCTGGTCCAGTCCCATTGTGTCAGTTGATAAAATAATGTGCTTTAGTTTACAGCATTTTGTCACCTCCGGTATAGGATTCAGCCTAGGATCAGGTGATCAGGAATTTGTGACTTCCTATTAGCCTCCTTTAATCTGGAACATTTCCACAGCCTTCTGAATTTTCTTTTCTAAAAAAGTTTGTGTGTGTGTTTGTGTGTATGTGGAAAGAGGTTGTTGGTTGTTAAGGTGTCAAGGTGTGTGTCATGTGTGAGGTGTTTTGAAGTGTATTTGTGAGGGTGTTGGTGTGGGCACAGGTGTGTTTGCTTGTGTATGTGTAATATATATGGTATGTGTGGGGTGTTTGTGGCTATGTATTTGAGTGTACTTTTTGTGATGTGAGGTTGTATAGGAGAAGTGTGGGTGTGAGTTTGTGGGTGTGTGTGTAGGTGTCCGGGTGTCTGAAATGTGTTCAGGCGATGTGTCTGGGTGTGTGTGGGTATGTGTGAAGTTTATGAGGGTGGATTGAGTTTGCATGTGTGTGGATGTGTGTGTAAGAGGAGTGTATAAAGTGTGTGTGTGTGTGTGTGTGTGTGTGTAGTTCAGGAGTGTGTATGTGTATATATGGCTGTGCAGCGGTGTTGTGAGTGTGGGTGTGCAGGCTTATCTGTGATTGTAGGGGTGTATGTGTCAGTGTGGTTCTATGGACATTTGGGAAGGAGCTGAGCAGGGACGTGCTCTACCGTGAGACGAGCTTCAGCCTCACCCACAACAGCCTGGAACCCCTGCTTTAGGACTGACTGAGGCGTGGGCTGGGCTTTGATGTCCCCTCATAGTCAGTCCCCACCCACAGGCTGAGGGCAGAGGGGACACAACCCCCCAGGCATCTCCTGGGAAGGCTGTGAAGGCAGCTGTGAAGGGGGCACCTGTGAGCCATTAGCATCCGTATTGCACATTTCAAACAGCTGGGGGACGGGGGGCAGCCGCCCAGTGAGGGGGATCTGGGAAGGGCACTCACAGGACCGGCTGCCCAGTGGCCCCGCCCAGGGACCAGCATCCCCCTGGCTCCTAAGAGCCAACCTGGTCAAAACGGAACTTTCATCTCCTCCCACACGCATCGCTTATCTACACCAGGACACTGACCAGACCGTGACCATGCTCTCTGGAAGCTCCCCACACCCCCGCCGCATTGTCCAGCCTGTCAGGGAATCAACCTGCCTCATCCTGTCTGCAGTAACTCCATCCCAGTCAGCCCCGCACTCTGCCAGCCTCTTGGGCAGCCCTCCTTCCATTCTCTCTTCCCTCCTCTGTTGGCCACTGCCCTGGCCTGATGCTCAAAGCCATTTATGGAAGGGTCTGAAACTTGTTCTTTCACGGGTAAGGGGCCTAGTGGTCACACTAGGCCCCACTAGTGTGACACTAGTGTCACACTAGTGGGGCCTAGTGTGACCACTAGGCCCCTTACCCGTGAAAGAACAAGTTTCAGACCCTTCCATAAATGGCTTTGAGCATCAGGCCAGGGCAGTGGCCAACAGAGGAGGGAAGAGAGAATGGAAGGAGGGCTGCCCAAGAGGCTGGCAGAGTGCGGGGCTGACTGGGATGGAGTTACTGCAGACAGGATGAGGCAGGTTGATTCCCTGACAGGCTGGACAATGCGGCGGGGGTGTGGGGAGCTTCCAGAGAGCATGGTCACGGTCTGGTCAGTGTCCTGGTGTAGATAAGCGATGCGTGTGGGAGGAGATGAAAGTTCCGTTTTGACCAGGTTGGCTCTTAGGAGCCAGGGGGATGCTGGTCCCTGGGCGGGGCCACTGGGCAGCCGGTCCTGTGAGTGCCCTTCCCAGATCCCCCTCACTGGGCGGCTGCCCCCCGTCCCCCAGCTGTTTGAAATGTGCAATACGGATGCTAATGGCTCACAGGTGCCCCCTTCACAGCTGCCTTCACAGCCTTCCCAGGAGATGCCTGGGGGGTTGTGTCCCCTCTGCCCTCAGCCTGTGGGTGGGGACTGACTATGAGGGGACATCAAAGCCCAGCCCACGCCTCAGTCAGTCCTAAAGCAGGGGTTCCAGGCTGTTGTGGGTGAGGCTGAAGCTCGTCTCACGGTAGAGCACGTCCCTGCTCAGCTCCTTCCTCTGCCCTATCCTGCTCCCCTCCGCCTCCCTCCTCCTGAGAGCACCCCTCAATAAATCAGATGCCTCTCACTGCCCAGCTGAGGCCCTGCTGCTAGGGAACGTGGCCTGTGATGGTGGTGGAGCTGTGAAGAGTTCATCCACTCGTCCCAGGTGGGTCAGGTGCGGGGCCTGATGTGGAGAGAAGAGAGAAGAGCCCGAGGCGTCCAGGGTGGTGGTGCGGGAGGGGAGTGGGGTGGGCGTGGTGCTGTAAGCCAAGGGGCATTGAGGATTTTACAAAGTGGTCAGAGTAGGACAGGAGCCCATGAGGCCCAGGGAGTTGAAATATTGTATGTACATGTCAAATGTGCACTAATGATAAGTGTACATCTTGTGGAGTTTTTGCTATATGTATACATTTGTGTAATGCACCTAGAAATCTTATCTCCCTTCCAGTTGCTACCCCCTCCCCGTAACCATGACCCTGACTTTGAAACCCTTAGGTTAGTGTTGCCAGAATTTGAAACTCATAGAAAATGGAACTATAACATATATACTGTAGGGGCTTCCCTGGTGGCGCAGTGGTTAAGAATCTGCCTGCCAATGCAGGTGACACGGGTTCGAGCTTTGGTCCAGGAGGATCCCACATGCTGCGGAGCAACTAGGCCTGTGCGCCACAGCTACTGAGCCTCCGCTCTAGGGCCTGTGAGAAACAACTACTGAAGCCCGCATCCTAGAGCCCGTGCTTCGCAACAAGAGAGGCCACTGCACTGAGAAGCACGGTTGGGAGAATCTACCATGTTTTTGTATGTATTATAGTTGAGGAAATTTTTATTGCTTAGTTAGTATTCCACTGTCCGAATACACCAGAATACATTTACTTTCACTATTGATGGATATTTGTGGAGTTTACACATCATTCTTTTTAAATGGCTGCACTCTAGGACATAGAAAGGACAGAGCATTCCTACCGACACATGTCTGGAAGGTTTCCAGTCCCCAAGTAGGCAAAAAGAAGATGCAGGATGCATCTTGCTTCCTTTGTCCTCATGCACACGAGTGAGCGTCCGTGAGGGAGGATCCCGAAAAGTGGGACTTCTCGGGGGGGCACTGATAATGGCCTGCGCTGTGCCAGGCTTCTCCAAGTGAGCATGTCCGGCGGGGTGGGTATGGAGTGGATGGCTGCTGTCCCCCTTTACCCCCAGGAGTCAGGGAAGGCTCTATGGAGACTGAGTCTCTGGACCTCACCTTGAACTTTGGATGGGAGGAATTTCTCCATGGGGGAGAGGAGGGCCTTCTGTGCAACGGTAAGAAATCTTCCATTTTACAGACAAAGAGAAGGAGGGGCAGCTGGTGAAAGTCTGGTTTAAGTTGACATAGGTGGTCGGCAGGTTGGGCAGAGGCCGGTACCGGGGGACCGGAAGCCAGGGCACTCAGCCCCGGCCCTGCTCCTTCTCTTAACCACTCTGCTCTGTTTGCCTGGTAGTCCTGGGCTCTGGGGCCGGGATGAGGATGTGTCTAAACACAGGTGAGACTGTACTTTGTCCAGTTGGGGGTTTTAAGTGCAGAGCATGATGGGAAAGGGTGGCTGGCTCAACCAGACTGGGCGGGGGAATAGAGGGGAGCTGGGAAAGGTGGGAGCCCCAGGTTGGGGACGAGGTGGTGACAACACTCTTGCAGCAGCCTCTGCAGGAGCCTCTGCTCCCGTCTCCTGGCTGGTGTGTCCTCTGTTGGGTTAGGAGGGGGCGTGGGGAGAGTGCCCAGGGCCCAGCCTGACCATCTCAGGGCACAGCTACTGTGGCCTCAGAGATCCTCCCTCGCTTGATGCTGCTCCTTTATCCACACCCCGCCCCCCGCTTCCCTCTCCCCCTGCTTCTCTCTCTCTCTCTCTCTCTCTCTCTCTAAGCAAGAGCCTGGAGAGAGAACTGCAGGAAAATGGAGCCACGTGGGTTTCTCTGAGGTCATTGTAGCTGGGTTCACTTTCCTGTGCTGCTGAGAGTTCCACCAGAGCAGAGTATTTGCAAGGAAGTCACAGCTGGTGAGAGGCAAACCAAGAATTCAAACACACGTCGTCCTGACTCCAGAGTCTAAGGACCTGGGTAGCCCTGGGGATGGCTTTCTGGCCTGTTGATACTAACAGCTGCTCTTTTTTTTTTTTTTTTTTTTAAATAATAAAATAAATTTATAAAAACAAACAAACTTTTTTCTCAGGGAAAATTAAGGTTTGTTTTGGTTTTTGATCCCCCATAATCTCACAATAGAGAAATAAATAACCACTATTATCATTTTCGAATATTTTCTTCCAATGTTTCATGTTTCATGCATTCTCATACAAAATTGGTATAATAGTTTCAAGTCATTATATGAATTTTTAAATGCTGCTTCTGTCTGGGGACAGTGGGCACTTGCTGGAGCTGCTCTGAGATCGCCCCCGCTGGCCATCTGTGGGTACTGCAGGGTAAGCGGGAGGCCTCATGGTGACTTTGAAGGCAGTGCCTGGGGGCTTCCCTGCCCTGGTGTCTTGTCAGGCAGAGGACTAGGAGCTAGGGTTCCCCTGGGGTACTTCATCCTCTTACTCCTGTTTCGACTGGATTTCATCTCTATTGAATGAGATTTTATTAAGACTAAAATCACACCTCTCCAGAACACTGTCGCCATAAATTTCTGTCAGTAAAACTGATAACTAGCTATTAAATAGAATTGTTTTGTGCTAGGACAAAAGAATTGTCCTAGCTGAGAACTAGCTTTTACATAGAATTGTTTTGTATTAGACAAGGAAATGGAGACACAGAGAAGTTATTTAAAGCTGGGTGATAGAGCTGACTGTTTACCCTTAAATAACTCCATTTGTATTTCTTGAGACTAAGGGTAGCCTCTTATATAACTACAGAGCAATTATCAACTATGTACATTTACATGGATACAACATTTTTTCCTACATCCTGGTCCAGTCCCATTGTGTCAGTTGATAAAATAATGTGCTTTAGTTTACAGCATTTTGTCACCTCCGGTATAGGATTCAGCCTAGGATCAGGTGATCAGGAATTTGTGACTTCCTATTAGCCTCCTTTAATCTGGAACATTTCCACAGCCTTCTGAATTTTCTTTTCTAAAAAAGTTTGTGTGTGTGTTTGTGTGTATGTGGAAAGAGGTTGTTGGTTGTTAAGGTGTCAAGGTGTGTGTCATGTGTGAGGTGTTTTGAAGTGTATTTGTGAGGGTGTTGGTGTGGGCACAGGTGTGTTTGCTTGTGTATGTGTAATATATATGGTATGTGTGGGGTGTTTGTGGCTATGTATTTGAGTGTACTTTTTGTGATGTGAGGTTGTATAGGAGAAGTGTGGGTGTGAGTTTGTGGGTGTGTGTGTAGGTGTCCGGGTGTCTGAAATGTGTTCAGGCGATGTGTCTGGGTGTGTGTGGGTATGTGTGAAGTTTATGAGGGTGGATTGAGTTTGCATGTGTGTGGATGTGTGTGTAAGAGGAGTGTATAAAGTGTGTGTGTGTGTGTGTGTGTAGTTCAGGGGTGTGTATGTGTATATATGGCTGTGCAGCGGTGTTGTGAGTGTGGGTGTGCAGGCTTATCTGTGATTGTAGGGGTGTATGTGTCAGTGTGGTTCTATGGACATTTGTGGCAGTGTGTTTGTGTGTAATTTATATAAATGAAAATTTTATGTATTCACTTTAATCTCCAAAAGTTATATTTATACTCATTAAAATATACTTTAAGCAGCATAAACAGAAATAGTGTTTTATTGACTCATTATTCCCAAGGGAAGGGGACAGCTATGAGGGAAGAATTTGATTGAAGAGTAGAAGCAAGTTACAAATAGAATGTAATGCTTATCCTATTACTCAATGTTGTATCTTTTTTTTTTTTTGGCTGCACCAAGTGGCTTGCTGGATCTTACTTCCCAGCAAGGGATCTAACCCATGCCCCCTGCAGTGGAAACATGGAGTTCTAACCACTGGACCGCTAGAGAATTCCCTCAATGTTGTGTCTTTAAAATTAAAAAAGACATTTTATTTGGCAATAATTTCGAACTTATGGAAAATACCAAAAATAGTACTTAAAACTTTCATATTCTCTATTCCCAGGGTCACCTACATTTTGCCTAAATTGTTTGTTTCTCTCTTTCTCTTTCCCTCCCTCTCTCTTCCTCCCTGTCTGTCTCTGTCTCTGTCTCTCTCAGTGGTTTCTATGCCCCCAGGGTTTGGGTTTTACTCAGCTGTGTTCAGATCACCAGATCGGGAGCCCATCACAGGTGCAGAGTGAGTGTGTTGCTCACAGTTCACGGAGGGAGGAGCTGGTCGTGCTGGCCCACAGGAGAGGACAGTGACAGGCAGAGAGCCAGGGCGGGGCACTGCAAGGAAGCCCGTGTGATGTTCTCCAGGGAAGGAATGGACGAGGCTTGAGGGTGAGGCTGACCAGGTTTAGGATCAGCCGATCCTAGCTTGAGTAATTTCAGTGAGCTGGGGCTGGGGTGTAGGGGCTGCCCAAGTTGTTGATGCCTGACCCTGGGCGATTAGGACAGGGGGTTAGAGTCTCAGCAGCAGAGAGGGTGCGGTGGGGTGCTGGTCAGTTTGCATGTGAAAGGTGAGCTGAGGGAGAGAGTCTGCTGTCTCTAGGCATCTGCTAACCCTGGGAGGGGATGTGAAAACATCAGAAACAGCAAGTAGAAAACCTGGTTAACACAGGGCCACTTACATAATGTAATCAGTGACACATCTGGATCATAGCCTCATATCTTCAGCTCACCCATTTCCTGAAGATGCCTGGTCCTGTTCCTGGAAGGATCAGCTAAGTTAAAGGCAGGTGTGTGGGCTGCACCACGTGCAGCTGTTCAGCCTCCAAGATACCTGTTTATACCTGTGTGTGAGCAAGGGCACTCCGCTCAGTGGGTGGAGTTGTGGGCTGTGTAGCCGCCCTGGAAGACATCCCCCCAAATTCACCTTGTTACATTTTTCACTGATTCGTGGGCAGTACACCATGAACTGACAGTGTGGTCAGGTGCCTGGCCGTGGGACAACTGAACGGTCAAGTCCCAATCTTTGTGGGGATAAACATTACGGCAAAACATAATGCTTTGCTCAGCACCCACAGCCCCTGTTCATGACTCCTGCAGATGCCCACAGAAAACGGCCATTCAAGGATAACATCAATGGAATCAACAAGTGAATCAAATCTGCACTGTCCAGGTGGGGACCCATATCATGTGGATACACCATCACACAGGGCATGGTGATCCATCTACATTCAGCATCAAACTCAAAAGAAGGCCTAGCGATGCCAGCACCTGAGGCCAAGGAGGCCTGGCCAGCGTGGCTGACCGCCAGCTCCACAGCTGAGTGACAAAGGGAACTCCAGGGCAATAACCAGCGATGCCATCCCCATCTGCACAGCATACGTGGCATATAGTATTCCAGGACTCTCAGATGGTCTATGTTTCACCCCTGGATTCACAAAACACACCCAATCCACAATGGCACTGCCTTACAGTAAGAACTACCGGGAGGGCACAGTTACCCAGATCGCTCCCCGGACCTTTAATGCCCTGTCTCATCTCCAAGCCGTCGGTGCCACAGGAAGATGGAATGGACTCTGACAGGGAACACTGAAAGGATAAGTGGACACCAAGGCTCACCTCCCAGCGGCGCACACACTTAAGGAAGGCAGCCTGAGCTCTAAATGGGCCGACTCCCTGGAAGACCACCTTCTAGTTAGGTAGAATGTTTAATTATGAGCCTCGGAAATGAGGGAGGAGGCCCACACCATCTGGAAGACTCTCCAACCACATGAGTAATCTTTCTCACCCCACTTTTCTTCTTCCCATGCACCCCTGGAAGCTCCTAGTACTGGAATTTGCAAGTTGCCCAGAAGAGCCTTGTGGTGGGCGAGACTACCCTAGTGCTCACTGTGCTGCCTGCCCTGCTGCTGGAAGGGCAGGAGGGACGGTGATGATAACGAACATGAACATGAGGTGACAGCCCCTAAGGTGGTCCTGCTGGTGTGGATCCCCCCGTCAGGGCAGAGGGAGATGTTCTATGATGGGTCGAGGAGCATAAGGATGAAGCTGCTGGACACGTAGGGAGGGGGCTGGGCACGTGGTGCCGCTGAGACAAGGGGAGGACTGGAGACCGGACCTTCGTTATTAAGTAGTGTATTGTTTAGCCTCCATGTGTTTGTATTTTTTACAGATCTTTTCCTGTAATTGATATCTAGTCTCATAGCGTTGCTAACAGCTGCTCTTTAAGGAGCATCAGTTATAGCCCAGTTGCTCCCAAAGTCTTTCCCAGGGTTGACTCCTTTATCAGACCTTGTTCTTGAACAACCGGTTGCCTGTCCCCATGGAAGGATGGGGAAGGGAACCTCAGTCCTAAGGTTTAGGAAATGCAATGGTGCAGAGGCAGGAAAGCAAAGGGAGGATTACAGACGCCCAGTAACCATGTGTATTGCTAATTATTTTCTACTGTAATCACCTTCTTTTCCTCCCTTAACTTGGGGAAAGGACACAGCTTGACCAAGAGGCCACTGGGGCAACACCTGGACTGTGAAACCAGGTTGCACAGAAGCCCACCTCTCCTTCCTTCTCCAAGGCTGAGTGCGCAACCAGCGCCATCCTTCCTGGTTGCCACCTTCTGAGGTGCCCTGGCCATGCCCCCAAGAGTCCCGCAGGCC
>NC_041231.1:43524675-43534415 GCF_002837175.3 Physeter macrocephalus | reverse complement strand
CCCTGCCTCAAGGCAGCGGGGGAAATGGCCAAATCAGTGCTTGGCATGAGCCCCTAGACAATGGTGTGGAGGGCGGACAGTGGTCTGGGGAGAGCCTGGAACCAGAGAAGGTGGAGTCCGGAGGCTGTGGCTACGCTTGAGAGGAGAGAAGACGGTGGGAGGAGCTGGGCCGGGCTGGTGGGAGGCCAGAGGGAGTGTCCTCAGGAGGAAGAAGGAGCAGGTGGGGCTCCCAGGCTTTCAGCTCAGGGCTCCTGCGGCGGCACCCAGCCAACAGCAGCCAACAGCCCAGTGCGGACAACCAGGGGCACTCATGGGAGTCTGGAGCTCAGAGATACAGACCGGGGAGGTGTGTCCTTGATAACTGGTATCTTGAGAAGGGGTGTCCCCAGGAATGTGTGAGGACTGGGAGGAGAAGCAGCCCGGATGCACCTGTGCCAGCCCTGCCTTTAGGAGGAGGGTCCTTGGAGGAGACCGAGCAGGAGCCACGCGGGAGGCAGGAGGGCACCCAGGAGAGTGGCATCTGGGGACAATCGTTCAAGGGCCCTTTCGGGAGGACAGAGGTGTCTCTAGAGTCTGTATAGTCAAAGACAAGGCTTGAGTGTGAATTTGGATCCAGTGAGGACTGGCCAGCCTGCAGTGGCCTTGAGTGTGAGAGACGGCACTGAATTGGGGTCCCAGTGCAGATGACCCTTCCCATGCTTGGTTGAGGAGGGGTCAGGGGAAGAGGCCATGTCTGGTGGGGACCTGTGGACAGCTACTTAACCGAGAAAACAGTGAGGATGAATCCAGGACAGGAGACAGATGGAACCAAGCCCCTGGCTGGCTGACGGCTGGACCCAGAGGACAGGATGGTGGAGGTTGAAGTCTGCCTAGGGACAGGCTGGGAGGGTAAGACTCTAGAAGGAGTTGGTACTGTCCTCCATTCATCAAACTTTAACTGAGTGCCTCTTGGGTTCCAGGCAGTGCCTAGAGTTGGAGGTCGGTGCTGAATACACTCCTTTACCCTATCCCTGCAGAGGCCAGAGTGTGGAGGCAGAGGGGACGTAAGACAGAGCCTGCTCCTCCCTCTCCTGGAGGACTCAACGCTCTTGAGCAACCCTGCCTTTGACACTCCCCATGGGCCCCAGGAGAGGACAAGACGTTGTCAGGGAGATGGAGAAACCATTTCTTCACCTTCACAGGAGGCTTCCCGCTTCCACTGCCCAGCAATCCCGTGAGGCAACAGCAGGGGCTGAGGCGAGTCCAGCTCACAGCCGGGGAGGAGATCAGGGATGGGGCAGGTCAGGAAGACGTGTGGTTGGGCCATTGCATCAGGCCCAGAAGGGACATAAAGGAGGGTCCTGCGTGCTGGGAGGAGGCTGACTTGGGGACCATGGAGACTCAGAGGGCCAGCCTCGCCCTGGGGCGGTGGTCACTGTGGCTATTGCTGCTGGGACTAGTGGTGCCCTCGGCCAGCGCCCAGACCCTCAGCTACAGGGAAGCTGTGCTTCATGCTGTGGATCGCCTCAACGAGCATTCCTCAGAAGCTAATCTCTACCGCCTCCTGGAGCTGGACCCGCCTCCCAAGGCTGTGAGTCAGGAGGGCCCTGGGGAGGGGGCTGTCTCCCACTAGTCTTGGCCACACTGTCACCCCCTCTGCTCAGGCTGTCCCTCCTGTCAGGAAGGCACTTCTCCCTCTAGGTGGGCTCCCACCTCTTCCAGGAAACCTTCCCAGAGCTGGGTCCTCTCCCAGCATGAGACTTCCTGCCTTAGCATCTCTACTGTGGAAACAGGCGCCCTGTACACCTTGTTCAGGCTTAAGGGCCTTCTAGGAACTCTAGGGATAGTGAGTGGTCACTGGCTTTGCCATGTGGCCTCCCTGCTAAAGTCCCCTCTGCTCCTCATTGTCTCCCTACCACAGAGGGCTCTGCTCAGCCTGGAGGTTCCAGTGACAAGGTGTTTCCCTGCAGGTGGTCCCTGACTTGCCTCCGCAGCTCCATGGCGAAGGTGTTCTTATCAGAGCTGGTATGAGGTCCCCTCCTGCTCTCTGTGTGCCCAAGAGGCCAGGAGTGGCTCTGACCCTTCCCCTGTGCACCCAGCACCAGGCCCAGGGCCAGGCACACAGGAGGGGCTGGAGAGGCTGCCGTCTAGGTGGGGGCAGGGAGACAGATCAGAGAAGGAAGCATGAGCCTGAGCCCAGTTTCCTTACTTTGATCCTTGACCAGGATGGCGACCCGGATACCCCAAAGACTGTGAGCTTCACGATGAAGGAGACCGTGTGCCCCAGGGCATCGCAGAAGTCCCCGGAGCAGTGTGACTTCAAGGAGAATGGGGTGAGGCTAGGGGCTGAGGGCTCCCTGGGAGCTGAACAGGGACTTGGGGACCATTTCCAGCACCTGGGCTGAGGCTGGGAGGTTATGGCCTGGTGGCTCCAGTTTGACCCAAGCCTCCCCTTCCAGCTGGTGAAACAGTGTGTGGGGACAGTCACTCTGGACCAGGTCAAGGGCCAAATGAACATCACCTGTGATGAGGTGAGTGGCCCCTTCTGAGCTGCAGGGGTTGCTGGGGGGGTTGGACTGTAACATCCTTTGGACCAATTACCCGCTGCCCCTTCCAGGGCAGAGAAAGGCCCTCTTAACCTGGCCACACCCTCACCCGAGCCGCAGGCCTCCAGGACTGGCTCTGCCATCCCTTAGAGCAGTGGTTCTCTAAGTGGGGTCCCCACACAGGAACCTGACAGAAAGGCAGATTCCCAGGCCCCACTCAGACCTCCTGAATCAGACTCTGGAGTGGGGCCCAGCCATTTGCATTTTCACAAGGCCTCCAGGGGATTCTGACTGCTGAATTCTGAGAGGCACTGACTAGAGTAATGTGCTTTCAGCCCCTACTCCCGTCCAGCTTTGCTGGGATAGGCTTGTGACCCTGGGAATCCCCTTGCCATCTGTGGACCCCAGTTTCCTTATCTGTCTGTGGGTGTAGGGATTCAACCTTGTGCTCCAAATGTCATAGCCAGAGGGCAAACTGGGGCCCCAAGTCTCCTGGAGTGGCTCTGGAAAGGGGTGTCCAGGTGGGGAGCGGTCTTGTGTTACCCCTGGGTCCATTCCCCACAAGTAACCTGGTTCTTCCTGGTTCACAGCTGCAGAGTGTTGGGATATTTGGGCGGCTGCATAAGAGGATCCAAAAAATTTGGCAGAAAACTGGTCCGATAATTGGCCCGCTCTTCAACTATTTTGGGTAAATTATGGGCCCATGGAAGAATCCTACAGGTGTCTGTCTTGGCTCAAGCTTTTGTTTTTGTTTTTTTTTTTTGTGGTACGCGGGCCTCCACCGTTGGTGGCCTCTCCCGTTGCGGGGCACAGGCTCCGGACGCGCAGGCTCAGCGGCGTGCAGGCTCAGCAGCCACGGCCCACGGGCCCAGCCGCTCCGCGGCATGTGGGATCCTCCCGGACCAGGACACGAATCCGTGTCCCCTGCATCGGCAGGCGGACTCTCAACCACTGTGCCACCAGGGAAGCCCATGTCTGCTGTTTGTTTTTTTTTTTTTTTTTTTGCGGTAAGCTTTTGGAGTCTGAAAAATAAAATATTCTGAAAGCAAATTCCTCCATTATTTAATTTCACTTGTTTCATCTCCTCCCACTTACTGGGACCAAATCCTTAACTATGGGAGGCCTCCTATATGTGCCTGTGTGCGTACGTGTGTATGTGTGTCTGTGTGTTTTTCTGTGTATGTATTCTGTGCACGTGATTGCACATACAAAATACAAGAATGGTTGTTCTTTCCAGAAGGGCATGTTGTGAGGCAGCAGGGCCAAGAGGTCCAGGACATCGTCTCCATTCTCAGGTCCCTCCCATGCCATGGACCAGGCCATGAGCATGCCTAAATGAACACTGACAACAAAAAAAATTGAATATATATATATTTTTTTAATTTAAAAAAATTTTATTGAAGTATAGTTAATTTACAATGTTGTTTTTTTTTTAATTGAATATTTTTCATCTCAGCCGTTGAGATGGGAGATGTAATTGGCCCCTGGCTGGGAGGTCTGCAGGCCTTGTCAGTGCCTTCAAAAGTGATTGACTGGTAAGAGGGTCTGCTCTTTGACAATTAGACACCTCTTACCTTTGTGAGAAGGTGACAGACCCTTCTATGAATGGCACTGGGTCTCAGACCATGGTACCCTTGGCTTGTCAATTTTCCTTGAAAGTAAAACTCTGGATGGTGAGTTCCATTGGGGAGTGATGTCCACAGTGTTATGGACATGCAAAGGATGGGACTTGAGCCCAGTATGGGGGAGATGAGGGTGCTCCGGCAAGGTAGAGCGAGGAGTGACACTCTGCTCAGGGCTCTAGGCAGACATGCAAGGGGTGGGGTCCGGTAGGAGTGGAGAGATGGACAGACCCAGGTACTAAAGGGCACTAGGGAGCAAGTGAAGGTTTTAACATGGATGAGCAGATCCATGTCCATCTTAACCATCACCCTGGCTTCAGTGTGCGAGTGTGTGTGTATGTGTGTGTGTGTTCATGAGGGGTGAATCCTGAGGGGCCCAGCAAGGAGGTGTCCCCCCAGGCCAGTGGCCAAGGGGAGAGGAGAGAAGAGAGAATGGGAGGGTTGCTCAAGAGGCTGGCAGAGTGTGGGGCAGACTGGGATGGAGTCTCTGCAGAGAGGATGAGGCAGGTTGATCCCCTGACAGGCTGGACAATGCAGGGGGTGGGTTCTGAGACAGGGATCATGGACTGATCAGTGTCCTGGTGTAGGTATGAGAGGAGTGTGGAGGGAAGTGACAGTTCAGTTTGACTACATTGGTTCTGAAATGCCAAGGGGATGCTGGTCCCTGGGCGGGGCACTGGGCAGTAGGTGCTGTGAGTGCCCTGCCCAGATCCCCCTCACTGGGTGGCTGCCCGCCTCCCGCCACCCCATCCCCCCGCTCTATCCCCCTATCGTTTGAAATGTGCAATACGGATGCTAATGGCTCACAGGTGCCCCCTTCACAGCTGCCTTCACAGCCTTCCCAGGAGATGCCTGGGGGGTTGTGTCCCCTCTGCCCTCAGCCTGTGGGTGGGGACTGACTATGAGGGGACATCAAAGCCCAGCCCACGCCTCAGTCAGTCCTAAAGCAGGGGTTCCAGGCTGTTGTGGGTGAGGCTGAAGCTCGTCTCACGGTAGAGCACGTCCCTGCTCAGCTCCTTCCTCTGCCCTATCCTGCTCCCCTCCGCCTCCCTCCTCCTGAGAGCACCCCTCAATAAATCAGATGCCTCTCACTGCCCAGCTGAGGCCCTGCTGCTAGGGAACGTGGCCTGTGATGGTGGTGGAGCTGTGAAGAGTTCATCCACTCGTCCCAGGTGGGTCAGGTGCGGGGCCTGATGTGGAGAGAAGAGAGAAGAGCCCGAGGCGTCCAGGGTGGTGGTGCGGGAGGGGAGTGGGGTGGGCGTGGTGCTGTAAGCCAAGGGGCATTGAGGATTTTACAAAGTGGTCAGAGTAGGACAGGAGCCCATGAGGCCCAGGGAGTTGAAATATTGTATGTACATGTCAAATGTGCACTAATGATAAGTGTACATCTTGTGGAGTTTTTGCTATATGTATACATTTGTGTAATGCACCTAGAAATCTTATCTCCCTTCCAGTTGCTACCCCCTCCCCGTAACCATGACCCTGACTTTGAAACCCTTAGGTTAGTGTTGCCAGAATTTGAAACTCATAGAAAATGGAACTATAACATATATACTGTAGGGGCTTCCCTGGTGGCGCAGTGGTTAAGAATCTGCCTGCCAATGCAGGTGACACGGGTTCGAGCTTTGGTCCAGGAGGATCCCACATGCTGCGGAGCAACTAGGCCTGTGCGCCACAGCTACTGAGCCTCCGCTCTAGGGCCTGTGAGAAACAACTACTGAAGCCCGCATCCTAGAGCCCGTGCTTCGCAACAAGAGAGGCCACTGCACTGAGAAGCATGGTTGGGAGAATCTACCATGTTTTTGTATGTATTATAGTTGAGGAAATTTTTATTGCTTAGTTAGTATTCCACTGTCCGAATACACCAGAATACATTTACTTTCACTATTGATGGATATTTGTGGAGTTTACACATCATTCTTTTTAAATGGCTGCACTCTAGGACATAGAAAGGACAGAGCATTCCTACCGACACATGTCTGGAAGGTTTCCAGTCCCCAAGTAGGCAAAAAGAAGATGCAGGATGCATCTTGCTTCCTTTGTCCTCATGCACACGAGTGAGCGTCCGTGAGGGAGGATCCCGAAAAGTGGGACTTCTCGGGGGGGCACTGATAATGGCCTGCGCTGTGCCAGGCTTCTCCAAGTGAGCATGTCCGGCGGGGTGGGTATGGAGTGGATGGCTGCTGTCCCCCTTTACCCCCAGGAGTCAGGGAAGGCTCTATGGAGACTGAGTCTCTGGACCTCACCTTGAACTTTGGATGGGAGGAATTTCTCCATGGGGGAGAGGAGGGCCTTCTGTGCAACGGTAAGAAATCTTCCATTTTACAGACAAAGAGAAGGAGGGGCAGCTGGTGAAAGTCTGGTTTAAGTTGACATAGGTGGTCGGCAGGTTGGGCAGAGGCCGGTACCGGGGGACCGGAAGCCAGGGCACTCAGCCCCGGCCCTGCTCCTTCTCTTAACCACTCTGCTCTGTTTGCCTGGTAGTCCTGGGCTCTGGGGCCGGGATGAGGATGTGTCTAAACACAGGTGAGACTGTACTTTGTCCAGTTGGGGGTTTTAAGTGCAGAGCATGATGGGAAAGGGTGGCTGGCTCAACCAGACTGGGCGGGGGAATAGAGGGGAGCTGGGAAAGGACGGAGCCCCAGGTTGGGGACGAGGTGGTGACAACACTCTTGCAGCAGCCTCTGCAGGAGTCTCTGCTCCCGTCTCCTGGCTGGTGTGTCCTCTGTTGGGTTAGGAGGGGGCGTGGGGAGAGTGCCCAGCGCCCAGCCTGACCATCTCAGGGCACAGCTACTGTGACCTCAGAGATCCTCCCTCGCTTGATGCTGCTCCTTTATCCACACCCCGCCCCCCGCTTCCCTCTCCCCCTGCTTCTCTCTCTCTCTCTCTCTCTCTCTCTCTAAGCAAGAGCCTGGAGAGAGAACTGCAGGAAAATGGAGCCACGTGGGTTTCTCTGAGGTCATTGTAGCTGGGTTCACTTTCCTGTGCTGCTGAGAGTTCCACCAGAGCAGAGTATTTGCAAGGAAGTCACAGCTGGTGAGAGGCAAACCAAGAATTCAAACACACGTCGTCCTGACTCCAGAGTCTAAGGACCTGGGTAGCCCTGGGGATGGCTTTCTGGCCTGTTGATACTAACAGCTGCTCTTTAAGGAGCATCAGTTATAGGCCCGTTGCTCCCAAGGCCTTTCCCAGGGTTGACTCCTTTATCAGACCTTGTCCTTGAACAACCGGTTGCCTGTCCCCATGGAAGGATGGGGAAGGGGACCTCAGTCCTAAGGTTTAGGAAATGCAATGGTGCAGAGGCAGGAAAGCAAAGGGAGGATTACAGACACCCAGTAACCATGTGTATTGCTAATTATTTTCTACTGTAATCACCTTCTTTTCCTCCCTTGACTTGGGGGAAGGACACAGCTTGACCAAGAGGCCACTGGGGCAACACCTGGACTGTGAAACCAGGTTGCACAGAAGCCCACCTCTCCTTCCTTCTCCAAGGCTGAGTGCGCAACCAGCGCCATCCATCTAGGCTGCCGCCTTCTGAGGTGCCCTGGCCATGCCCCCAAGAGTCCCGCAGGCCGGTTGAGTCCGGGAGCTACCCCAGGCCTCACAGCCACATGGTCGTTCCTCCAGACAACTGTACAAGAATCTCCTTCTTGGCCTGTAGCCCCTCTATTGCTTTGGCCCATTATGTCTCCCAGTTGTGCTCTGTCCACCCTCCAGCACCGGTGCCCTAAGTTCTTTCCCAGGGTTGACTCCTTTATCAGACCCCATCCTTGATCAGCCTCCCGAGGTGTGTGCTTTCCAAGGACAAATTTACCGAGAGAAAAATGGAGGCACAAAGAGACTGGGAGCTTCTTGCCCAAAAGTAAACAGCAAGGGAGGGGCAGAGCTAGGTCCTCAACTTGGACTCTGGCTTCAGGGTCTGTGCCCTGGACCATTTTATGGCATGTCAGTCACCAGAACCAACTTCCCCAGGACCTGTCCCATCTGTCCTGACCCCAGGAGAGCAGAAGATCCACTTTCTGGAGAAGTTCCCATTTGTCTTCAGCGGACACTGTCCAGATCTCCTGTTCCTTGTAGAAAAGCTGAGAAAGGCACTTTTGGAGCCCGGTGCTCCTGTCTTTCCTGTCTCAGCTTCTGGTGCCCGTTCTGTGGGAGGGCCTGGGACGATCCTGAGCTTCCCTTCCTTATTCCTTTTTTTTTGTTGTTTGGCTGCACCGCGTAGCATGCGGGATCTTAGTTCCCCGACCAGGGATCAAACCTGCGCCCCCTGCAGTGGAAGCTCAGAGTCTTAACCACTGGACCGCCAGGGAAGTCCCCTGAGCCTCCCTTCCTCAGCTCACAGGGCCGGGTACCCAGCTCTCCAGCCCACGCTCGGTGTCTCAGAGCACAGGGGAGCTTGTCCTGAGGAGCGAGGACTCTGGAGGTCAGGCCGACTGTGCTGGGCAGCTGCAGGAGGCTGTTCCAGCCCAGGAAGCAGTCTGCTGTGTGGGCCCCATTGGGCCTGAGCAGGCTGAGGGCAGGGGGGTGCTGGGCTGGAGAGGAGGCCATGGGCCCTATCACGAGCTCCAGATGCCCCCGGAGTTGGACGGCTGTGGGTGCTGTGGGAGATGGAAAGAGCACTGGCCCGGGAGTCCAGTCCCAGCCCTGCCATGTGACCCCCCGCAGCCTTGCTGAGCCCCTTTGTCCCTTGCTCTCCTGGGGCCTGGTTGCCCTTCTGAGCAATGGGAGTTGCTATAGTCAGCGCTGCTACACTTGTGTAGGTTTGTGTGTGTTTAGAGCCCTTCTTTCTTCCTTTTCCTTTCTTTCTTTTTTTTTTTTTGTGGTACGTGGGCCTCTCACTGTTGTGGCCCCTCCCATTGCGGAGCACAGGCTCCGGACGCACAGGCTCAGTGGCCACAGCTCACGGGCCCAGCCGCCCCGCGGCATGTGGGATCTTCCCGGACCGGGGCACGAACCCGTATCCCCTGCATTGGCAGGCGGATTCTCAACCACTGCGCCACCAGGGAAGCCCCCTTCTTTATTTCTTAAAGAAGGCTTCAGAGAACCAGTAAATTAAAGTGATAAGTGCGTGTTGTATTTCCCAGGGAATTAAAATCTCCGCCATCTGAGGAACTCCTGAAGCAGGTACTTGGAGCTCTTCCTGCCATGACTGTATTTTTGCGGCTGGGGGTAGGGCCAGCGTCACAAGTGTGTCACCAGTGCAGTCACACAGGCCCCTGTGCTCAGAAGGGCTTGGTACTTGGTAATGGCTTATTCTTTTTTTTTTAACATCTTTATTGGAGTATAACTGCTTTACAATGGTGTGTTAGTTTCTGCTTTATAACAAAGTGAATCAGCTATACAGATACATATATCCCCATATCTCTTCCCTCTTGCATCTCCCTCTCTCCCACCCTCCTTATCCCACCCCTCTAGGTGGTCACAAAGCACCGAGTTGATCTCCCTGTGATTTGCGGCTGCTTCCCACTAGCTATCTATTTTACATTTGGTAGTGTATATATGTCCATGCCACTTTCTCACTTTGTCGCCGCTTATCCTGCCCCCACTCCATATCCTCAAGTCCATTCTCTAGTAGGTCTGCATCTTTATTCCC
>NC_041231.1:43519614-43520571 GCF_002837175.3 Physeter macrocephalus | reverse complement strand
GCAATCCCGTGAGGCAACAGCAGGGGCTGAGGCGAGTCCAGCTCACAGCCGGGGAGGAGATCAGGGATGGGGCCGGTCAGGAAGACGTGTGGTTGGGCCATTGCATCAGACCCAGGAGGGACATAAAGGAGGGTCCTGCGTGCTGGGAGGAGGCCGACTTGGGGACCATGGAGACTCAGAGGGCCAGGCTCGCCCTGGGGCGGTGGTCACTGTGGCTACTGCTGCTGGGACTAGTGGTGCCCTCGGCCAGCACCCAGACCCTCAGCTACAGGGAAGCTGTGCTTCATGCTGTGGATCGCCTCAACGAGCGGTCCTCAGAAGCTAATCTCTACCGCCTCCTGGAGCTGGACCTGCCTCCCAAGACCGTGAGTCAGGAGGGGCCTGGGGAGGCGGGTGTCTCCCACTAGTCTTGGCCACACTGTCACCCCCTCTGCTCAGGCTGTCCCTCCTGTCAGGAAGGCACTTCTCCCTCTAGGTGGGCTCCCACCTCTTCCAGGAAACCTTCCCAGAGCTGGGTCCCCTCCCAGCATGAGGCTTTCTGCCTTAGCATCTCTATTGTGGAAACAGGTGCCCTGTACACCCTGTTCATGCTTACGGGCCTTCTGGGACCTCCAAGGATGTAGGCGGGGTCCTTGGCTCTGTGATGTGACTTCCTGGTTTTAGTCCTATCTGCTCCTCATTGTCTCCCTACCACAGAGGGCTCTGCTCAGCCTGGCGGTTACAGTGATGAGGCCTCTCCCTGCAGGCGGCCCCTGACTTCCTTCAGCCCCTCAGAGGTGCAGGTGGTCTCAACAGAGCTGGTGTGAGGTCTGCTCCTGTTCTCTGTGTGCCCACGAGGCCAGGAGTGGGCTCTGTCCCCTTCCCCTGTGCACCCAGCACCAAGCCAGGGGCCAGGCACACAAGAGGGGCTGGAGAGGCTGCCGTCTAGGTGGGGGCAGGGAGACAGATCAGAGAAGG
>NC_041231.1:43480134-43519114 GCF_002837175.3 Physeter macrocephalus | reverse complement strand
GGCCGACTTGGGGACCATGGAGACTCAGAGGGCCAGCCTCGCCCTGGGGCGGCGGTCACTGTGGCTATTGCTGCTGGGACTAGTGGTGCCCTCGGCCAGCACCCAGACCCTCAGCTACAGGGAAGCTGTGCTTCATGCTGTGGATCGCCTAAACGAGCGGTCCTCAGAAGCTAATCTCTACCGCCTCCTGGAGCTGGACCCGCCTCCCAAGGCCGTGAGTCAGGAGGGGCCTGTGGAGGGGGTTGTCTCCCACTAGTCTTGGCCACACTGTCACCCCCTCTGCTCAGGCTGTACCTCCTGTCAGGAAGGCACTTCCCCTCTAGGTGGGCTCCCACCTCTTCCAGGAAACCTTCCCAGAGCTGGGTCCCCTCCCAGCATGAGGCTTCCTGCCTTAGCATCTCTACTGTGGAAACAGGTGCCCTATACACCCTGTTCAAGCTTACGGGCCTTCTGGGACCTCCAAGGATGGAGGGGGGGGTCTTTGGCTCTGTGATGTGACTTCCTGGTTTTAGTCCTATCTGCTCCTCATTGTCTCCCTACCACAGAGGGCTCTGCTCAGCCTGGCGGTTACAGTGATGAGACCTCTCCCTGCAGGCGGCCCCTGACTTCCTCCAGCCCCTCAGAGGTGCAGGTGGTCTCAACAGAGCTGGTGTGAGGTCCGCTCCTGTTCTCTGTGTGCCCACGAGGCCAGGAGTGGGCTCTGTCCCCTTCCCCTGTGCACCCAGCACCAAGCCAGGGGCCAGGCACACAGAAGGGGCTGGAGAGGCTGCCGTCTAGGTGGGAGGCAGGGAGACAGATCAGAGAAGGAAGCATGAGTCTGAGCTCAGTCTCCTTACTTTGATCCTTGACCAGGATCAGGACCTGGACACCCCGAAGCCTGTGAGCTTCACGGTGAAGGAGACCGTGTGCCCCAGGACGACCCAGCAGCCCCCGGAGCAGTGTGACTTCAAGGAGAATGGGGTGAGGCTGGGGGCTGGGGCCACTGGCGGACGCTTCCCAGGGATGTGAACAGGGGGCTTCCGGGAAGATTTCCAGCCCCTGTGTTGAGTTTGGGAGGTGATGACCCAAGGGTTCCAGTTTGACCTCAAGCCTCCCTTTCCAGCTGGTGAAACAGTGTGTGGGGACAGTCACCCTGGACCAGTCCAAGGACCAATTTGACATAAACTGTAATGTGGTGAGTGGTCCCTTCTGTGTTGTGGAGCTGATAATGGGGTGGGTTGTGGAACATCCTTTGGACCAATTACCCATTGCCCCTTCGAGGGCAGAGAAAGGCCCTCCTACCCTGGTCCCTCCCTCACCCGAGCCGCAGGCCTCCAGGACTGGCTCTGCCATCCCTTAGAGCAGTGGTTCTCTAAGTGGGGTCCCACCCGGGAACTTGACAGAAAGGCAGATTCCCAGGCCCCACTCAGACCTCCTGAATCAGACTCTGGGCTGGGGCCCAGCCATTTGTATTTTCACAAGGCCTCCAGGGGATTCTGACTGCTGAATTTGAGAGGTACTGACTGGAGTAATGGGCTTTCAGCCCCTGCTCCCGTCCAGCTTTGCTGGGATGGACTTGTGATCCTGGGAAGACCCTTGCCGTCTGTGGGCCTCAGTTTCCCCATATGTCTGTGGCTGTAGGGATTCAATCACATGCTCCAAAGGTCACAGCTTAAGGGTGAACAGGGCCCAGTGCTCCTGGTGTGTCCGTTAGGGGGTTGTTCATGTGGGGAGGGAGGGGTCTAGTCTTGACCCCTGCCTAGTCACAAAAGAAATAAATTTCGTTGTGGTTCACAGCTGCAGAGTGTCAGGAGAATTCGTCCCCGGCGTCCATATTTGCCAAGGCCAAGGCCACTCCCGTGGTTCCCGCCAAGGATCCCCTTTCCAAGGATTCCCGGAAGACGGTGAAGGATTGCCTGATGTCACACCCATTAAGGGCTTTTGGTGAACCCTGAGCCCAGGGAAGAGTCCTAAGGGTCTGATATGTTCTGGCTCAGACTCCTGGACAGTGAAAAATAAATTCTTGTGAAAACAACTTCCTCCAGGCTTCAATTTCAACTGTCTCGTTCTTACCACTTACTGGGACCAAGTCCTTACCTCTGGGATGCCTCCTCTGTGTGTGTGTGTGTGTGTGTGTGTGTGTGTGTGTGTGTGTGTGTGAGAGAGAGAGAGAGAGAGAGAGAGAGAGAGATCACTCCTGTAAACACAGTCATGGAGGAGGCTCCTGTTCCTTCCAGGCGGGCATGAGGAGAGGCAACAGGGCCAAGAGGTCCAGCACAGCGTCGCCATTCTCGGGTCCCTCTTGTGCCCTTCACACACCTCTGCCCTCCTCCTCCAACACCCAGTAGGGACTTAAGGAGACCTGCTCTGTGTGCAGTGCTGGTGGGGATGCTGTCCCTGCTCACATGGAGGTGACAGAACGGAGGGGCCAGGCATTTGTTAAACACTCACAGAGACGCAGTTCAGTCTCAGGGCTAAGCCTACAGGTACAATGCCCATAGTGTTCCACTTCTCCTTGACAATCTGAAGTCTGGAAAAGCCTACCCCTCCTGGCTTTTCCTCTGGCGTTGAGACATATCACTGTTTCTTTAGCTGGGTCCGAGATTTCTGTGGTGGGCTTGCGTTTCGGGACCTTAAAGGAGATAATGTTGTTCCCAATTACAGATAGAGAGACAGAGGCCCAGAAACATCAATTCTCCTGCTCAGGGCCACACAGGCAGGAGAGCAATTACATTCGGACATCTAGACCCCTCAGGATTCTCTTCCTCTGCCCCACTGAGGCTGACCTGGAGTGCCCTGTGCCGTCTCGGGAGCCCCCAAACTAACTCCTGAGACCTCACTGGTGGGGCTCAAGGGCAGGGTCCACGAGGACCTTGCCTGATTACAGCCCAGATTCCCTCCTTGGCACAGCAGGGGTCTAGGGGATGGAGAAGCCCCTCCTTGTCCTCACTCATTCCCTCCCTCTTCCTTAGCCCTTGCTCTCCTCCACTCGCTGTGTTTGGCTTCTTGCTGCCCCCCACTGAAGTTAGTGGCCTTCACATCTGCACAAACAATAGGAAAATATTAGGAGTCATCTCCCTGGGCCTCGTGGGCTCCTGTCCTACTCTGACCACTTTGTAAAATCCTCAATGCCCCTTGGCTTACAGCACCACGCCCACCCCACTCCCCTCCCGCACCACCACCCTGGACGCCTCGGGCTCTTCTCTCTTCTCTCCACATCAGGCCCCGCACCTGACCCACCTGGGACGAGTGGATGAACTCTTCACAGCTCCACCACCATCACAGGCCACGTTCCCTAGCAGCAGGGCCTCAGCTGGGCAGTGAGAGGCATCTGATTTATTGAGGGGTGCTCTCAGGAGGAGGGAGGCGGAGGGGAGCAGGATAGGGCAGAGGAAGGAGCTGAGCAGGGACGTGCTCTACCGTGAGACGAGCTTCAGCCTCACCCACAACAGCCTGGAACCCCTGCTTTAGGACTGACTGAGGCGTGGGCTGGGCTTTGATGTCCCCTCATAGTCAGTCCCCACCCACAGGCTGAGGGCAGAGGGGACACAACCCCCCAGGCATCTCCTGGGAAGGCTGTGAAGGCAGCTGTGAAGGGGGCACCTGTGAGCCATTAGCATCCGTATTGCACATTTCAAACAGCTGGGGGACGGGGGGCAGCCGCCCAGTGAGGGGGATCTGGGAAGGGCACTCACAGGACCGGCTGCCCAGTGGCCCCGCCCAGGGACCAGCATCCCCCTGGCTCCTAAGAGCCAACCTGGTCAAAACGGAACTTTCATCTCCTCCCACACGCATCGCTTATCTACACCAGGACACTGACCAGACCGTGACCATGCTCTCTGGAAGCTCCCCACACCCCCGCCGCATTGTCCAGCCTGTCAGGGAATCAACCTGCCTCATCCTGTCTGCAGTAACTCCATCCCAGTCAGCCCCGCACTCTGCCAGCCTCTTGGGCAGCCCTCCTTCCATTCTCTCTTCCCTCCTCTGTTGGCCACTGCCCTGGCCTGATGCTCAAAGCCATTTATGGAAGGGTCTGAAACTTGTTCTTTCACGGGTAAGGGGCCTAGTGGTCACACTAGGCCCCACTAGTGTGACACTAGTGTCACACTAGTGGGGCCTAGTGTGACCACTAGGCCCCTTACCCGTGAAAGAACAAGTTTCAGACCCTTCCATAAATGGCTTTGAGCATCAGGCCAGGGCAGTGGCCAACAGAGGAGGGAAGAGAGAATGGAAGGAGGGCTGCCCAAGAGGCTGGCAGAGTGCGGGGCTGACTGGGATGGAGTTACTGCAGACAGGATGAGGCAGGTTGATTCCCTGACAGGCTGGACAATGCGGCGGGGGTGTGGGGAGCTTCCAGAGAGCATGGTCACGGTCTGGTCAGTGTCCTGGTGTAGATAAGCGATGCGTGTGGGAGGAGATGAAAGTTCCGTTTTGACCAGGTTGGCTCTTAGGAGCCAGGGGGATGCTGGTCCCTGGGCGGGGCCACTGGGCAGCCGGTCCTGTGAGTGCCCTTCCCAGATCCCCCTCACTGGGCGGCTGCCCCCCGTCCCCCAGCTGTTTGAAATGTGCAATACGGATGCTAATGGCTCACAGGTGCCCCCTTCACAGCTGCCTTCACAGCCTTCCCAGGAGATGCCTGGGGGGTTGTGTCCCCTCTGCCCTCAGCCTGTGGGTGGGGACTGACTATGAGGGGACATCAAAGCCCAGCCCACGCCTCAGTCAGTCCTAAAGCAGGGGTTCCAGGCTGTTGTGGGTGAGGCTGAAGCTCGTCTCACGGTAGAGCACGTCCCTGCTCAGCTCCTTCCTCTGCCCTATCCTGCTCCCCTCCGCCTCCCTCCTCCTGAGAGCACCCCTCAATAAATCAGATGCCTCTCACTGCCCAGCTGAGGCCCTGCTGCTAGGGAACGTGGCCTGTGATGGTGGTGGAGCTGTGAAGAGTTCATCCACTCGTCCCAGGTGGGTCAGGTGCGGGGCCTGATGTGGAGAGAAGAGAGAAGAGCCCGAGGCGTCCAGGGTGGTGGTGCGGGAGGGGAGTGGGGTGGGCGTGGTGCTGTAAGCCAAGGGGCATTGAGGATTTTACAAAGTGGTCAGAGTAGGACAGGAGCCCACGAGGCCCAGGGAGATGACTCCTAATATTTTCCTATTGTTTGTGCAGATGTGAAGGCCACTAACTTCAGTGGGGGGCAGCAAGAAGCCAAACACAGCGAGTGGAGGAGAGCAAGGGCTAAGGAAGAGGGAGGGAATGAGTGAGGACAAGGAGGGGCTTCTCCATCCCCTAGACCCCTGCTGTGCCAAGGAGGGAATCTGGGCTGTAATCAGGCAAGGTCCTCGTGGACCCTGCCCTTGAGCCCCACCAGTGAGGTCTCAGGAGTTAGTTTGGGGGCTCCCGAGACGGCACAGGGCACTCCAGGTCAGCCTCAGTGGGGCAGAGGAAGAGAATCCTGAGGGGTCTAGATGTCCGAATGTAATTGCTCTCCTGCCTGTGTGGCCCTGAGCAGGAGAATTGATGTTTCTGGGCCTCTGTCTCTCTATCTGTAATTGGGAACAACATTATCTCCTTTAAGGGGCTGGTCTGTCATTTAGGTAGAGAAGGAAGTTCAAGGACCTCATAGGGGCCGAATGTGAATCTCAGAGGGTGAGAGAGTCAAGGAGACAATAGTTAGAGTGTGTTAGTCTCAGGGCACAGTGCCGGCTCGTCTGTCAGTGTAGGGACCCAGAGAGACACTTGGAATCCCCATCAGAGCAGGAGGAGATGAATTAAGTGCAGCCCGTGCACACAGCGGACTTCCCTGAGGGCACAGAACTGGCCCCTCTGCACTAGCCTTTCCCATGTGGCCATTAGAAGGTAGCAGCTGGCGCAGTAGGGCGGGGTACCCTCCAGACCGCCTGTGCTCTGACTCAGTGATGCCCCTGCCAGTCAGAGCCCAAAAGTCTCGTCCCTCAGCCCCCATGGTCTCTCTAGCCTCAGCCCGAGGGTGAGGGCTGCCCTGGTTCCTGGGGTCCTACTTGCAGCCCCCTGTTCTCCTGTGTGTCACTCTGCCTCTGTGTCACCCCAGCCAGAGCAGGGCAGGACGTTGGCAGGAGAGACAGAGGGCTACATTGTCACTTTCATGGGCCCTAGGCACTTTCACCTTCGTGGACTCACTCATCCACAGAAAAGTATTAAAAATTACATTTTATAACTGCGTTCGTACAAAGTTGAATACAATCGTGGCTAGATATAATGTCATATATTCATTGCTATTATAGTCATGTTAATATTCTGTTCATAAAAGGAATTAAAATTAAAATATTTTTGTGGGTCCCTATTGGTATCATGGTCCGTAGGTACAGTGCCTACTGTACCTAACTGATGAGTTGGTCCCTGGGGAGGTGGTTTTTCTGGCAGCAGCGCAGGCGCCCTGGCAGGGAAGTAAATTCTGCTGCTGCCTTGGGAGACTAGGCGCTTGCAGGTGTTGCTCTGAGATCGCCCCCGCTGGCCATCTGTGGGTACTGCAGGGCAAGCTTGAGGGCTCACGGAGACCTCCAAGGGGGACTGCCTGCGGTTTTTTCTGCCCTGGTGTCTTGGCAGGCAGCAGGCTAGCAGCTGGGGTTCCCCTGGGGACTTGATCTTCTATTCGTGATTCTTTTGAATCTCAGCTCTATTGAACGAGATTTTGTGAAACTAGACTCTCCACTCTTCGAAGCACTGGCAGCATTACTTAACTGTCGGTAAAACGGAGAACTAGCTGTTACTTAGAACATAGACTTATTCCGTACTGTCACAGTGAAGGAAACCAAAACATAGAGAAGTTATCTAAAGCTAAGGTGGTAGATAGAGCTGGCTTCCTTAGCCTTATAGAATTCTGTTTGTATTTCTTATGATTAGGGGTGGCCTCTTATATAACTACAGAGCAATTATCAACTCTATACATTTACATGGATACAATACTTTTTCCTATATGTCAGATGATATAATCATGTGCTTTACAGAGTTCCTCACCTGCAGTACAGGTTCCTGCCTAGGGTCAGGTGTGTCAGGAAGCTGCCAGGTCTCATTTGCCTCCTTTAATCTGGAACATTTCCATAGGCTTTTGCCTCCTTTTAGTCTCAAAAAAGTTTCTGTGTGTCTGTGTGTGCGTGGATGGGCGGTTGGATTGTTGGGCGTTAAAATGTCAAGGTGTATGTATGTGTTGGAAGTGTTGTGCAGTGTGTTTGTGAGAGTATCGGTATGTCGTGTTCCTAGGTGTGTGAGAGTGTGTGTGTGGGTTTGAGTGTAGTTTGTGTGTATGTGAGGTTGGATAAAATGAATGTTGGTGTGAGTTTGTGGATATATGTGTAGGTGTCAGGGTGTGTCTGAAACGTGTATGTGGGATGTGTGTCTGGGTGTGTGTGGGTTTGTGGGGGATTTATGAGTGTGGGATGTTTCTTCTGTGTGGGGATATATCAGTAGAGTTGAGTGTGGGGATTTCTAAAGCGTGTGTGTGGATGTGTGTGTATGAGGAGTGTATAAAGTGCGTGTGTGTGTGTAATTCAGGGGTGTGTATGTGTATGTATGGCTGGGCATTCCTGTGTGCACGGGTGTTGTGAGTGGGCATGTGCAGGTTTATATGTGAGTGTAGGGGTATAGTGTCAGTGTGGTTGTGTGGGTGTTTGTGGCAGTGTGTTTGTGTACATTTACGTAAATGAAAATTTTATTTATTCTGTTTAATTTACAAAAATTAGATTAATACTGCTTAAAATATGTTTTAAGCAACATAAAAGGAAATAATGTTTTATTGACTCATTATTTCCAAGAGAAGCGTGCAACTATAGCAAGGTCTTAGGGGCAAGAATTAGACCGAAGAGTAGAAGCAGGTTACAAATAAAAGGAATGTAATGCTTATGCAATCACTCAGTGTTGTAACTTTAAAAATTTCAAAAACATTTTAGTTGGTAATAATTTACAGAAAAGTAGAAATTGTACCAAAGACTTTCATAGTCTCTATTCCCAGGGTCACCTACATTTTGCCTAAATCGTTTGTTTCTCTCTTTCTCTTTCCCTCCCTCTCTCTTCCTCCCTGTCTGTCTCTGTCTCTGTCTCTCTCAGTGGTTTCTATGCCCCCAGGGTTTGGGTTTTACTCAGCTGTGTTCAGATCACCAGATCGGGAGCCCATCGCCGGTGCAGAGTGAGTGTGTTGCTCACAGTTCCCGGGGGGAGGAGCGGGTCGTGCTGGCCCACAGGAGAGGACAGTGACAGGCAGAGAGCCAGGGCGGGGCACAGCGGGGAAGCCCGTGTGATGTTCTCCAGGGAAGGAATGGACGAGGCTTGAGGGTGAGGCTGACCAGGTTTAGGATCAGCCGATCCTAGCTTGAGTAATTTCAGTGAGCTGGGGCTGGGGTGTAGGGGCTGCCCAAGTTGTTGATGCCTGACCCTGGGGCGATTAGGACAGGGGGTTAGAGTCTCAGCAGCAGAGAGGGTGCGGCGGGGTGCTGGTCAGTTTGCATGTGAAAGGCGAGCCGAGGGAGAGAGTCTGCTGTCTCTAGGCATCTGCTAACCCTGGGAGGGGATGTGAAAACATCAGAAACAGCAAGTAGAAAACCTGGTTAACACAGGGCCACTTACATAATGTAATCAGTGACACATCTGGATCATAGCCTCATATCTTCAGCTCACCCATTTCCTGAAGATGCCTGGTCCTGTTCCTGGAAGGATCAGCTAAGTTAAAGGCAGGTGTGTGGGCTGCACCACGTGCAGCTGTTCAGCCTCCAAGATACCTGTTTATACCTGTGTGTGAGCAAGGGCACTCCGCTCAGTGGGTGGAGTTGTGGGCTGTGTAGCCGCCCTGGAAGACATCCCCCCAAATTCACCTTGTTACATTTTTCACTGATTCGTGGGCAGTACACCATGAACTGACAGTGTGGTCAGGTGCCTGGCCGTGGGACAACTGAACGGTCAAGTCCCAATCTTTGTGGGGATAAACATTACGGCAAAACATAATGCTTTGCTCAGCACCCACAGCCCCTGTTCATGACTCCTGCAGATGCCCACAGAAAACGGCCATTCAAGGATAACATCAATGGAATCAACAAGTGAATCAAATCTGCACTGTCCAGGTGGGGACCCATATCATGTGGATACACCATCACACAGGGCATGGTGATCCATCTACATTCAGCATCAAACTCAAAAGAAGGCCTAGCGATGCCAGCACCTGAGGCCAAGGAGGCCTGGCCAGCGTGGCTGACCGCCAGCTCCACAGCTGAGTGACAAAGGGAACTCCAGGGCAATAACCAGCGATGCCATCCCCATCTGCACAGCATACGTGGCATATAGTATTCCAGGACTCTCAGATGGTCTATGTTTCACCCCTGGATTCACAAAACACACCCAATCCACAATGGCACTGCCTTACAGTAAGAACTACCGGGAGGGCACAGTTACCCAGATCGCTCCCCGGACCTTTAATGCCCTGTCTCATCTCCAAGCCGTCGGTGCCACAGGAAGATGGAATGGACTCTGACAGGGAACACTGAAAGGATAAGTGGACACCAAGGCTCACCTCCCAGCGGCGCACACACTTAAGGAAGGCAGCCTGAGCTCTAAATGGGCCGACTCCCTGGAAGACCACCTTCTAGTTAGGTAGAATGTTTAATTATGAGCCTCGGAAATGAGGGAGGAGGCCCACACCATCTGGAAGACTCTCCAACCACATGAGTAATCTTTCTCACCCCACTTTTCTTCTTCCCATGCACCCCTGGAAGCTCCTAGTACTGGAATTTGCAAGTTGCCCAGAAGAGCCTTGTGGTGGGCGAGACTACCCTAGTGCTCACTGTGCTGCCTGCCCTGCTGCTGGAAGGGCAGGAGGGACGGTGATGATAACGAACATGAACATGAGGTGACAGCCCCTAAGGTGGTCCTGCTGGTGTGGATCCCCCCGTCAGGGCAGAGGGAGATGTTCTATGATGGGTCGAGGAGCATAAGGATGAAGCTGCTGGACACGTAGGGAGGGGGCTGGGCACGTGGTGCCGCTGAGACAAGGGGAGGACTGGAGACCGGACCAGCGATCGCTGAGGGACTGGTCGTTCGATCACTTGGTTGTGAACAGAGTAACTAGCCTGGTGATGGGAATAGAAGGCCTTCGACTCACAGCGTCAAGGGTGGGAGGAGGCACCAATCACCTCTCTCTCAGCTTTTGTCTGCAGGGCGTCTGGCCACTTTCACCCAGACTGCTCCTCTCATCCTCAGCTTGATCAACGGCCAATGAAGAGTCTTGATCTAAGGACTCTTGGACACCTTCCCGCAACTGCTGCCCCCAGGAGTGAACAGCCTCCACCAAACAGGACAGAACAAGATTGACCTTCTGGACACTGATATGACTTTTTAAAGGCTCATCATGAAATTTTGAACTCTTTTCTGTATTTTGCACAGACTATAGTAACTGTTCTAAGTTTAAATGCTTGTGGGATTCTGACCCCACAGGAGCAACACGTGCTGAGCTTGCTGCTACTTAGTATGTGAAAGTCTGGCCTATACTTACCCACAACACACAAACTAGTCTAAATTCTCTCTTGTGGTGATAAAGAGTGCCTTGCCCTAGACTCCCTGCTGGCTTTTGAGGTGGGGTGTGTGCAGTTGCCAACTTGTTGCAACTGGGTTAATAATAATACACTTAGCTGATTTGGCTCCAGGTGGGAGCCTGGCCAGTCTGTGTTCCAATGGGCCTGATCATCCTCCTGGGAGGCATAGTCATGGTCACTCGCGTCTGATGTTGCCTAAGACACAGAAGACACTTGGGTCCACAGCCCTTCAGTACAATTAATTTGAGTATGTGAGGGGGCAGCCTATGTCTCTCAAAAGAATTCAGTTGGTTATGTGAAAATTTGGGGTGTAGCGTTGTAGGGCAATGGCTCTACCCTAGTGACCTTGCATATACGCATATAGGCCCTGCAGGCAAGGCTTGAGCTGCAGCTGATCCGGATCTTGGCAGAAGGCCTTGTGATCCTCCTTGGAGCCCACTGCCAGAGTACAACAGGCCCTTTGTCCTGGCCGCCGCCAGCTTCAGCGTGGGATCCTCTAAGAACCTCCTTCTCCTCTCAGTTGAGACTATGGCTGACTGGCTGAGTGGGGCTCTGTGGTAGTGGTGAAAAGATTCAAAGACATTATTTGGGTGTAGGATGGGGAAAGATGGAGCCCAGTCAGGTGAGGGGACGACCACTGGGATGTAACCGAAAGTGAGGTCTGGCCGTTCACCGCTCAAGAGCCGATAATGAGGCAAGGTTGGTGGAAAGGAACGTTGGCTTTATTTCGGACGCTGGTAAGGTGGGGAGGGTGGGGAGGTTTGGAGGGTGTCCAAACGCCGATTCCCCGCCACTGACCATCAGTGGACAAGATCTTTTATAGACAGAGGGAGGGGCTACACGTGGAAACAGTACCATCAGCTCTAACGGTCATCTTGAAATTCCTCATGTGGCGGTCTGACCAGTGTCATCTTGATTGTTTCAAGTGCAGTTAATCTTCAGTTCCAGGGTCGGTTTGTTCCCATTTCCTTGAGGCCCGTTCTCGGAATTGTGGCAGCTTCTGTCATGGCTACAGTCTGGGCATCGGGCAGTTAACTTCTTCCACCTGGTGTGGGTTTCAGTTTCTATAAGACAGCTCACAGGAGGTGGCTCAGAACATTATCTATAGCCCTTGAGAGGGAACTAAAAGTCCTTGACTTTGCTCAGTGACTAAACTATTATTGTTTTGTCCTGTTTGACTGCTTTTCTTTGCTCCTGCATTTTTTCACTTCTGTGGTTAAACTTACCCTTTGGCTAAAGTTTTCTACAGACAAAAGGCAGGCTGAGGACATGGGGGGCAAGGATCATAGGGTCCTGCTCCATTTCAGAGAGAGGTGTTTCTTAGAGCTTCTGTCCTTCCAGCCACTTGCTGTGGCTCCACACACAGAGGTAAGCAGTGTGCCCTGTTTGGGGAGAGAAGAGGGCAAGGGGAGGAAGGGCCAGGAAAGAGTCGGTTCCATGGTAGGAGGGAGAGTTAGGGAAGTTTTTGTTTTTATTTATTTATTTTATTTTTTATATTTTATTTACTTATTTTTTTGTGGTACACGGGCCTCTCACTGTTGTGGCCTCTCCCGTTGCGGAGCACAGGCTCCGGACGCACAGCCTCAGCGGCCATGGCTCACGGGCCCAGCCGCTCCGCGGCATGTGGGATCTTCCCGGACCAGGGCACGAACCCGTGTCCCCTGCATGGGCAGGCGGACTCTCAACCACTGCGCCACCAGGGAAGCCCCTGTTTTTATTTTTTGATGTTTTCTTTTTTTCTGTCTTTTTCATTATTTATGATTTTCTTGTTGTTGACCTTGTTTGCTGTACCATGAGGTCATAGCAGTCCTTCCTCTAATAGAAACTGACAGCATATAGAGACAGAACTCACTGATGACCATGCATGGTGACTAGAAATGCATACATGTACAGAGCGAGAAGGACAGTGAAAAGATTTAGTTTACCTGTGAGAACCATCCCGCGAATGTCTTGTATTAACAAGTGCAAAATATAAACAAACACATAAACCCTGATCAAAACGAAAGCAAGTAAAACTACCTAACATTAAAACACGGTGTAAGCAGCCGCATAGCACAGGGACATCAGCTTGGTGCTTTGTGACCACCTAGAGGGGTGGGATAGGGAGGATGGGAGGGAGGGAGATGCAAGAGGCAGGAGATATGGGGATATGTGTATCTGTATAGCTGATTCACTTTGTTATGCAGCAGAAACTAACACACCATTGTAAAGCAATTATACTCCAATAAAGATGTTAATAAATAAATAAATAAAAATTTTTAAAAAAAGAAAAGGAAAGGACTATCAATCACATACAGAAATGTGGACATGTGAAAAATAAATAAGTAAAACTAGCCTTTGGAACAACAACAACAAATAAATAAATAAAATGCATGAGAGCAATAAAAAAAATAAAAAAATAAAACACAGTGCATAAAATGGTGTGAGAAATTTAAGTCACTCGACAGTCTTTTAGTCAAGAAAAAGCTGTGTTTGTGTCCTTTTAAATTTCACCCTGAAGGCCTTGCAGAAGTGATGGAGGTTAAAGCTGCCAGCCTTGTTCCATCTGACAGGGGATGCAGTTCACGGTGGGCCAGCGCTCCTTTCTTATTCTCCGTTTCGGTGGACTTTCCTGCCAGCGTGTTGATGCCCTCCCCAAGCTCCGCACTGTGCCGTCCTGTCTGTGCTGCTGAGGCGGTGAAAACTGTACGGAAGAAAATCAGTACAAGAACGCACAGCTTGAGTCTGCTGTTGCTGATGAAACTGGGCAGTGTCCTGCGACGGGAGCCACTCTTCTCCACGGTCATTTTGGGTGAGTTTGGTGATTGCTCGTCTCTCCTGACCTCACTCCATTCTGTGATGTCATCACTGCTCAGAGAGGTTTCCTAGAGCCAACATTCTTTTCTTCTTAGGCATGCAAAGGGAAACTTTACCCTGGCAGCTCTGTAGGTCAGATGCCAGGAGGCTTGATGGGTTTCTCTGCTCTGTGTTCACAAGGCCCAGCCAACACGGCTGGGCTGGATTCCTTTCGAGAGCCTCTGGGGGGGAATTACTTCCAAGCTCGTTCAGCTTGCTGGCAGAATTTGGTCCTCTGTGCTTGTAGGACTGAGGTCGTGAATCCCTTGCCTGCTGGTGGCTGGCATTGTTCTCAGCTTCTAGAGGCTGGCCCCAGGCTTTGGCTCATCTTTCTCCATCTTCAAAGCCATCAACTGCCAGTGGAGTCTTTCTCTTTCTTCCGATCTCTCTGACTTCTGAGGGCTTGAATTTCTTAATAATTTTTGAGCCAAGGGACCCATGTTTTCATTTTGCAAGTTATGTAGCTGACCCTGGCCAGTAGTGGCTCCACCTTTCCCACAACACTTGAAGGAGGCCCCAGAAGCCATTCTCAGAGCAACTTACTTCACTCCATACTTGCCCAACGTGTAGTACGTGTTGTCTTCGCCCATGGTCTTGAGCATCCAGAGGGCAGGGGACAGCTCAGGAAGGGAAGAAAGAGAGTGGGAGTTGGCACAGGGCAGAAAGGGACCTCCAGAGCAGCCCCTCAATGCTCATAGCAAAGCAGGTCAAAAAGCTGAGTCTCCAGGCCTCTTAAAGCAATGAGCTGAGAGCATTTCCAAAGGGGGGGCCTCCTGAGTGTGGAGCTCCGGAGTTTGGAGAACATGCTACTTTGAGGCTTTCCTGGTGGCGCAGTGTTTAAGAATCGGTCTGCCAATGCAGGGGACACGGGTTTGATCCCCGATCTGGGAAGATCTCACATGCCGTGGAGCAGCTAAGCCCCTGCGCCACAACTATTGAGCCTGCGCTCTGGAGTCCGCAAGCTACAACTACTGAGCCCGCGTGCCACAACTACTGAAGCCCACGCACCTAAATCCTACGCTCCGCAACAACAGAGACCACCGCAATGAGAAGCCCAGGCACACCAAAGAGGAGTAGACCCTGCCCGCTTCAACTAGAGAAAGCCCGCGCACAGAAGTGAAGACCCAACACAGCCAAAAATAAAATTAAAAAAAAAAAAAGCAATGAGCTGTAGGAGAGATGCAGGGTTGGCCAAGGTGGTTTTTGGTGGGCCAGAGAGAGGCGGCCAGGGGCTCATCCAACAGAGAGACAGGAGGCTCCATATTGGGCCAAGGAAAACTCACACTGGAGCCAGAGCTCTGGGTACTGCCATCAACCCTGACTTGACCAAGACCTGCCTCCCAAGGCCACACCCCCACCCTGCCTTGGGCCTCAGTTTCTTCCTTGGCCTAATGAGACTGGTGGTAAGCCCTGCTTACCTGACTTGAGTGCTGTGAGTTCAGAGGAGGTGGATGTACAGGAGCCCTTTGTACCCTGAAGGACCAGTCACACAGGTCACATCCTTGGACTCAGGTCTCCATAGACAACATGTCCTTGGGAGGCTGTGAGGAGGGACAGGACACAAGGGGCCCCAGGTTCCCCTCACAGTGTGGTTTCCATGACCATCCCAAGGATTACTGTTAGGGTTGTTGCTTTGGTGACTGGATGGACCCCAGGCCCCCCACTCAGTGGTGCCACTGGAAGAAAACTCACTTCGATGAGGTTGCCCATGGGCACACAGGTGACCATCATGGCAGGGAGCCATGGAGGGAGCCCCTTGCTGCACCAGCTTCAGGGACAGCAGGGGGATCTGTCTCATGTCCACTCCATAGCCAGGGTTTCACACCAACACAGCATGGCTCTCACCAAACACAGCTCTAGCCCACTCAAAGTCTTGCCACCCAACAGCCCTCCTAGTCTCCATCCCCATCCAATCTACAATCCCACCTCCTCAGGCTCTTCCCTTGTGTGTTGTTTTAATCGAGCTCGATATCTGAAAGGAAGTTCTCCCAAGGGCGGGGGGTTGTTGCTGGAGCCATGATCAGTGGTTCTTAACTGATGGTGAGCAGTCAGAAAGGTGCCTTTAAAATCTCCAGATTACTTTATTTTGTTTTGTTTTTTCGTTTTCTTTTTCTGTTTAATATTTGTTGGCTTCCAAATTACTTTTTGGAAATAAGAAAAGCAGGTGCCACCTGGATCTATTGAGTTGGACCTGGGATCATGAGAAAGGTAGGGCTGAAGAAATGGAATCAAAGGAAATTGTGTTCTGATCTCCAGTCCATCCCTCTCCCCAGGAGTTGGTCCTTTCTCTCTTTACTTCCAAAAGCCCATACTAAATGTCAGAACCTGGGTGGAGCCTCTGGAGGGGCTGTTTCTACCTTCCCAGGGCCTCCACGAGCAGACTTAAGACCTCCACTAGGACAATGCCAGTCTGTGGGGAGGGACCACGTAGGCACCCAGGAAAGGTGGAGGGGTGTGTGGGCCTCGTGTGAAGTGCCCTGCCTTACTCCAGCCTCCCGGAAGTTGATGTCTTTATAGGCTCAGCCCACTTCCTGCCGAAGCTCGTGGTCTCCAGGAGGCAGACCCCGGGATCCTGGGGGTTTGCAGGTCTTTGTCCTGGTAGAAGAATGAGGGAGGATGTGGCTTCTCAGATGTACCCAAGGCATCCAGAGTCCCCAGGCTCTGGGGAGAGAGCACCCTCTGTCACCCTCCGGGGCTAGACCTGGCCTCGGCCCCCAACTGTCATCTCTACATCCATGTCCCCAGTAAAACCCACTCACAGGAATGGTACCCATGCCCACCAGTCTGCTACATGTCTGGGGCTGGCTGTGAGTGTGGCCCTCTTCTGCAAAGCTCAGGAACCACTCAGCCTCCACCTGGGCCCAGCTCACCTTGTCACACATCCCCAGATGCTGCGGAGAGGAGCTGGTTGGATGTTTGTTGTCGTGGCTGATGGTGAGATCTGGAGCCGGAGGCTGGCGCAGGCTGAGGTCCTTGGACAGGGAGGTAGGTTGACCTCAGTCTTGGCTCCACAGCAGGAGCAGCAGCACGGTCGCCCTGATGCCACCAAGTATTCTGGCTACAGTGTGGCGGGTGCAGCCTCTGTTTGGTTTTATGTACCCACCCCCAGAGAGGGGTGGCGCTGCCCTCCGGCCAGCTGGCCTCCTTCACCAAACCCCATGCCTGGGAAACCCCAGCTGGGCTGAGGGCTTTCCAGGACGATGTAACCTGCCGCAGCTCCTTGCTTCACATGAAGTGGGAAGGGGGAAGGAAGAAGCTGACCCGGAGCAGAGAGAGGGGCCTGACACTCAGCCCTGACCCCAGTCCCCACCCTCACAGCAGCCGTGGCTGCCTTCCCTGCTCACTGCAGAGGGCGGGAGGGAGGGCCGAATTCCCTCCCCTTGTCCCTGTGAGACGACCAGCGTGGTGGGTGAGTCGGAGCATTTGGTCCAAGTCTTGCGTCTCCTGTTTCCTGGATGGTATATCCTTATTTGAGTGATTTAACCTGTAGGTTTCTTTTTCCTCATGAACTGGACAACTCAGGGAGCTGGTGAGTGTTCCCCAACATTTGGGGGCACAGCAGCCTGAGGTCCAGTTCCCCTTCCTGCCCAGAGTCTCATGGACAGGAAGGATGGCTAGGAGGAGCAAAGGAGAGGGGCGATGCAGGATCAGGCCTCATACCTGAGTTTGCTGGGGTGAAAGGTGCATGAGGATTTCTCAAGGACCAGATGTGGAGTCAGGGGTAAACCCACCTGGGGCCAAGGGCTGTGGTGTGTCTACCGAGAAGACCTCCGCTCTGACAGGCTGTGAGGACTAAGCCAGGAAAGCCAGCCTGGAGCCATGGAAGGCTGGCCTCCACCACGGGAGCTGCAGTCTATGGACCTAGGCAGAATGCAGGGAGGATGGGGAAGGGGACTTCAGTCGGAAGGGTGAGCAAATGCAAAGTTTCAGAGGCAGGAAAGCACAGGGAGGACTTCGGGGTTACCTAATAGCCAGTAACCATGTGTATTGCTAATTATTTTCTACTGTGATCAACTTCTTTTCCTCCCTTGACTTGGGGAAAGGACACAGCTTGACCAAGAGGCCACTGGGGCAACACCTGGACTGTGAAACCAGGTTGCACAGAAGCCCACCTCTCTTTCCTTCTCCAAGGCTGAGTGCGCAACCAGCGCCATCCATCCAGGCTGCCACCTTCTGAGGTGCCCTGGCCGTGCCCCCAAGAGCCCCGCAGGCCGGCTGAGTCCGGGAGCTACCCCAGGCCTCACAACTGCATGGTCGTTCCTCAAGAAAACTGTGCAAGAATCTCCTTCTTGGCCTGTGGCCCCTCTATTGCTTTGGCCCATGATCTTTCCGGCTGTGTTCTCACCACCTCCCACACTGACCCCCGCAGCCTGGTGTCTGATCCACAGCACTGGACAGGGAGCCACTTGGGGTCAAATCAGAAGAGACTTCCTGAGGCTGTGGGAGCCAAGAGGAGGAGGTGCCATTTCTGGATGGAGTTCAGGGAAGCCTTCCCCAGGAGGAAGCCCAGGGCAAGCAGAGGGGTCAGGCGCAGAGATGGGGAAGAGCAGGGGGCTGAGCGCTGTCTGAGTGGTGGCGGTGGATGGGGCAGCCTGACACCTGAGGCCTGCAGGGCAGGGGCCGCGGACAACAGGGAGCATCGAGGCCCAGACCCTGATGCCCCTGCCTCAAGGCAGCGGGGGAAATGGCCAAATCAGTGCTTGGCATGAGCCCCTAGACAATGGTGTGGAGGGCGGACAGTGGTCTGGGGAGAGCCTGGAACCAGAGAAGGTGGAGTCCGGAGGCTGTGGCTACGCTTGAGAGGAGAGAAGACGGTGGGAGGAGCTGGGCCGGGCTGGTGGGAGGCCAGAGGGAGTGTCCTCAGGAGGAAGAAGGAGCAGGTGGGGCTCCCAGGCTTTCAGCTCAGGGCTCCTGCGGCAGCACCCAGCCAACAGCAGCCAACAGCCCAGTGCGGACAACCAGGGGCACTCATGGGAGTCTGGAGCTCAGAGATACAGACCGGGGAGGTGTGTCCTTGATAACTGGTATCTTGAGAAGGGGTGTCCCCAGGAATGTGTGAGGACTGGGAGGAGAAGCAGCCCGGATGCACCTGTGCCAGCCCTGCCTCTTAGCAGCAGGGTCCTTGGAGGAGACCGAGCAGGAGCCATGGGAGAGGCAGGAGGGCACCCAGGAGAGTAGCATCTGGGGAGAATAGGTCAGTTTCTGGAGGAAAGAGGGGCTCCACCACCTGTGATGATAAAGATAAGGCTTGAGGGTGCTTCCCTGGTGGCGTCGTGGTTGAGAGTCCGCCTGCCGATGCAGGGGACATGGGTTCGTGCTCCAGTCCGGGAAGATCCCACATGCCGCGGAGCGGCTAGGCCCGTGAGCCATGGCTGCTGAGCCTGCACGTCCGGAGCCTGTGCTCCGCAACGGGAGAGGCCACAACAGTGAGAGGCCCGCGTACTGCCAAAAAAAAAAAAAAAAAAGATAAGGCTTGACGGACTTCCCTGGTGACGCAGTGGTCCGCCTGCCAATGCAGGGGACACGAGTTCAATCCCTGGCCCACGAAGATCCCACACGCCACAGAGCCACTAAGTCCGCACATCACAATTACTGAGCCTGCGCTCTACAGCCCGCGAGCTGCAACTACTGAGCCCAGGCGCCGCAACTACTGAAGCCAGCGTGCCTAGAGCCCATGCTCCGCAACAAGAGAAGCCACCGCAATGAGAAACGCACACACCGCAACAAAGAGTACCCCCGCTCGCCACAACTAGAGAAAGCCCACACGCAGCAACGAAGACCCACTGCAGCCATAAATAAATAAAAAAATTTTTTAATTTTATTTATTTATTTTTGTCTGTGTTGAGTCTTCGTTTCTGTGTGAGGGCTTTCTCTAGTTGTGGCAAGCGGGAGCCACTCTTCATCGCGGTACACGGGCCTCTCACTGTTGTCCCAGCCTCTCGTTGCGGAGCACAGGCTCCAGACGCGCAGGCTCAGTAATTGTGGCTCACGGGCCCAGTTGCTCCGCGGCATGTGGGATCTTCCTAGACCGGGGCTCAAACCCGTGTCTGCTGCATTGGCAGGCAGATTCTCAACCACTGCGCCACCCGGGAAGCCCCCCCCCCACCAAAAAAAAAGATAAGGCTTGAGCATGGCCTCCAGATTCAGGGAGGTCTCTCCAATTGCAGTGGCCTTCAGGGTGAGACAGAGCAAAGAAGTGTGAAGTGTGGTCAGGGTGTAGATGACCCTTTCTCAGGCTTGGCTGGGGAGAAACCAGGGCAATAGGCCACGTTTGGTGGGGTCAGGGGAGAGGAAATTTTTTGGCTGAGAAAGTAGTGGACAAGAATTAAGGAGAGGGGACAAATGGAGCTCACTCTCTGAGTGCTGAGTGCAGAGAAAAGGATGGTGTGGGCCTTGTATCTGCCTAAGGATTGGCTGGGTGTGTAAGTCCTTAGCTGTGAGTGGTACTGTCAACCACTCATCAAATTTTAATTGACTGCTTACTGGGTGCCAGGGAATGCCTAGAACTGGACATTCAGTAGAGAATACACTTTGTCACCCTGATTCCTGCAGAGGCCAGAGTGTGGAGGCAGAGGGGACGTAAGACAGAGCCTGCTCCTCCCTCTCCTGGAGGACTCAACGCTCTTGAGCAACCCTGCCTTTGACACTCCCCATGGGCCCCAGGAGAGGCCAAGACGTTTTCAGGGAGATGGAGAAATCATTTCTTCACCTTCACAGGAGGCTTCCCGCTTCCACTGCCCAGCAATCCCGTGAGGCAACAGCAGGGGCTGAGGCGAGTCCAGCTCACAGCCGGGGAGGAGATCAGGGATGGGGCAGGTCAGGAAGACGTGTGGTTGGGCCATTGCATCAGGCCCAGGAGGGATATAAATGACGGTCCTGCGTGCTGGGAGGAGGCCGACTTGGGGACCATGGAGACTCAGAGGGCCAGCCTCGCCCTGGGGCGGTGGTCACTGTGGCTACTGCTGCTGGGACTAGTGGTGCCCTCGGCCAGCGCCCAGACCTTCAGCTACAAGGAGGCCGTGATTCATGCTTTGGATCAACTCAACGAGCGGTCCTCAGAAGCTAATCTCTACCGCCTCCTGGAGCTGGACCTGCCTCCCAAGACCGTGAGTCAGGAGGGGCCTGGGGAGGCGGCTGTCTCCCACTAGTCTTGGCCACACTGTCACCCCCTCTGCTCAAGCTGTCCCTCCTGTCAGGAAGGCACTTCTCCCTCTAGGTGGGCTCCCACCTCTTCCAGGAAACCTTCTCAGAGCTGGGTCCCCTCCCAGCATGAGGCTCTCTGCCTTAGCATCTCTATTGTGGAAACAGGGGCCCTGTACACCCTGTTCATGCTTAAGGGCCTTCTGGGACCTCCAAGGATGGAGGTGGGGGTCCTTGGCTCTGTGATGTGACTTCCTGGTTTTAGTCCCATCTGCTCCTCATTGTCTCCCTACCACAGAGGGCTCTGCTCAGCCTGGCGGTTACAGTGATGAGGCCTCTCCCTGCAGGCGGCCCCTGACTTCCTTCAGCCCCTCAGAGGTGCAGGTGGTCTCAACAGAGCTGGTGTGAGGTCCGCTCCTGTTCTCTGTGTGCCCACGAGGCCAGGAGTGGGCTCTGTCCCCTTCCCCTGTGCACCCAGCACCAAGCCAGGGGCCAGGCACACAGGAGGGGCTGGAGAGGCTGCCGTCTAGGTGGGAGGCAGGGAGACAGATCAGAGAAGGAAGCATGAGCCCGAGCCCAGTCTCCCCACCTTGATCCTTGACCAGGAGAGGGACCCGGACACCCCGAATCCTGTGAAATTCACGGTGAAGGAGACTGTGTGCCCCAGGACGACCCAGCAGCCCCCGGAGCAGTGTGACTTCAAGGAGAATGGGGTGAGGCTGGGGGCTGGGGACACTGGTGGATGCTTCCCAGGGATCTGAACTGAGGGCTTTGGGGAAGATTTCCAGCCCCTGAGGTGAGACTGGGAGGTTATGGGCTGGGGGTTCCAGTTTGACCACGAGCCTCCCCTCCAGCTGGTGAAACAGTGTGTGGGGACAGTCACCCTGAACCAGGTCAGCGGTAACTTCGACATCACTTGTAATGAGGTAAGTGGCCCCTCTGAGCTGCAGGGGCTGCTGGGGGTGGGTAGTGGAACCTCCTTTGGACCAATTACCCGCTGCCCCTTCCAGGGCAGAGAAAGGCCCTCCTACCCTGGCCCCTCCCTCACCCGAGCCCCAGGTCTCCAGGACTGGCTCTGCCATCTCTTAGAGCAGTGGTTCTCTAAGTGGGGTCCCACCTGGGAACTTGACAGAAAGGCAGATTCCCAGGCCCCACTCAGACCTCCTGAATCAGACTCTGGGCTGGGGCCCAGCCATTTGTATTTTCACAAGGCCTCCAGGGGATTCTGACTGCTGAATTTGAAAGGCACTGACTGGAGCTTTCATCCCCTGCTGTCATCCAGCTTTGATGGGATGGGCTTGTGACCCTGGAAAGCCCCTTGCCTTCTGTGGGTCTCAGTTTTCTCTTCCGCCTGTATGTGTCGGGATTCACCAGAAGCTCCACAGGTCACAGCCAGAGGGTGAACTGGGGCCCCAAGGATCCTGGTGTGGCCCTGGAAAAGGGAAGTCCAGGTGGGGAGGGGTCTTGTGTTGATGCTGGTCCAGTACCAAGAGCAACCTGTTTCTTCCTGGTTCACAGGCCCAGGGTGTCAGGATTACAAAGCTACCATGGGCGCCACCACAGCCAGCACAAATATGTCGCATAATAGTGGTAAGAGTGTGCAGGCCAATATGTCGCATAACAGTGATAAGAGTGTGCAGTTAATCAGCACATCAAGGCTTTGCATCCTGAGCCAGAGAAGAGTCCTAATTGTATGCTTATTCTGTCTCAGGCTACTGGACTCTGAAAAATAAATTCTTGTGAAATCAGTATCCTCCAGACTTCAGTTTCACTCGTCTCCCCTCCTCCCAGTTACCAAGATTGAATCCGTAACTCTGGGATGCCGTGTGTGTATGTGTATGTGTGTGTGTGTGTGTGTGTGTGTGTGTGTGTGTGTGTGTGTGTGTGTATTTGCGTGTGTGTGTGTGTGAATGCAGGCACGAAACACAGAGATGGGTGAGGCCCCTGTTCCTTCCAGGCGGGCATGGGGAGATGCAGCAGGGCCAAGAGGTCCAGCACAGCGTCTCCATTCTCGGGTCCCTCTCGTGCCCTTTACACGCCTCTGCCCTCCTCCTCCAACACCCAGTAGGGACTTAAGGAGACCTGCTCTGTGTGCAGTGCTGGTGGGGATGCTGTCCCTGCTCACTTGGAGGTGACAGTCCAGGAGGGGCCAGGCATCTTGTTAAACACTCACAGAGATGCAGTCCAGACTCAGGGCTAAGCCTACAGGTACAATGGCCATGAGTCTCATGGACAGGAAGAATGGCTGAGAGGAGCAAAGCAGAGAGGAGATGCAGGATCAGGGCTCATACCTGAGTTTGTTGGGGTGAAGGTTGCATGAGGATTTCTCAAGGACCAGATGTGGAGTCAGGGGCAACCTGCCTGAGACAAGGGCTGTTGTGTCTTTCCTGAGAAGACCTCCGCTCTGACAGGCTGTGAGGACTAAACCAGGAAAGCCAGATGCTGGAGGAAGAGAAGGCTCTCCCCCCACCACAGGAGGTGCTGCCTGAGGACCTGGCAGGGGACCCTCCTAAGGATTCAGGGAAGGACGAGAAAGGGGACTTCGGTCTGAAGAACGAACAAATACAAAGGCACAGAGACAGGAGAGCACAGCGAGGATTTCAGGGTTACCAGACAGCAGTAACCACGTGTATTGCTAATTATTTTCTACTGTAATCACCTTCTTTTCCTCCCTTGACTTGGGGAAAGGACACAGCTTGACCAAGAGGTCACTGGGGCAACACCTGGACTGTGAAACCAGGTTGCACAGAAGCCCACCTCTCTTTCCTTCTCCAAGGCTGAGTGCGCAACCAGCGCCATCCATCCAGGCTGCCACCTTCTGAGGTGCCCTGGCCATGCCCCCAAGAGCCCCGCAGGCCGGCTGAGTCCGGGAGCTACCCCAGGTCTCACAACCGCATAGTCGTTCCTCCAGAAAACTGTACAAGAATCTCCTTCTTGGCCTGTGGCCCCTCTATTGCTTTGGCCCATGATCTTACCGGCTGTGTTCTCACAGCCTCCCACACTGACCCCCCCCAGCCTGGTGTCTGATCCACAACACTGGACAGGGAGCCACTTGGGGTCAAATCAGAAGAGACTTCCTGAGGCTGTGGGAGCCAAGAGGAGGAGGTGCCATTTCTGGATGGAGTTCAGGGAAGCCTTCCCCAGGAGGTAGCCCAGGGCAAGCAGAGGGGTCAGGCGCAGAGACGGGGAAGAGCAGGGGGCTGAGTGCTGTCTGAGTGGTGGCGGTGGATGGGGCAGCCTGACACCTGAGGCCTGCAGGGCAGGGGCCGCGGACAACAGGGAGCATCGAGACCCAGACCCTGATGCCCCTGCCTCAAGGCAGCGGGGGAAATGGCCAAATCGGTGCTTGGCATGAGTCCCTAGACAATGGTGTGGAGGGCGGACAGTGGTCTGGGGAGAGCCTGGAACCAGAGAAGGTGGAGTCCGGAGGCTGTGGCTACGCTTGAGAGGAGAGAAGACGGTGGGAGGAGCTGGGCCGGGCTGGTGGGAGGCCAGAGGGAGTGTCCTCAGGAGGAAGAAGGAGCAGGTGGGGCTCCCAGGCTTTCAGCTCAGGGCTCCTGCGGCAGCACCCAGCCAACAGCAGCCAACAGCCCAGTGCGGACAACCAGGGGCACTCATGGGAGTCTGGAGCTCAGAGATACAGACCGGGGAGGTGTGTCCTTGATAACTGGTATCTTGAGAAGGGGTGTCCCCAGGAATGTGTGAGGACTGGGAGGAGAAGCAGCCCGGATGCACCTGTGCCAGCCCTGCCTCTTAGCAGCAGGGTCCTTGGAGGAGACCGAGCAGGAGCCACGGCGGAGGCAGGAGGGCACCCAGGAGAGTGGCATCAGGGGACAATTGGGCCGGGGGCAGTTTCAGAAGGACAGAGTGTCTCCAGTGCCTGTGGAGATAAAGACAAGGCTTGAGAGGGGCCTCTGGATCCAGAGATGGCTGGTCAGCCTGCCGTGGCCTTGAATGTGAGCCTGCAAAGAAGTGTTGTCACTGGTGTAGATAACCCTTTCTCAGGCTCCTTTGGGGAGGGGCCAGGACAATAAGTCATGTTTGGCGGAGACCGGGGACAGGACATTTTTAGACTGAGAAAGCAGTGGAGAAGAATCCAGGAGAGCGGACAGACAGAGCTCACTGGCTGAGTGCTGGGCCCAGAGAACAAGGTGGTGAGGGCTTGACTGTCTGCCTAGGGACTGCTGGATGGGTAAGGCTCTAGATGTGGTTCGTACTCTTCTCCATTCATCAAAGTTTAACTGAGTTCCTACTGGGTTCCAGGCAGTGCCTGGAGTTGGAGGTTGGTGTTGAATCACTCCTTTACCCAATCCCTGCAGAGGCCAGAGTGTGGAGGCAGAGGGGACGTAAGACAGAGCCTGCTCCTCCCTCTCCCGGAGGACTCAACGCTCTTGAGCACCCTGCCTATAACACTCCCCATGGGCCCCGGGAGAGGCCAAGACGTTTTCAGGGAGATGGAGAAACCATTTCTTCACCTTCACAGGAGGCTTCCTGCTTCCACTGCCCAGCAATCCCGTGAGGCAACAGCAGGGGCTGAAGAAATCCTGGCCAACACCCTGGAAGGTAGCCAGGGATGGGGCAGGTCAGGAAGGCTCCTCGTTGAGCCTTTGCATCAGGCCCAGGTTGAGCGTAAAGGAGGGTCCTGCAACCTGGGAGGAGGCTGGCTTGGGGACCATGGAGACCCAGAGGGCCAGCCTCGCCCTGGAGCGGTGGCCACTGTGGCTACTGCTGCTGGGACTAGTGGCGCCCTCGGCCAGAGCCCAGGCTCAGCTACAAGGAGGCTGTGATTCGTGCTTTGGATCAGCTCAACGAGCGGTCCTCATAAGCTAATCTCTACCGCCTCCTGGAGCTGGACCTGCCCCCCAAGGCCGTGAGTCAGGAGGGCCCTGGGGAGGGGGCTGTCTCCCACTAGTCTTGGCCACACTGTCATCCCCTTTGCTCTGGCTGTACCTCCTGTCAGGAAGGCATTTCCTCTCTAGGTGGGCTCCCACCTCTTCCAGGAAACCTTCCCAGAGCTGGGTCCCCTCCCACCATGAGGCTTCCTGCCTTAGCATCTCTACTGTGGAAACAGGCGCCCTGTATACCCCTTTTGGGGATAAGGGTTCTCTGGGAGCTCCAGGGATAGAAGGGGGTCACTGGCTCTGCCCTGTGACTCCTTGCTTTAAGTCTCCTCTTAACTCGGTGTCCCCCTACCAGGGAACGACTCTGCTCAGCCTGGAGGTGTCAGTGACAAGATCTCTCCCTGCAGGCAGCCCCTGACTTCCCTCGGCCCCTCAGAGGTGCAGGTGGTCTCATCAGAGCTGGTCCCCTCCTGCTCTCTGTGTGCCCACGAGGCCAGGAGTGAGCTCTGTCCCCTTCCCCTGTGCACCCAGCACAAAGCCCAGGGGCCAGGCACACAGGAGGGGCTGGAGAGGCTGCCGTCTAGGTGGGGGCAGGGAGACAGATCAGAGAAGGGAGCATGAACCTCAGTCCAGTCTCCGCACTTTGATCCTTGACCAGGATCAGGACCCAGACACCCTGAAGCCTGTGAGCTTCACGGTGAAGGAGACCGTGTGCCCCAGGACGACCCAGCAGCCTCCAGAGCAGTGTGACTTCAAGGAGAATGGGGTGAGTCTGGAGGCTGGGGCCACTGGTGGAAGCTATTCAGCTTCCCAGGGAGCTGAATAGGGGGCTTCGGGGAAGATTTCCAGTCCCTAGGCTGAGTTTGGGAGGTGATGGCCCAGGGGGTTCCAGTTTGTCCTCGAGCCTCCCCTTCCAGCTGGTGAAACAGTGTGTGGGGACAGTCACCCTGGACCAGTCCAAGGACCAATTTGACATAGACTGTAATGAGGTGAGTGGCCCTTTCTGTGTTATGGAGCTGATAATGGGGTGGGTTGTGGAGCATCCTTTGGACCAATTACCCGCTGCCCCTTCAAGGGCAGAGATAGGCCCTCCTACCCTGGCCCCTCCCTCACCCGAGCCCCAGGCCTCCAGGACTGGCTCTGCCATCCCTTACAGCAGCGGCTCTCTAAGTGGGGTCCCACCCGGGAACTTGACAGAAAGGCAGATTCCCAGGCCCCACTCAGACCTCCTGAATCAGACTCTGGGGTGGGGCCCAGCCATTTGCATTTTCACAAGGCCTCTAGGGGATTCTGACTGTGCTGAAGTTTAAGAGGCATTGACTCAAGTCATGGGCTTTCAGCCCCTACTCCCGTCCAGCTTTGTTGGGATGGGTTTGTGACCCTGGGAAACCCCTTGCCATCTGTGGGTCCCAGTTTTCTCATCTGTCTGTGGGTGTAAGTATCCAACCACATGCTCCACGTGTCATACTGGAAGTGAAATGAAGCCCCAAGCCTCCTGCGGTGGCCCAGGAATGGGGGTGTTCAGGTGGGGTGTGGTCCTGTCTTTATCTTGAGCCAATCCCCAAAAGAAGCCTGTTTCCTCCTGGTTCACACATTCGGAGTGTGGGACTATTTCGCTGGCTGGGTGACTTCCTCCAGAGAGGTGGGAGAAGATAGGCAAAAAGACTGAGAGAATTGGTCAGAGAATCAAAGATATCTTTGGGATATTTCAGCCCCATGAATAGTGCTAAGAATCAGCTTATCCTGGCTCAGACTTTTGGACTCTGAAAAATAAATTCTTCTGAAAACAATTTCCTCCACATTCAAATTCACTTATCTCCCCTCCTCCGTCTTACCAGGACCAAGTCCTTAACTCTGAGAGTCCTCGTGTGTGTGTGTGTGTGTGTGTGTGTGTGTGTGTGTGAGAGAGAGAGAGAGAGAGAGAGAGAGAGAGAGAGAGAGAGAGAGAGAGAGAGAATCACTCCTGTTAACACAGAGATGGGTGAGGCAGCTGTTCCTTCCAGGCGGGCATGGGGAGATGCAGCAGGGCCAAGAGGTCCAGCACAGCGTCTCCATTCTTGGGTCCCTCCCGTGCCCTTCACACGCCTCTGCCCTCCTCCTCCAACACCCAGTAGGGACTTAAGGAGACCTGCTCTGTGTGCAGTGCTGGTGGGGATGCTGTCCCTGCTCACATGGAGGTGACAGTCCGGAGGGGCCAGGCATTTGTTAAACACTCACAGAGACGCAGTTCAGTCTCAGGGCTAAGCCCGCAGTTACAATACCCATAACGTTTCGCTTCCCCTTGACAGTCGTAACTCTGGAAAAGCCTACCCCTCATGGCTTTTCCTCTGGCATTGAACACATCACTGTGGCCGTTTCTCAATGCCGTTCAAACAAAAAGCAACCACACTCATAGAAAGAGGGATCAGATTTGTGGTTAAGAGAGTGGGTGGAGATTGGATGAAGGTTGTAAAAAGTACAAACTTTCAGTTATAAGATACAAAAGTACAGGGGTGTAATGATGACTATAGTTAACACTGCTGTGTGGTATATTTGAAAGTTGTCAAGAGAGTAGATCCTAAGAGTTCTCATCACAAGTAAAAAAAACATTTTTTTTTCTTTCGCATCTATATGAGATGATGGATGTTAATGAAACATTGTGGTAATCAGTTCACAATATATGTAAATCAAATCGTTATGCTGTACACCTTAAACTTATACAGTGCTGTATGTCAGTAATATCTCAATGAAACTGGAAAAAAGTACTTTTTAAGAGTGTAAAAGGATTGTTGCAGCAAAAAGTTTGTGAACCGCTGCCCTAGAGAAACTCTCCATGGGTGTGCAAGGAGACATACAGGATAATAACCAATTGGAATATTGGTCTATTTTTACAATAGATACCATATAGCTGTGAACAAAAATGAACGGATTACCGTATATCATTAAAGATACTGTGCAAAATGAGCTAGTAGATACGTTTAAGGCTATTTTTAGAATGTTTAAAAGCATGGAAACAAGACTACGTTTTGCTTATGGGTACCGGTGGTAATAACAAAAAACGTGCCGGAAGAGAAATCAGCAGGTCAACGAGATAATACAGTCTTTCTCCGACCCGCGGGGGTCGCGTTCTGTTCCGAAACTACCCTTCCCGGCAGGCCACGCGCTGCGTCGTGACGCACTTCCTGCAGACGCACGTCCTTCCTTTTGCAGAGCCCGTGGCTAGGGGCAGGCTGTGAGATCTTTTAGCGGCTGGACGCAGACGGTAGTACCGTTATTGCTGCCGCTTCGCCTACCCAGGCGTAGACTTGGACCTCGTGGGAGAAATTCCGGCTTGGCAGCGGACGGTGAGTCAGGCGAGCTGGCGAAGTGCCAGGGCGAGAAGAGGGTGACCGCGCCCCCCGTCTTCCCTCCGGCGCTCCGACCTCAGGCACCGGGCTGGCGTGGGCGGTATCCGAGGCTGAGGCTGGTGCTTCCGGAGGTGTGGAGATGGAGGGTGCGCGCTGTGGGCTGTGCAGATCACCCCTCCCGACTGCTCGCCTTCCTTGTGGGTGGGGGCGGGGTTTCCTCCCTTGTTGTCCAGTACCCTGTCCTCGTGGTTTGCAGCTACCTCTCCACATTTCCCCGCCTCGACTTCTGCCGCGGGGGTCCCATTTGCGCTGTCCACTACGGCAGCCGTTGGCTGCCAGTGGCTATTGAACGCTTGAGGTGTGGCGAATGCTACTGAGGAGTTGCATTCTTAATTTTACTTCCTGTTAATTAATATCTAACTGAATAATGAAGAAGTCTAAAACGTTTTTCCATCAGACACAAGGTTATTGTTTTGCTAAGACTATACTTCCCTTTAATCCTTGAAAATTTAACGTCTTTTTGAGATGTACTGTAAGTGTCAAATACACACCTGATTTCCAAGAGATGGTTGGAGGGATTTCCCTGGTGGTCCAGTGGGTAAGACTCCGCTCCCAATGCAGGGGACCCGGGTTGGATCCCTGGTCGGGGAACTAGATCCCACATGCATGCGGCGACTAAGAAGTCTGCATGCCGCGACTAAAGATGCCGCAACCAAGATCCCGCGTGCTGCAACTAAGACCTGGCGCAGCCTAAATAAGTAAATAAAATAAATAAATATTTTTTAGAAAGAGAGAGATGGTTGGGAAAAATGTATAAACTATTGATAACTTTTTTTGTGTTTTTAACACTGAGTATGTGTTGAAATGATAATATCTTAGATGTGTTGGGTTAAATGTTATTAAAGGTAATTTCACTTTTTATTTTTATTTTTTAAAAAATTTATTTATTTATTTTTGGCTGCCATTGGGTCTTCGCTGCTGCGCGCCAGGGCTTTCTCTAGTTGCGGAGAGTGGGGATTACTCTTCATTGCGGTGCGCGGGCTTCTCATTGCAGTGGCTTCTCTTGTTGCGGAGCACGGGCTCTAGGCGCACGTGCTCAGTAGTTGTGGCTCACGGACCCTAGAGTACAGGCTCGGTAGTTGTGGCGCACGGGCTTAGTTGCTTCGCTGCATTTGGGATCTTCCCGGACCAGGGATCAAACCCGTGTACCCTGCACTGGCAGGTGGATTCTTAACCACTGTGCCACCATGGAAGTCCCTAATTTCACCTTTTAAAAAACTATTTGAGAAGGCTACTAGGTTATTTATTTATTTATTTATTTTTTTGGCTGCATGGCGGGGCAATGCGGAATCTTAGGTCCCCGACCAGGGATCGAACCCACGCTCCCTGCAGTGGAAGTGCAGAGTCTTACCCACTGGACTGCCAGGGAAGTCCAGGAAATTTTAAATTACATATTTGGTTGGCACTGTAGCTCTCATATTGCTCTTGCATAGTGCTGCCCTGTGAGAATGGATATTTTTGCATCTGGTAGAGCCTTCCTAGCCTCTTGGGGAAGGCTTCCTAGAGGAGCTGATGTGTCTGGAGGGCATTCTTACCCTGTCTTGTCTGAGGGGTCTGTATCTACCACATTGCATGTTTCTGTTGGAGGTTCCTGTAGAATGGCTTTTTCAGCCCCTTTTCCCTAGACACCATGAGCCTTCCTGGGGTGGGTTGTGCTGTAGAGAGAAAAGTAAGGACATGATGGTGATTTGAGAGCATGAGATTGGAGGAGGATGCATCTCTCACAAGCAAATGTCTCCTGAGACTCATGTTTTCTTTTCTACCAAGGTGAAGAAGATTCTAATGGTTTTAGAAGCCATGTTTACACTTTTAATAGATACTGAACTGCCATGTAGATGGTAGTTTGCTCCCAACAATTATTAAAGAGGCGCTGTTTCCTCACTGAGTTGAGATGCCATATTTGCCACATACTATGATTAGATTGCCCTTTCTTCCACCCATCCATCCATCCATCCATCCATCCATCCATCCATCCATCCATTCATCCTTCCATCCTTCTTACTCTGCAATCTGAATTGTAGATATGACCAACCTGTGATTGACCTGTATCATGAGGGAGGGGGGAAAAACCTTAATTGCTTTTAGGCACTTAGATTTTTGGAGGTCACTTGTTGCCAGAGCATAACCTAGCTTATCAGTCAGATAGTGATCCTTTTCTCCATGTCAGTCTGAAAAGTCTGCCTTCTTCAGTGTGAATTCTAGATGTCTGGTCACTCTGCATTTTCATTCGGTCATTGGTTTGATAGGCATTTATTGAAGCAGTGATAAGTGAAGCTGCTCTGAAACCAGAAACTTAAGATACTAGGCTTGGCGCTGCCACTTGTGAGTGATACAGTCTTGAGAGCCAGTGACCTAACCTCCCAGTTCTTGGTTCCCTCTTTTGTGAGATAGAGGTAGCAGCAGTATTTACATCATGGCTTTGTCATGAAGATTATTGAAGCAGTGGACTTAACCACTGTGCCTGGTAAGTGGTACCTGCTTAATCAGTGTTAGCTGCTGCTAGTGGTAGTTCTGGAAGGAGAAGAGCTGTGTAGGATAAGTTATGCTGAAGTAATAAATGACCTCAAATCTCAATGGCAGTCTAACAACAGCAATCTAACTGGAATTCTGTCTAACCCTTAGTGGGTTAGCTTTGGCTCTTGGGTTAGCTTTGGCTCTACTTCGTGTCCTTTCTATCCATGACCAAGGGTGAAAGGGCAGACCCTATGTGGGCAAGGAGCACTGTGACAGAGGGAGAAGAGCAAGAGAGAAGAAACCACACGGTGGCTCTTAAAGTTGCTGTTTAGAAGAGAGACATGTCATTTCCACTCACATTTCACTGGTGAGGCAAGTCACTTGTATGTGCCTGATGTCAGTGGGTGGGGAAGTGTAACTCTTTTGCAGAGAAGGAAAGCAAATACTTGGGAATAGCACAGTCCAGTCCAAGGAATTTACCCTAATTGCTAGGATTACAAAAATGTCTGAAGAATTGTATTAAGCACTGTCAGGGACAGGTAGCTGGGGGAGTCCTGGAGAAAATAGGATAAGTCGGAAAAAGACTGTAAGAACATGAAGTTATACCTGGGGGCTTTCTTCTTTCTGTTCCAGCTTTTATAGATTGGTGAGGACAAATTGGCATAGTCTCAGGGTCAGAGTTTCCCTTCAACTTCCTCTCTCCTAAAAAGTCATATTGAAGAACTTCCCTGGCGGTCCCGTGGTTAAGATTCTGTGCTTCCACTGCAGAGGTCATGGGTTTGATCCCTGGTCGGGAAACGAAGATCCTGCATGCCATGTGATGTGGCCAAAATAAATAAATAAATAAATAAATAAATAAATAGTCATATTTAAAAGAGTTCAATGTATGCATCCCCTTCTTTCTATTCTGTTTCATTACTCTATTGCTGCACTACTGCTAAAGCACTTTTATTTACTATGGCTTGATAGTGTGTTGTCATATTTTAGAAGACAAGTCTTCTTAGTCTTTATTTTCACAATTTTCTTGACTATTCTTTAATATTTTCTTCAAAGAAATTTTAGAATTATCTTGTCTAGAGCCATAAAAAAATCTCTGTTGTGATTGTTACTGGTGTTGCATTGAGTTTGTTTAATTTGGAAGGAATTGATTGGCTTGCAGTATAATTCACCTTGTCCAGAAGCATGGCATGACTCTTCATCTACCTGCATATCCTATTATGATCTCCTGAATAAACTCACATTCTAGAAGGGAGATAGATGGAGAAACATAAACGTAAACATGTAGTGTGGTGTGATTGAGAAGAGACCCAGGTTGGACATAAGAGGGAGTTACACCTCTGCCTGTGGCATTGGAGTATGAGTCAAGGCTTACTGGAGCAAGAGAACCTGAGTGGTCACAAAGGGACAGTAGTCAGCAGTGGACTGAGACTCTAGTCAAGGAGTCTGCAGCACTTCAGGTTCTGTAACAGCAGTTCCCTAACACTGCTTCTCTTTCTCTGGGCCATGTTGCTGGAGGTCTTTGACTCAGGTTTGTGTGGAGACAGATAATGCAAACTTCTGATGGGGCCATATGCCTTACAGATACTGAAATGGAAGATAGACAGCTTCCCAGAAGACACTGTAGGGCCTGCGGCTCTACCTGACTGATGGGACTTGGTTCAAAATTCAGTATTGTAGAAACTCCTTAGAGCACAGGGAATTGACTACAGCTGGAACCTAGACCAGCAGAGCCAGAAGCTGGGCATTGTATGCCCTGCACAGGGTCTGAGAATAGAAGCCCAGGTACTGTTCCGTCATGACCATGGTGTTACCTGCCGCTTCCATGAAGAGTTGGAGACCTGAGAGTAGTGGGGGTTGTTGAAGTCTCTGCCTTAAAAGAAATAGTATGCTAATCATGGGGCTTATCCAAAGTGGCTGAGCTGTTTGGTGCTAGCAGCAACCTGACCTTGGGCTGCTAGCTGAGGACCTGATCTCTTCCCCTCCCCTCTCCTCCTCTCCTGTTCCTTTAAGATGGCTGACAAAGGCCAAAATGTGATGGGAAGAAGGGAGGGAGGCTGTGCCAAATGGTCCTGAGTAACTGGCGGGAGCACACAGTGCTCAGGTGGCTTTGTAGCTGGGCACTGCTGATGGAGGGCAGCCTCTGGCTGCTGTGTGGCTCCAGTAGGGGCCTTTCCCTCTCTGGCACTCACACCAAGGCAGGTATGTATATTGTGGGGCTTAGGGTCTCAAGTTTTGGGGGACTTTGGGGATCCCCCATTAAGGTATGTTATTCCCATTTGTGATTTTCCAGGTATGGAGGGCAGGGGGTGGTGCTTGTGGAAGCGGAGCTGGAGGAGGTGGCTCTCCCTCCCTGATCAGGCCCATGATACTTCCTTGTAGCCAAAGCAGCAGCCTGTGGGCTCCATAGCTACAGCCTGTGTGGTGGATGCTCAGAGCTTCCCTTGATAGACTAACAGGTGAGTCAGTGAGCTGTGTCCAGCAGGTGGTACAAGGGTTAAGAGAATGTGTGGAAACATTTAACAGTGTAGGATTGAGGCTGCTATATTTAGAAGGCCTGCTTGCAGGGTTGGCCCTTTGCTGGCATCTGGGAACTTGGCGCTTGACCTGTTCCCTAACTAACAGGTATAGTTCACTGTACCTTGACACCTGCTTTCCTTCTGGGAGTCGGGAATTTTTATAGCTTCTCAGCTGAGGATGCCTACATGACTAACCCGCAATAAAAACCTTGGGCACCTGAGGCTTTAGTGGCCTTCCCTGAGTAGAAACACTGCACATATGTTACTGCATTTTTCACTGTTGGAAACTCACTTTGTCTCCTTATGGGAGGGAGAGAGCATGAGGAAGCATGTGCATGGATTTTTCCAGACTCTGCCTGTGTCATTTTCCCTTGCTGATCCTGTTGCATATCTTTCTGCTGTTATAAACCCTAACTGTGAGTACAACTGTGTTGAATCCTTAGAGTCCTTCTAGTGAGTCACTGATTGGGGCGGGGGTGGTGATCTTGGGGACCCCTGATACAGGGATCCAAGTAAATGTAATTTTTGTATCAGTGCCGGAGAAGTTTGGAAGCCAAAGCATTGAATGCCTAGCCCCTGGCTGGGAAGCTGTGCTTGAGCCAAGTTCTTAGCAGGGCCAACCTTTACTCTTCTGAAGTGGCCAGAGTTGAACCCCTGGACTTAAGGAGTCAATGAAAGGAGACACTACACGTTCAGCAGAGGGAAGAATACCAGTGGGAAGAAAAGAGTTCCGCATCACCCATAGGGCCTATAGCAACCGGTACTCCATTGCCAGAGATGCTCCCTTGCCCTAGTCCTAGAGACCATTGGCACCCCAGAGACCAGTGGCGGCTGCAGATCAAGTTCATGACTGTCTAAGAGGGAGGTGTCTAGACCTCTTAAGTTATAGTCAGGAGCGGATGGGCGCTGAGGTATTGAAGGGGAAGATGGGATTGGCTCTGACACTCCAGTGGTGCCAAAACTCTTTTGTGGAACCAGGATTCCATCTGAAAGCCTAGCTGTCAAACCTGAAATAGTGACTGTGTCTCCAACTGGGAGAGGCATAGTTCCTCCCCAGTGCCCCACTCAAGTCTGGCAGATAGGAGTCCTGTGGGTGTGTTGCCTGTCAAGTCTTCAACTACCAAGTCCCTGAGGCAATGGGCAGTATCTAGGGCAGGCCTGGTATGGTAGTCCCCTCCTAGCCCCTACCATACCCCAGACCTAATGGAAGATGTGGCACCCCAAAGAAGCAATTCCCTGTGCCCAGGATATCCCATAGGAGAACTTAGAGACCCTGAAGGAAGTTGCAGAGGACAGAGACTTAAGGGCAGTGAGGGATCAGGACAGGTCTTCATCTGGGAGAATGCAAGGGTTTTCCCTGGTGGCTTGTCATGGTGGTGTTCTGGAAGGCTGCCTTCAAGCACCAGGTCATTTCTGGCCTGAGATGGGTCCAGTGTTTTGGTGATGGTGAGTTCTCTGAGGTGTCTCTGAGCAAGCAGGTGGCCCTGAGACTGCTCAGCCAGTACTTTAACCTGGCCACCTTCAGGAACCTGGTTGCTTATAGGAAGGCCATGTACCAGGCCTTGGAGAAAACCAGGGTATGAATTGGCAAGCCCTTCTCAGCAGTCCTGAAGAGCTGGAGATCAGCCAGAGTCCATGTTGGAATGGGCCCATATGGGCTTCAAGTTGATTGGCCTCCAACCCAACAACTGACTAGCTGGTAAACTGAAGGTGGGTTGTGCAGGCAGTGAAACATGGAATCAAAAAAAAGGAAAACAGGGGCTTCCCTGGTGGCGCAGTGGTTGAGAGTCCGCCTGCCAATGCAGGGGACATGGGTTCGTGCCCCGGTCCGGGAGGATCCCACATGCCGCGGAGCGGCTGGGCCTGTGAGCCATGGCCACTGAGCCTGCGCATCCGGAGCCTGTGCTCCGCAACGGGAGAGGCCACAACAGTGAGAGGCCCGCGTACCGCAAAAAAAAAAAAAAAAAAAAAAAAGGAAAACAGGACCTGAAGACACACAGCTGCCATTTCTGACAACTGCCCACTATCTGAATGCCAAAAGTCAAATTGCTACAATAATGGCAAAGACCTCAGGGGAGAAGACCAGAGTCCAAAGCAAATAACTTTGGATATAACAAACAAGTGCAGTCTAGAATAGGGCTTGGCAAACTTTTTATGTAAAGGGCCAGATGGTAAATATTTTAGGCCTTGTGGGCTTCATGGTTTCTGTAGCAACTACTCAACTCTGCTGTTGTATAAAAGCAGCCAAATAGGTAAATGAATGGACATTGCTATGTTCCAATAAAACTTTTTTTGTGGACATTGAAATTTGAATTATGTATGATTTTCATGTGTCATGTGATAATACTCTGTTTTTTACTTTTTCAACCGTTTAAAAATATAAACACTCTTCTTAGCTCATGAATGGTATAAAAACAGGCAGTAGACCAGATTTGTTCTGTGCATAGTTTGCCAACCCCTGGTCCAGCACTTAGCTCTTTGTCCTGTGGTAGGGGCATCTCTGTCTCCTTCTGTCCACTATTTGAGGATGGGCTCTACCTCTGCCCAGTGTGCCAGGTCCAGTTCAATTGAAGGACAGTAAAATTGAAGAAAGTAGAGACAGTAACCACCATGTTGAACTTTAAAAGGAGAATTATTTTCCCTGTTGTCATGAATGGCAAAGGTATTTTGTAGTACACTGAGCTAGAAAGGATCTTTAACTTCCTTGAATGCTGTGCAGAGTGTCCAACATGGACAGAGGCACCTGCTGGTGAAGTCCTGGACTGTGCCTGTCATCCAACACCTCTTGCCGCTCAGTGGTCTCATGATGGGGAGAGAGGATGACACCTAAGAGTCAGTTGAGGGATCCTCAACTGTGTGAGGCTCAACTCAGCTGTGTGAGGCTACTCTGTGTACCTCAGTTTTCCCACCTGCTTAGTGGGATCAGAGCCACCCTGTCTCTGGCAGGGGGAGGCTCTGAGCAGACTGAGGAGCCACCTCCTGTGTGCTGCTTAGATCTAGCCACTGGGAGTGGTCAAATGTGGTACTCATTTTTTTCTTCTAAAACTTTAGAACTTGCAATAGTAAGATTACTGGATTTTTTTTTTCCCCTCTTGCATTTATCTTCAGGAACCTGGTTGCTTATAGGAAGGCCATGTCAGAAAAACAGTAGCTAAGTCACTCAAACCACGGTGCTAACTATGGTTGTGACTTGAAAAATTGCCCAAGATCCTTATCAAACAACACTATAATTTTATTTTTTAATTTTTAAAAAAATTTTTATTTATGTATTTTTGGCTGCGTTGGGTCTGTGTTGCTGCGCGCGGGCTTTCTCTAGTTGCGGCGAGCGGGCTTCAGTAGTTTAGCACGCGGGCTCTAGAGCGCAGGCTCAGTAGTTGTGGCACACGGGCCTAATTGCTCCGCAGCATGTGGGATCTTCCCGGACCAGGGCTGGAACCCGTGTCCCCTGCATTGGCAGGCGGATTCTTAACCACTGCGCCACCAGGGAAGCCCCTTATTTTTTAATTTTAAACTTCATTTTTCACAGGGATGTGCAGTTCTGGATGAACGTGTAGATTTGGGACATTTTACGGGACAGAATGATGGTTTTCTAAGGCATGTAGGAGGCTGTATCGTGTAAATGTCTTTCTTGAATCATCTGACACATTTTCCTCAGCTTAGTACAGAAGCCAGGGTTGCTGTTGGGGTCCATTTAGAGTGTTTCCCCAGATGGTGATTATTTCAACAGAGCTGACATCATCATCACTTTGAGGACCATTTTTTTTTTTCAATACAGAGGACAAGGCCACCCTTGGCTAAATCCCTCCAACTAACCACATTGTAACCCTCTGAGGAGCCCGAGAAGGAGTGGGTCAAATTATAAGCTTCCATATATCTTGTAGACAGGTATACCTTATCAGTATCTCCTTCTCTTTCTCACTGATGTGAGGGGTGTCAAGGAGGAAGCTTAGGGGTACTGCTAAGACCCTGCTCTAGTGATGCACTGCCTTCCGCAGGGATCAGACACATGTTCTTTTTGTTTCCTCTCATTGAAGAGGTGGCAGGGAAAGCTTAAGCTTCCACCCAAGATGGTTTTGTGTGTGTGTGTGTGTGTGTGTGTGTGTGTGTGTGTGTGTGTGTTGGTGGTTTTTTTTTTTTTTTGGAGTATAGTTGGTTTACAATGTTGTGTTAGTGTCAGGCACCCAAGATGTTAAAGCCTTGCCTTTTAAAATTCCATGGTAATTTGTTTTTTTTGTTTTTTTTTAATAAATAAATAAATTTATTTATTTATTTTTGGCTGCGTTGGGTCTTTGTTGCTGAGTGCAGGCTTTCTCTAGTTGCGGCAAGCGGGGGCTACTCTTCAGTGAGCAGGGGCTACTCTTCATTGCGGTGCACGGGCTTCTCATTGCAGTGGCTTTTCTTGCTGCAGAGCACAGGCTCTAGGCATGTGGGCTTCAGTAGTTGAGGCACGCAGGCTCAGTAGTTGTGGCACACAGGGTCAGTAGTTGTGGCTCACGGGCTCTAGAGCACAGGCTCAGTAGTTGTGGCGCACAGGCTTAGTTGCTCCACGGCATGTGGGATCTTCCCGGACCAGAGCTTGAACCCGTGTCCCCTGCATTGGCAGGAGGATTCTTAACCACTGCGCCACCAAGATAAGTTTTTTTTTTTAATCCTGATTTTTTTTATATCCTCAAGTCCATGTTCTAGTAGGTCTGTGTTTTATTCCCATCCTACACCTAGGCTCTTCATGACATTTTTCTGACTTACTTCACTCTGTATGACAGACTCCAGGTCCATCCACCTCACTACAAATAACACAATTTTGTTGATTTTATGGCTGAGTAATATTCCATTGTATATATGTGCCACATCTTCTTTATCCATTCATCTGTTGATGGACACTTAGGTTGCTTCCATGTCCTGGCTATGGAAATAGAGCTGCAATGAAGATTTTGGTACCTGACTCTTTTTGAATTATGGTTTTCTCAGGGTATATGCCCAGTAGTGGGATTGCTGGGTCGTATGGTAGTTCTACTTGTAGTTTTTAAAGGAACCTCCATACTGTTATCCATAGTGGCTGTATCAATTTACATTCTCACCAACAGTGCAAGAGTGTTCCCTTTTCTCCACACCCTCTCCAGCATTTATTGTTTCTAGATTTTTTGATGATGGCCATTCTGACCGGTGTGAGATGATATCTCACTGTAGTTTTGATTTGCATTTCTCTAATGATTAATGATGTTGAGCATTCTTTCATGTGTTTGTTGGCAATCTATATATCTTCTTTGGAGAAATGTCTATTTAGGTCTTC
>NC_041231.1:43478929-43479310 GCF_002837175.3 Physeter macrocephalus | reverse complement strand
TAGATTGCTTTGGGTAGTATAGTCATATTCACAATGTTGATTCTTCCAATCCAAGAACACGGTATATCTCTCCATCTATTTGTATCATCTTTAATTTCTTTCATCAGTGTCTTATAATTTTCTTCATACAGGTCTTTTGTCTCCTTAGGTAGGTTTATTCCTAGATATTTTATTCTTTTTGTTGCAGTGGTAAATGAGAGTGTTTTCTTAATTTCACTCTCAGATTTTTCATCATTAGTGTATAAGAATGCCAGAGATTTTTGTGCATTAATTTTGTATCGTGCTACTTTACCAGATTCATTGATTTGCTCTAGTAGTTTTCTAGTAGCATCTTTAGGATTCTCTATGTATACTATCATGTCATCTGCAAACAGTGACAGC
>NC_041231.1:43476188-43477564 GCF_002837175.3 Physeter macrocephalus | reverse complement strand
AGTGTTCCATGAGCACTTGAGAAGAATGTGTATTCTGTTGTTTTTGGATGGAATGTCCTATAAATATCAATTAAGTCCATCTTGTGTAATGTATCATTTAAAGCTTGTGTTTCCTTATTTATTTTCATTTTGGATGATCTGTCCATTGGTGAAAGTGGGGTGTTAAAGTCCCCTACTATGATTGTGTTACTGTCGATTTCCCCTTTTATGGCTGTTAGTATTTGCCTTATGTATTGAGGTGCTCCTATGTTGGGTGCATAAATATTTACAATTGTTATATCTTCTTCATGGATCGATCCCTTGATCATTATATAGTGTCCTTCTTTGTCTCTTGTTATAGTTTTTACTTTAAAGTCTATTTTGTCTGATATGAGAATTGCTACTCCAGCTTTCTTCTGATTTCCATTTGCATGGAATATCTTTTTCCATCCCCTCACTTTCAGTCTGTATGTGTCCCTAGGTCTGAAGTGTGTCTCTTGTAGACAGCATATATATGGGTCTTGTTTTTGTATCCATTCAGCCAGTCTGTGTCTTTTGGTGGGAGCATTTAATCCATTTACATTTAAGGTAATTATCGATATGTATGTTCCTATTACCATTTACTTAATTGTTTCGGGTTTGTTCTTGTAGGTCTTTTCCTTCTCTTGTGCTTCTTTTTTTGGGGGGAGGGGGGTTATTTTATTTACTTGAGCCCAGCTGCTCTGCGGCATGTGGGATCTTCCCAGACCGGGGCACGAACCCATGTCCCCTGCGTCGGCAGGCGGACTCCCAGCCACTGCGCCACCAGGGAAGCCCATCTTGTGTTTCTTGCCTAGAGAAGTTCCTTTAGCATTTGTTTTAAAGTTGGTTTGGTGGTGCTGAACTCTCTCAGCTTTTGCTTGTCTGTAAAGGTTTTAATTTCTCCATCAAATCTGAATGAGATCCTTGCTTCTTCTAGGTCCTTGTTAAATGTTTATTTTCTGTATTCTATTTCCAAGATTTTGGATCATCTTTACTATCATTATTCTGAATTCTTTTTCAGGTAGACTGCCTATTTCCCCTTCATTTGTTATGTCTGGTGGGTTTTTATCTTGCTCCTTCATCTGCTGAGTGTTTTTCTGTCTTTTCATTTTGCTTATCTTACTGTGTTTGGGGTCTCCTTTTCGCAGGCTGCAGGTTCGTAGTTCCCGTTGTTTTTGGTGTCTGTCCCCAGTGGCTAAGGTTGTTTCAGTGGGTTGTGTAGGTTTCCTGGTGGAGGGGACTAGTGCCTGTGTTCTGGTGGATGAGGCTGGATCTTGTCTTTCTGGTGGGCAGGTCCACGTCTGGTGGTGTGTTTTGGGGTGTCGGTAGCCTTATCATGATTTTAGGCAGCCTCTCTGCTAATGGATGGGGCTGTG
>NC_041231.1:43467799-43475108 GCF_002837175.3 Physeter macrocephalus | reverse complement strand
CACAGCTCCAGGGTTCAGCTTTGGATTTGGCCCCGCCTCTGCGTATAGGTCGCCGGAGGGCGTCTGTTCTTCGCTCAGACAGGACGGGGTTAAAGGAGCAGCTGATTCGGGGTCTCTGGCTCACTCAGGCCAGGGGGAGGGAGGGGCACGGAGTGCGGGGCGAGCCTGCGGCGGCAGAGGCCGGCGTGACGTTGCACCAGCCTGAGGCGTGCCGTGCGTTCTCCCGGGGAAGTTGTCCCTGGAGCCCGGGACCCTGGCAGTGGCGGGCTGCACAGGCTCCCGGGAGTGGAGGTGTGGAGAGTGATCTGTGCTCGCACACAGCCTTCTAGGTGGCGGCAGCAGCAGCAGCCTTAGCGTCTCATGTCTGTCTCTGGTGTCCGCGCTGATAGCTGCGGCTTGCGCCCGTTTCTGGAGCTCCTTTAAGCGGCGCGCTTAATCCCCTCTCCTCGCGCACCAGGAAGCAAAGAGGGAAGAAAAAGTCTCTTGCCACTTCGGCAGCTCCAGACTTCTCCCGTACTCCCTCCAGCTAGCCGTAGTGCACTAACCCCTTCTCCCTCCCGCTAGCCGTGGTGCACTAACCCCTTCAGGCTGTGTTCACGCCGCCAACCCCAGTCCTCTCCTGGCATCCGACCGAAGTCCAGCCTCAGCTCCCAGCTCCCGCTCGTCCCGGCTGGGGAGCAGACAAGCCTCTCGGGCTGGTGAGTGCCGGTCGGCACCGCTTCGCTATGCGGGAATCTCTCCGCTTTGCCCTCCGCACCCTGTTACTGCGCTCTCCTCCGTGGCTCTGAAGCTTCCCCCTCTGCCACCCGCAGTCTCCGCCCGTGAAGGGGCTTCTAGTGTGTGGGAACCTTTCCTCCTTCACAGCTCCCTCCCACTGGTGCAGGTCCCGTCCCTATTCTTTTGTCTCTGTTTATTCCTTTTTCTTTTGCCCTACCCAGGTACGTGGGGAGTTTCTTGCCTTTTGGGAGGTCTGAGGTCTTCTGCCCGCGTTCAGTGGGTGTTCTATAGGAGCAGTTCCACGTGTAGATGTATTTCTGATGTATCTGTGGGGAGGAAGGTGATCTCCGTGTCTTACTCTTCCGCCATCTTCTCTCCTCCTACTCCTCGGTAATTTGTTTTTAAGGGGAGTAAGGCAAGCTGCATTTTAGAAATGCTGGTTGTAGTGGTCTTTAATACCTTCTACTCTTTACTAGTGCTCCTGTATATAAAGTAAGGAAAAACGTTGAAATTTTAAAAATTCATTTTTTAAAATTCCATTTATATTTTTGTGTTTAAAATTTTCATAAACTTTTTTTTGGGGGGAGGGTAACTGGAGCCATGTAACAAGTATGGGAAAAAACTGTGCCTTGTCAGAACAGTTTTGCTTATTTTTAGGGTGGAAAGATGGTGGGTACTTAGAATTTACCTTATTATATTTAATTAAGATCAGTGTTTCTCTAAAAACATAAGTAAACAGGGAGTGGGTGTAGACTGTGGAGGTCTTAACTCAAGCGTTAAGGCGAGAGGTGAGAGGAGCTGAGGTCCTGGATGGGATAAGGAGGGGCTGAGACTTCTGGTTCAGGTGAGAAGGCACAAGTGGCCACAGCTGAGACTCAGAAGGGTTCTCAGGAATAATCCTGATAGGCCTGGGTTCTCAAGGCTGCTGTTTCTTTCCCCAGTTCTGTCTTTTAAGGACTCTGCCAGACTTGGTAAAGAGGAGAAGCCTAGATATCTGCGCCTAAATACCTTTCTCTTCTCTGAAATGCTAGCTTATTTCTCAGAGATTCAGTGCGTCTCTCTTTCTTGGGGAGGGAGGCAGAGATGAACATTGAGGTGGCCATCAATGTTAATCAGATCAGCATTCACGCCTGTGTTTGCCGTTGTGCTAGGCACTTTATAATGATTTCTGCATTTAGGTTTTTTTTTTAACTTTTTGAGCTTATAGAAAAACATAACTAAGTTTAATAAGAATTTAGGGCATTCTAAAACATAAGGGTAACTTTTAATAAAAACGTGGGGTTATTAAAGTCCTAAAATGCACTATTAAAGTTCCCTTCATCAGAGTTCATACAAATAATTATATTACCTTAATAGTATCTCATAGTCTGGTCTTATACCCTGGACTTCTTTTTAACTATTATTGAAATTTTCAAGCATATCTAAAAGTAGAAGAAAAGAGTTAATGAACCCTCATGTATCCATCAACCTACTTCAGTAACTATCAACTCATGGCCAGTTTTGTTTCATCTCCAACCTTACTGGATTATTTTAAAGCAAATTTAAGACATCGTACTGTTTCATCCATAATTCCAGTCCTGTGTTTATCCTTAAAACAACTTTATGAGGTAAAGAGAGTCCCCCTTTGGGAGACATCTGCTTCAGAGGGATTTCATGACTTTCTTATAATCACACATAAACACCTAAATTGAACTCAGATTGCTCTGACTCTCAAAACCATGAGTTTTCTGTGATGCCTTCTTGACTTTTTTTCGTCCTAGAAAACTATTCAATGATAAAAGAACATGGAGAATTCACCTTATTGTTCTGATGCTTCATCCCACCCTTGCTCCCCTGATCCCATCTTCTTTTCTACACCAAAAGTGTAATTTACTGATTCTTGGGCACAGGACTGTGTAAAATTCTGTGACTTAGCCAAACAGAATGTAAGTACACTGTCTTTATTCTCAAAGAGCCAGTAGTCTTTGGGATATAATGCATAAAAATAGGAAATAATGACACCTGGTAATTATGATGAAGACAGTTAAAACAAAATAGTTCAGGGAAAGACATGACTAAGTGTTAGCCTGTAGCTGTTAAAACAATGCACAGCCACAAAGAATGGTCTTAGGTTTTGGATTGACAATCAAATTAATGGTACACAATGCATTTTAACTGCATTAAATCTAGGTAGCTTCATGAAAGGATACAGGACATAACACATAGCAGCTACATTACTGGTATTTTCCTCAGGGGATTTTGCATTAGCGATGGTCAGTTTCCAGGCCCTAGGACCACAGATACCAACCTTGATTGTCAGAGATGAGAGTGACTTGGGAGCAAAGCACTTTCTAACAGGGAAGTAACTGCCTTATTTCTACCACCTCCCCAACACTTTATTGAGATTGCTTTGTATAATCTAGGTCCTTTGCATTTTCATTTAAATATTAGAATCAGCTTATCAGTTTCTACAATGAGATTTTTTTTTAATATAAATTTATTTATTTTTGGCTGCATTGGGTCTTCGTTGCTGCACGCAGGCTTTCTCTAGTTGCGACGAGCAGGGGCTACTCTCTGTTTCGGTGTGCGGGCTTCTTATTGCGGTGTCTTCCCTTGTTGCGGAGCACGGGCTCTAGGCACGCGGACTTCAGTAGTTGTGGCACGTGGGCTCAGTAGTTGTGGTACGTGGGCTCAGTAGTTGTGGCTCGCGGGCTCTAGAGCGCAGGCTCAGTAGTTGTGCAAAGGCTTAGTTGCTCCGCAGCATGTGGGATCTTCCCGGACCAGGGCTCGAACCCGTGTGCCCTGCATTGGCAGGCAGATGCTTAGCCACTGCGCCACCAGGGAAGCCCTACAATGAGATTTTGATTAGAATGGCTTTGAATTTTTACATCAGTATGGGGGAGAACTAACATCTTAACATTATTGAGTCTTCTAGTCCATCAACACAGTATATCTTCACTTATATAGATCTTTATCTTAGGAATCTTACAGTTTTGATGTACATGTCTGGCACATATTTTGTTAAATTTATCTCTCAGTGTTTCATGTTTTTTTTTTTGATGTTAGTGTATTGGAATGACACTATTTTTTAAGGTTTTTTAAAATAAAAATTTAATTTTAAAATAGTTTCAGATTTACAGAAAAATTGCAAGGATAGTATATAAAAAGAATTCTCATATATCCCACATCTAGTTTTCCCTGTTATTAACATCTTACATTAGTATGGTATTCTTGTCACAATTAATAAACCATTTTTTATGTTATTATTAACTACTAAAGTCCATACTTTATTCAGATTTCCTTAGTTTTTACCTAATGTCCTCTTTCTGTTCCAATATCCCATTCAGGCTTTCGTACTACATTGGTTGTCATGTCTCCAAGGAGGTGTTTTGGTCAGGTATTTTGTAGGTTGTCCCTTAATTGGGATTTGTCCAATTGTTTTTTGTTTGTTTGTTTTACATTTGGGACATTTATTATTACAAAAATAAACATCCAGGGTTTGTGTAACCAGAGAAAGTGGGTACAAATCCTCATTTTTTTAGGCGTCACTTTGAGTAAGAGGTACTGTTTTAGTATTCTTCAGCTGTCATACCTGAATATCACAGATTGGGTGACTTAAACAACAGACATTTATTTTCTCATAGTTTTGGAAGCTGGAAGTCCAAGATTAAGGTGCCAGCAGGGTTGGTTTCTAGTGAGAACTTTCTTCCTGGCTTGCAGATGGATGCCTTCTCACTGTGTGTCCTTACATGGCCTTTCCTCTGTTCACATGCACATTCCTGGCATCTCTTCCTCTGTTTATAAGGACACCATAACTTTATGACCTAATTTAACTTTAATTATCTCCCAAAAGGCCCTGTCTTCAAATGGAGTCACATTGAGGGGTAGACTTCAACCTAAGAATTTTGGGGGGATGCAGTTCAGTCCATAACATTCCATCCTTGGCCCACCCCCCCATTCACATCCTTCTAGCATGCAAAATACATTTACCCCAATCCAACAGCCCCAAACGTTTTAACCCATTCCAGCATACTCCAAGTCCAAATTCTCATCTATTTATCATTGAAATCAGGTATGGGTGAGACTTGAGATATTGATGTTTTTTCTGATTAGACTGAGATAACAGTTTTCTGGGAGGAACACCACAGAGGTGAAATACTATTCTTATCACATCATGCCAATGGTAGATAGTATCAGCATTACTTACCACTGTTAATGTTAACCTTGATCATTTGGCAGAAGGAGGGTTGTCAGGTTTCTACACTGTAAAGTTACCACCGTGCCTTCCCCATACCTTATACTCTGGAAAGAAGTCACTATGCAGAGCCCACTTGAAGCGTGGGTAGTTACACTCCACCTCTTTGAGGGTCGAGTAACTACATAAATTGTTTGGAATTGTTCTGCATGGGAAACTTGTCTATTCTCCTCCATTTATTTATTTATTTGATCATTTATTTATATCAGTATGAGTCATGGATATGTATTTTATACTTTGGGTTATAACCCAGTATCACTTTATTTATTTTGTTGCTCATATTGTTTCAGGAGCTCTTTAGTTGGTTCTTGTGTCCCTTTGACATACTCCCATTATTGTGGTTTTTTGCCTTTTTTAAGTACTTCCTTCCTTCCTGGCTCTACAGTATGCTCCAGGCTCATTTTGTTTATGTCCTGCTCCAGTCCTCAGATCAGCCGTTGCTCCTTTCATTGGATAATGATGTTAGAAACCAAGATCTATATGCTAGGTGTGCCCTTTGCTACTGGAGTGTCATTGCTTCCAGGCCCTCTCAGCTGACAGAGCAAAGAAATGTGATTGTGTATACTAATCTGTGTATATACTCTTTTATAAATATTTCTTTATGTAATTATATTAAGCTAAACATGAGTTCGTTCTGATGCCTCCGACTCAAATCCATTACCACATGGATCATTCTAGCCTCCTCACCTTGCTTATTTATAACCTCCCACCAACAGTGAGAAACCTGACTTCCACTATTCACCATCCATTCACTTAATTTTTCAATTCCAGTTTATAAGTATAGTGACTTCAGAATTGTTTACCTGTGCCCCTGTGGAAAACAACTTTATCAATTAGCATATAGTACTTACTTATATATAGTTCCTTTTGTCTACAGACTCCACTCATTTCCAAAGTAATACTTAGATTAGCTCCTTTTTTCTCCACCACCTTTAGGGAGGTTATTTCATATATTTGTAATACATTTTTTTCACATTCTGCATTCCATCCTGGGATCCCCTAACCTCCTAAATAAATTTTTAAAATTTACACACATTAAGGTTTATACTTTGTGCTGTAAGGTTCTGGGGTTTTGATAAGTGTGTAGTGCCATGTATTCACCATTACAGTATTATACAGAATAGTTTCACCCCTCTGAAAAAATCCTTGCTTCACCAGCCAAACCCTCCTGTTTTTTTTTTTCCCTTTTGGCTGCACCACACAGCATGAGGGATCTTAGTTCCTTGACCAGGGATCGAACCCGTGCCTCCTGCAGTGGAAGCGCAGAGTCTTAACCGCTGGACTACCAGGTAAGTCCCGGATTTTGCTTCTTTAGCCTATTTTTAAGGTGTGGATTGCATTGATTGCTTTTCAAGTGTTGAACCAGCTTTGCAAACCTATAGTAAGTCCCCCCTGGTTGTGGTGTATAGTTCTTCTTATACATTTTTGGGTTTGACTTGCTTGTATTTTGTTGGGGGTTTTTGTGTCTGTATTCATGAGATATACTGATCTGTGGTTTTCCTTTCTAATGTCTTTGTCTGGTTTGGGGTATTCTAATGTCTTTTCTGGTATTAGGGTAATGCCGGCCTCATAGATGAGTTCGGAAGGGCTCCCCCTGCCTCTGTTTTCTGGAAGAGGTGTGGAAGTCTTTTGTGGTACAAAAGTTTTAATTTTGATGAAGTCCAGTTTATTTTTTCTTTATGGATCATGGTTTTGGTGTCATGACTAAGAACTCTGCCTAGCCCTAGGTCTTGAAGGTGTTCTCTTATATTTTCTTCTAAAAGTTTTATAGTTTTGCATTTAAGTCTAATATCCATTTTGAATAATTTTTTGTATAAAGTATGAGGTTTTAGGTTGATGTTAATCTTTTTACCCATGGATGTCCAGTTGTTCCAGCACAATTTGTTGGAAAGACTCTTCTTCCTCTATTGAATTGCTTTTGCATCTTCATCAAAAATCAGTATGATGTATTCATGTTGGCTTCTTTCTGGGTTCTCAGTACTCCTTCATTGATTTGTGTCTGTTCTTCCACCAATATTATGCTGTTTTGGTTATTGTAGTGACCAAATAGTAAGTAATAATTTTAATATCAGGCATAGTGACTCTCTCACTTTGTTCTTCTGCTTCCTTTGCCTTATCATATAAACTGCAGAATAAGCTTGTCTATCTACAAAAAATCTTGTTGAGATTTTGATACGAATTATTTTAAATCTATAGATCATTTTGGGGAGAATTGACATCTTCACTGTGTCAAGTCTTGCAAACCATGAACATGGTGTGTCTCTCCATTTAGTTAGATCTTTGCTTTCTTTTTTTTTTTTTTTTTTTTTTTTGGCGGACGCGGGCCTCTCACTGTTGTGGCCTCTCCCGTTGCGGAGT
>NC_041231.1:43461089-43467789 GCF_002837175.3 Physeter macrocephalus | reverse complement strand
ACTGCTGTGGCCTCTCCCGTTGCGGAGTGCAGGCTCAGCGGCCATGGCTCACGGGCCCAGCCGCTCCGCGGCATGTGGGATCTTCCCAGACCGGGCACGAACCCGTGTCCCCTGCATCGGCAGGCGGACTGTCAACCGCTGCGCCACCAGGGAAGCCCCGGATCTTTGCTTTCTTTCATCACCATAAAGACTCTGTACAGGGCTTCCCTGGTGGCGCAGCGGTTGACAGTCCGCCTGCCGATGCAGGGGACACGGGTTCGTGCCCGGTCTGGGAAGATCCCACATGCCGCGGAGCGGCTGGGCCCGTGAGCCATGGCCGCTGAGCCTGCGCGTCCGGAGCCTGTGCTCCGCAACGGGAGAGGCCACAACAGTGAGAGGCCCGCGTACCGCAAAAAAAAAAAAAAAAAAAACCAAGACTCTGTACAAATTTTGTTAGATTTATGTTTTAGCTATCTCATTTTTTTGAAGTGATTGCAAATGGCATTATGTTTTTAATTTGTTTCCATGTGGTCATTGCTAGTATATAGGAATGTGATTGACTTTCATGTGTTCATCTTGTATCTTGTGGCCCTCATGGACTCATTTATTAATTCTGTGATCTATTTTGTAGATTACTTTGGATTTTCTACATAGACAACCATGTTATCTGCAAATAGGAACAGTTCTGTTTCTTCCTTACCAAATGTCTATGCTATTATTTCCTTTTCTTGCCTTATTGCCTTGGCTGGAGTGTTTGATTACTTTTTGAGAACCAAAAATTATTTATCTTTAAAGTCAGTTCTCACTTAAATATAAAACATTATATTGCTTAATTATAATAAATAGTAATAACAAATATTTACTTCATGTCAGGCATTAATCTAAGCACTTATTAATTCATTTACTCCAACAACCCTGAAAGTAGATGTCATTATCAAACCCATTTTATAGATGTAGAAACTAAGACACAGGGAGGTTATGTAAGTTACCCAAGGTTACATATTTTATGAAGTAATGGAGCTGGGATTTGGATTTGTGGCATTTGGTTCTACAGGTTGGGTTCTTAACACATCCATTGTGCAAAAATCCTGGCTTTCCTTCTAGCTGAGCCAGTCTTATGCTTAAGTGAGGGAAGTAGAGGGGGAAGAGAAAGCAAGAAAGAAATGGAGAAGTTGCTGGAATGTGAAAGACATAAGGTGTGAGCAAGAGAAAGTGTGAGACCTAATGTAAGAAGAATGGGGGAAAGATTATTAAGAATATGAGGACCGGGCTTCCCTGGTGGCGTAGTGGTTGAGAATCCGCCTGCCGATGCAGGGGACACGGGTTCGTGCCCTGGTCCGGGAAGATCCCACATGCCGCGGAGCGGCTGGGCCCGTGAGCCATGGCCACTGAGCCTGTGCGTCCGGAGCCTGTGCTCCGCAACGGGAGAGGCCACAACAGTGAGAGGCCCACGTACCACAAAAAAAAAAAAAAAAAAAAAAAAGAAGAATATGAGGACCAGAATATGCCAGAAGAAGCTGGTCATGGAAAGCCTGAGAGGGCCCCCATGCCATTCCCCCAATAGGTCTTGGCTGCCTAATTGTGGGTCCCAGCTTGTTGTCTAGACATATGTCTTCCCTCCTACACTGTACAAAGCCTGACTGCCTGGGCTGTCAGGGTGTGTATTTGACATCCCTCCCCAAACCCACACTCCCAGTGATTTCTGTATTTATACCTAGTTTCCCACTCTCAATTCAACATCATTATTATTCTTTACTCTTTTTGCCACTTCTGTGTATTGGATTTTAAATCTATTTTAGAATCTAGCTCTGAAGCAAGACTCCCTAGAAGCTCTGGCTTGGTAACCTTGTGGCACAGTCCACCACCTCAGCCCCCCAACTGTGGTCTTTGATGTGACAGAAGCTTAATTAGTTTAGCTGTAGAACCTGGAGTATACATCACCAACTCCTAGGGTATGAAAAACCACTTAGAAGGTGGGCTAGATAGAAGACTGAAACAGACCTGAGAATAGGAGGAAGCAAGTCAGAAAATAGGCATTCAGGGTGATCAAAGAGAGCTAAGAATGATGTACACATGTCCCTCAATTCCACAGACTGAAGGAGCTTAGTAAAAATCTTGGGCAAGGCAGTCGTGACACAGACAACCCAGAGGTTGCAGCAGATGGTAACAGATTAAATAATGCTTGAATTTAATAGAAGTAAGTAATTTGGTGACTACCATGAGACTTGAGGGCAACACCACCTTTTAGGCATAACTAAAGAGGGAAAATGTCCCTGAATATACCTATTCTAATAAGAAGAGACCTGGTGAGAAAGCATGTGGTATGGTTCTAGTATGCAGAAAGTTGAAGCAATATTTCTGAGACTTGGAAGAAATAAAGAGGTGAGGGAAAACTGGTGCATGACGGAAGAAAAAGCAGCTTGCAGTGAAGAGAATAAGGGCTCTGGAACCGTGAAGGACTGTTTTCCAGTCCTGTTGTTTTCTTGTCATTTGGGGAAGTTCTCTGGGCCTCAGTGTTCTTTCTCTGAAATAAAGACTGTAATATCATTCTTACAGTGATGATCTTGCGATGTAGTTTCATAAAATGTAAATATGTTCCTTAAAAATTTTTCCATAGATTAAGGTTAAACTTCATTTATCTGGAAATGCCATTCTCAGGAACCACAACTTGCCATCCTCCCTGCCAGCCATTTTATATATTCAAATATTGCCCTACACATTGAGTGAGAGGTTGGAGGGCTTTACAAAAGGCAATGTCAAAATATATACAGTGATAGGGATCTTATAAATCCCTTTTCTCAAGCAGAGAAATCTGTGTGTGAGAGTGTGTGTGTGTGTGTGCACGCACGCACCCAGTGACCTTTATTAAGCTAGCCAGATGTTCAGTACATAGTTAAGTCTTTTTAAAAAAAAAATTAAATTTATTTATTTATTTTTGGCTGCGTTGGGTCTTCGTTGCTGCCTGTGGGCTTTCTCTAGCTGCGGCGAGCGGGGGCTACTCTTTGTTGCGATGTGTGGGCTTCTCTTGTTGCGGAGCGCGGGCTCTAGGCGCGAGGGCTTCAGTAGTTGCAGCATGCGGGCTCAGTAGTTGTGGCTCGCTGGCTCTAGAGCACAGGCTCAGTTGTTGTGGCGCACGGGCTTTGTTGCTGTATGGCATATGGGATCTTTCCAGACCAGGGCTCAAACCCATGTCCCCTGCATTGGCAGGTGGATTCTTAACCACTGCACCACCAGGGAAGTCCCATAGTAGGTCTTGACCAGGCTGGTTCACTACAGTGCCCCACCTTGCCTCCTTGCCTGCGCTCCCCATCTCACCCAGGCCCCACACATAGAGGCCCCTCTCAGAACCCACACACATGACTGGTTCAGGCAGCAACTGTCCACTCCTGATGAATGCTCTTAGGCGCAAGCCTTCAGAGCAGCCGATAATTTGGCAGTTAACCAGCAGGCTGAAGGAATACAGTTTGAATCCTTTGATAAAGCTTGGCATGCCTCAGCACTATCTCCTTTTGTTCAGAGAAATATATTTTAATCAGTGTTAACAAATACTCATTCTAGACCTGGCATGAGGCACTCACATTTTTCTCTATAGTCCGAGTTGCCTCTTATTTTTTCTCTAGTCTTCATCATTTCTTAATGCCCCGTATAAGCCCTGCCTCTGTGCTGCCTTTCCTTACTTCTATAGCTTGTCTTCCACCCTCCATTCGAATTTCATCCATTATAAGTTGTCACATTCATACTTCTGAACTCTGCTTTAATGTTTTCTCATTGATTCAAAAATACTTTTCCCAATTAAAATGTAAGTGTTTTAGGGCAAGGAGTGTGTCTTATAGATTAGTCCTGCTTTCTGCATGTTATAACACCAAGCCAAGTGTGGAGTAATGCCCAACCCTGCAAACCCTCAGATCCATTACTTATGTAGTGAGATTCTTCAGGACAGCCAGTTCCATTCTCCATGTGAACATTGATGGTGACTTGATGAGTATGAATTTGTTGGTTGATTTAGGGACCAGTGAAATTCGAGGATGTGGTTGTGATTTTCACTGAGGCAGAGTGGAAGAGACTGAGCCTTGAGCAGAGGAACCTATACAAAGAAGTGATGCTGGAGAATTTCAGGAATCTAGTCTTGTTGGGTGAGGCTATGTTCTCGTCCTTAATTTTTCCATTCATATATTTATTGACCATATAGCCAGCCAATGTTCTAAGCTCTTAGAACACATCTCTGAATAAAACAATAAAGCATTTTTTTGGTCATTCTAGTATAGTGACACTGACGTATACAATAAATAGCATATATAAGTAAATTATGTACATTAGAGGATAATAAGCTCTACATAGTTTTAAAATATGTGTAATATATATAAATATAAGTAGAGCAGAATAAGGGGGATCCAGGGTGCCGGGGTGTAGAGGCAGGGGTGGGTGATCAGGGTAGGCTTCTGTGAGGAGATGAGTGTGAGCAAAGGCTTGAAGGAGGTAAGGAAGTTAGATATGTGGATGTAATGGAGGACTCTTCCGTGCCGGGGAACAACCAGTGCTGAGACCCCGAGATAGGAAAGGAAGGAGGCCGACGTGATCGGAGCACAGAGAGCAAGGAGGAGAGGAAGGTAATAAGAGAGGCCTCTCTGTGTCCTAGAAGTTAAAAAAGCTTATAGTGTAATTAAATCTGTCCGTTTTGTGTTTTATAGGTTATTTGATATAATCATATTTTTCTTCATTTACTTAAAACCTGAAACTGATTATTTGTCTAGGATGATAAATACAAAATTATTCTGGATATTCCTGCATTCTTAAGAGTCCAGTTTTCAGAGTTGCACATAAATTTCTGTCAGAAGCTTTTTCAAGATTTTTCTCTATTTGGCATAGCTATGAATTAAGTAGTTCTGATTTATTTTTGTCTGCTTGGCTCTGTTATGAACTGCTTTCCTCGGTTTGAATTGGCCCCATTTCACTCCATTTGGCTTCTGACCTAGTTTCTCCATCTGTCTCAGTGAAGATTCACCCATTTAAATTTGCTTTCAGCTGGCCAAACTAATTTGGTCTTGTTTTTACCTTGTTTCGTCTGGTGGTCTTCTTTGTCTCTGTGCTCATGCATTTCATTGATTCTGAGAACTATATTAAATTATCTCAAAGTAAATTAACCTTTACATGGAAACTTTGGATCCTGTTGGGTCCATTTCAGACTTTAAACTGTTTTGCTGCACTTGATTCATCCTTCCTTTTCTTGATATATCTTTTTTTCTTTTATTGATGAATTACTTAAAACAAATCCCAAATAATGTGACATACCACTCCTAAATATATCACAATGTAATTAATAAATAAGGACTTTTTTTTAATATGTAACCACATTATCAGTAGGGCTTCAGTATCATCTAACACTTGATCTGTGTTCAAATTTACCTGATCATCTCAGAAAAGTCTTTTTGAGAATTTGAATCAGGATCCAGACAAGATCCACACATTACATTTTTTAAAAATGTTCCTTAAATCTGTATCGGTTCTTCCTCCCTCTTCTGGTTTTTCTCTCAAGGCCATGGAGCTGTTTGTAATACTCTGAATCTAGAATATAAATCTATTTTAGATAATATTCTAAACTAGTTTTTACATAGTAGATTGTAAATCAAGGGAGAATAGTTTTGAACTTTATCAAGAGGTGTTCATCAGGGACTTCCCTCCTGGCGCAGTGGTTAAGAATTCGCCTGCCAGTGCAGGGGACACAGGTTCAATCCCTGGTCTGGGAAGATCCCACATGCCGTGGAGCAACTAAGCCCGTGTGCCACAACTACTAAGCCTGTGCTATAGAGCCCACGAGCCACAACTACTGAGCCTGCATGCCACAACTACTGGTGCCCACATGCCTAGAGCCTGCTCACCACAAGTAGAGAAAGCCCGCGCGGAGCAGTGAAGACCCAACGCAGCCATAAATAGATAGATAGATAGATAAAATGCCATTTGCAGAAAAAAAAAAAACAGAAGTGTTCATCAGCATGAAGAACATGGGAATTCCCTGGTGGTCCATTGGTTAGGGCTCAGCGCTTTTACTGCTGTGGCCCGTGTTCAGTCCCTGGTCAGGGAACTAAGATCCTGCAAGCCGCGCAGCACGACTGGAAAAAAAAAAATGAAAACATCACATCACCAATGGCATTGCTGGTTGTAGTGTTTGAGTTACCACTCATACAGCACACCTATGTCTGTCACCAGTAGAATATACACATGTCATCAGTAAGGCACATCCATGTCTGTCTGCATTTGTAACTGTCATGTCCACAGTGATCTGCCTGTAGCTGTAAGCGTCTCATTGCTTCGTTATGTCTCCTAATGTAGTCCTGTGAAATTCATATTGAAATACATAATTTTTTATTGTAAATTACTTTCTTTTATTTCTCTTTTATATTTTGGTTAGGGCATTACATTATTTTTTTAAAATTCTGTGTATGGGGACATTTTATTAAATATGAATCTCATTACAAGACAGTAAATGAGACGTTACAAGACATAGACTATGAAAAGGAGCCTTTGATTCTGACAGTATTGAGAATGTGTCTGCTGCCTAACCTTTTAAGTTCTTTCTTTTTTTTTTTTTTTGTGGTACACGGGCCTCTCACTGTTGTGGCCTCTCCCGTGGCGGAGCACAGGCTCCGGACGCGCAGGCTCAGCGGCCATGGCTCACGGGCCTAGCCGCTCCGCGGCATGTGGGATCTTCCCGGACCGGGGCACG
>NC_041231.1:43458748-43461050 GCF_002837175.3 Physeter macrocephalus | reverse complement strand
CGGCATGTGGGACCCTCCCGGACCGGGGAACGAACCCGTGTCCCCTGCATCGGCAGGCGGACTCCCAACCACTGCGCCACCAGGGAAGCCCCTTAAGTTCTTTCTTAATTAACTCTGTTCCTATCACTTATTCATGCAAAAGTATTTATTAACTATTGTATGTTAGGTCCAGTTCTGGGTTCTTGGAATATACCAGTAGTATATCTGGGAGAAGGGTGTTCCAGACATAGGAACCAGCCAGTGCAAGGCATCAGGAGGGAGTTCAGTGTGGCTCAGATTGGAATGAAGGGTGGAGTATAGATGGAGTCAGAAAGCCGATAGGTTATGAAAGAATGTGGAACCCAGTGGGCCACTCTCAGGGCTTGGTTTTTACTCTGAACATTACGGGTTTTTTTTTTTTTTTTTTAAATAAGGTAAAGAGTTCTATTTATTAGGAATGTAGAATAAAGAAGGAAGAGATTGGAATGGGCTTTAGTCACCTGCTCCCATCCCATTCTTCTATTCTTGATCCCAGGGCAGAGCTCTCATGGCTCTAGGGAATACTTCCTTTGGATGGATGAGGGTCCTGGCAGGATTGGTCTCAGTAGATCCTCTGGAGCAGCATGGCTTAGCCACCCCTCATTCTGTCCTGAGAGAGTCAGTGCAGTTGGACTGGGTGTCTGGGAATCTCCTGATCAGGAGATCTGGATGGCTTTGTAGCCCTAGACCGTGGTCAAAGCCCAGAATACCTCCTGTCCCCAGATTTAGTCTATAGGCCAAATTTGGTTAGTTTTTCCCCAAACAGGTTGTTCTATGTCAGGGGGTTTAATTCTCACTGGCTTCTTTTCTCCAGAGACCTAGTCAAAGCAGCAAGAGTCTCATTACTTGCTTAGAAGCTTTTTTTTTTTCCTTTAAGGACAGATTTAGTAGAAAATAAACCTTTGTATGCTGATTAGTTCAGAGTTATCTGTGGTTTGTATAGTGTTTAAGAGCACATCCCAAACCCTGTTTTGTTTCTTCTTTGTGACTGTGAACAAGTTACTTAACCCTGCTAAACTATTCTCTGCTGCCTTCTGCATTGGAGACATCCAGACTGAGTGACTCCTACGTCAGTCCGCTCTTTCTTCTCATAGGAAAAGTCACAAAGTACGTTCCCATGTAGGTCATAGGATTGTTCTCTCTTGTTGGAAATAAACGGTTGTAGCTGTGTGTGTCAGTGTAGCTGGTTATGACTTAGAAGATAATTTTAGTGTAAGTGCAGATACAAAGTTGAAGATGCCTCTGATGCTTACTTGGAAGATTATTTATTGGAATAATATGTAGAATAATAGGTTCTGCTGTGGGTTTTTTTTTTGATACAAGTAAAAGATGTAAAATGTAAAAATTGACTACAGTACATAATCTGAATCTAATCATAGGAAAATGTCAGCAACATTCTATACATATTCTAGAACATGAGGAATGTTCCCTAAAAAAAGAACTCTGTTCTTCACATATGCCAGTCTCATGAAAGAGACACTAAAGGAAACTAAAGAAACGTGAAAACTAATTGTAATATCTGATAGTAGACTAAATCCTGTACTGTAGGGAAAATGCTATAAAGGACATTTTTGGATCAATTGACAAAATTGGAATATATATGATAGTTAAAGTATTATGTAAATGTTAAATTTACCAGAGTTCAAGCGAAGTTTTCGTGGGGCAACTGAGAAGGACACAGTTAATATGGAGTTTCCAGCCCAGTGAGTGTGAGGGCCAGACCGTGACCCCATAAAGCATGATCTCCTGTCCAGACTGTGGCAAAGATGTTGAAGCAACCTTCAAATTCTGCCCCTACTGTGGAAAACCTTTACCTACAGAGGAGCACGAGGGGTCCCAGACCTTTGTCAAGCCATTCTATGTCATCCTCCCAAGCTTGGACTCCTCCCCTGAAATCTACATTCATATATATCAGACTGCCTGCTTGACATCTACTGGATGTCCCGTAAGTGTCTCCACATGCCCAGAACTGAGCTCCTGATATGACTGCCGTCCCCCACCTGCCCCTTCCATAGACTATCCCATCGAGGTAACAGCAGTTCAGCTTATTCAGTTTCTCAGACCATGGAGTCATCCTCAAGTCCTCTTTCTCTCCCACCCCATGACTGCAGCCCTCCCAACAGATCTCATCATCTCTCCCTTTAAAAGTCAATGCCGAGGACTTCCCTGATGGCACAGTGGTTAAGAATCCACCTGCCAGGGCTTCCCTGGTGGCGCAGTGGTTGAGAGTCCGCCTGCCGATGCAGGGGACACGGGTTCGTGCCCCGGTCCAGGAAGATCCCAC
>NC_041231.1:43453081-43458679 GCF_002837175.3 Physeter macrocephalus | reverse complement strand
TCCCTGGTCTGGAAAGATCCCACATGCCACGGAGCAACTAAGCCCATGTGCCACAACTACTGAGCCTGTGCTCTAGAGCCCACAAGCCACAACTACCGAGCCCATGTGCCACAACTACTGAAGCCTGTGCGCCTAGAGCCCGTGCTCCACAACAAGAGAAGCCACTGCAATGAGAAGCCCGTGCACCACAATGAAGAGTACCCCCCACTCGCCTCAACTAGAGAAAGCCTGTGGGCTTCCCTGGTGGCACAGTGGTTGAGAATCCGCCTGCCGATGCAGGGGACACGGGTTCGTGCACCAGTCCAGGAAGATCCCACATGCCATGGAGCGGCTGGGCCCGTGAGCCGTGGCCAATGAGCCTGTGCATCCGGAGCCTGTGCTCCGCCACGGGAGAGGCCCCAGCAGTGAGAGGCCCGCGTACCACAAAAAAAAAAAAAAAGAAAGAAAGAAAGAAAGCCTGTGAGCAGCAACGAAGACCCAATGCAGCCAAAAATAAATAAATAAATTTATTTTTTTTAAAAATTTACCAGAGTTGATAACTGTATTGTGGTTATGAAAGTGAATATCCCTACTTCTATGAGACACACTGAAGTATTTAGGGGTAAAGGGCATTGATGTACGCAGTTTACTCTCAAATGATTCAAAGAAAAAATATATATATACATATACGTATATACACATATACATATATAACATACAAATGTTAGCAGTAGGTAATTAGGGTAAAGGGTATACAGCTGTTCTTTGTATCGTCCTTATTCTTGCAACTTTTCTGTACATTTGAAATTATTTCCAAATAAAAAGTCAAAAGAAGTTGAATGGAAATATAGGTCTGGTGAAGTATGTCTTGGAGAGACAGACATTAACGGCTGTGAATGATTAATGGGCTAGATCTTACTATAAGACAAGGAAGAAAAGCCCAGCCAGCCCTTCCTCTGACTACTTTGACTGAAAACTTTCTTTCTTCAGCAGATTCAAAGCCAGAAGTCCATCCCTGGTCCCTCTGCCCTCTGCCCTCTGGCAGTCAGCAATTTCTCAGCCACCATGAACTCTGCAGTCATTTTATTCCAGATTCATGTGCAGGAAATCAACTCCAACCAGGGGATCCTTGCCCAGATGAGCACCAGCAGCGGCAGCAACAACATTCTGATAAAAACCACTGGGGGGCCAAAGCAGAAGATCAAGGAATGGGAGTCTCTACACCTTTGTTTTGGAGTACAAATGAGAAGGGGACTTAAGTGGTTTTCTCTAGTCCACCCCAGGGACCACCAGTAAGCTCTCAGGGAGGCAACAAAGTGTTGAAGGTACAGCTCAGTGCAGCCCAGAGGGTAAGCTCTGGGGAAACAGACAATATTCCTGAGAGGGTAGAACTCTCAGGATTTGGAGCAGTCAGGTTTAGAGGTGTGGACTAGGTTTTAGCCAGAAGTCAAACCTCTTCAGACACAGGCTGTTACGAGCGGGGATATCTCCTGTGTGCAGAAAGTGTGGGCGAAGCTTTAGCAGGAAGTCACATCTCAACAGACATCAGAGGACACACGGGAAAAGCCTTATATATGTGGGGAGTTGTGGGCAAGGCTTTATAGATGAGTCACCCCTCTACGACCACCAGAGTACACACTCAGGTGAGACGCTTTATGTATGCAGGGAGTGTGGGCAAGCTTTTAACCACAAGTCACACACACACAAGGGAGAAGCCCTTTGCATGATGTGTGGGCAAGTCATTAGTGAAAAGTCAGACCTCATTAAGCACCAGAGGATTCACACAGGGGATAAGCCTTATGTGTGCAGGAACTGTAGCCAAGGCTTTAGGGTGAAATCACACCTCATCACACACCACAGGACACGTTCAGGTGAGAAGCCTTTTGTTTGCAGGGAGTGTGGGTGGGGTTTTAGCTGCAAGATAATCCTAAACACACACCAGAGGACACACACAGGAGAGAAGCCTTACGAGTTGCAGGGTATGTGGGCGAGACTTCAGCCACAAGTCAGCTCTCAGCACGCATCAGAGGGTGCACTCAGGGGAAAAGTCTTATGTGTGCAGGGAATGTGGGCAAGGCTTTAGCCATAAGTCAGCCCTCATCAGACACCAGAGAACACACTCAGGGAAAAGCCTTAAGTGTGCGAGGAGTGAGGGTATGACTTTAGCAACAAGTCAGTTGTCAGCCACATCAGAGGGCACACTCAAGGGAGAAATCTTGATTGTGAGGTAGTGTGGGTGAGGCTTTAGCTGGACATCACTCCTCATCACAGAGCAGAGGACATGCTCAGGGAGAAGCCTGACAGGGAGTGAGGGTAAGGTGTTAGCTGGAGGTGACCTCATAAGAAACACTGGGAGTCAAATCTCTCCACCATCCATTACCACCCTGCTAGAGCTCTGCAAGGGCTTCAGGGACAGTCTTCGGACCCCTTACACCCTCTGTGAGTATGAAGATGGCAGAGGTCTAGCCTCTGAGAACAGAGGTACCAAGTGATGGTCCTCTTGGAGAAGTGGTCTTTGCTTCTACCTACTTCCTTCTTCAGCTGTGTCCTTCTATTGGCTTCTATGATACTTTCCTGTTCTATTTTTGTCTATGTCTCTAGCCTTTGATGCATCCTCTTCTACCCCACTTTAGGTATTACTCAGGGTTCAGTCTCACCCTCCAATCTGAGGGACTCCTTAACCATGTCTCCTTCCTAACCCTCCAGTTCCAAACCCAGGTCCCTTTAACCACACCCCCAAATTCTTCAATCTCAGGATCTAAATCTCAAAACCATGCTGTTTGGCCCTCCAAGGACAGGGATAAGGTTACTAGCAATGCCCCACCATCGGCTTCCAATACCAGGTTTTAGGGTTTTTAAACACAGCCCCTCCTGAGCCCTTCAATCTCAGTGCCCAGTCTTTTAGCCACACTCTCACATCAGTCCTCCAGTAATTGTTCTAAGGCCCTTTGAACCAAACCCACTGTCACTTATCTTACATTCCCAGGGCCCATGTATGTGGCCCAGGTTCCTGATAGTTCCCCTAACTTTCTTCTTGGCCCTAGTGCTATATGTCAGTGGGTATACCCTAGAGGGCTGTCTACTCAGGCCCCAGTGTCTTTATTTGCCAAGAGGATATTTGCCACAGAGAGGAAGGAGAGAGATTTTTTGTAACACCCCCACCACCACCACCAAAATCTGGCTTGGTTTGGGGCTGGAGGAGAGATAAAAGGGGTTGTTGGTCCAGATGCCTTTGTCCACAGCCTCTCACCTGGAAGTGGTTGTCTCCAAGGTTAGCCTGGCGGGGGGTAAGGGCTGGGAGCACCTGGAGTGTAGGTTCCCCCCCCACACACTTCAACTCAGGCACTGCTGCCCGGTCTACCACCGTAGTGCTGCCCTTTTTCCCATGGCCTTAGCTAAAAGCCACAGAGGGAAGTCTGTGTTTTCTCTAGGGGTTGCTGAGCAGAGAAGGGCACCCCCACCACCATCATTCCATGTGACCTCAAAGCTGCTTCCTGATAGGGCAACAAAAGTGGAAAAATTTCTTACACCTTGCTTTAAACATGATGGGAAAAAATGTTTATTTTCTCTTAAAATCCATGCAGAAACTGTAGAGACAGCACACAAGTCTGGCCCAGCAGGACCACTGTCAGGCCCAGGAATCAGGGAGAGATGCAGAGGGGACCTCTGTCCAGGTGGGTGCAGATAGCTTTGGGTGCCTTCCAGTCAGGAGTCACTCCTTCATGGACAGGGGTTAAAATTGGCCCCATCTCTGCAATGATAGTCTTGAGGTGTTGTGAGATCTTCACAATAAAGAATTGTGGGAGGAGATGGGATGGGAAAAGGAGGCAAACACTTCCAGGACTGTTGGGCCTTATAGAATTTCCTGCCAGGGAGGAATAGCTGGATTTTTGCTGTAGGGGCTGGTGGCTCATTTCTTTCTTTCTTTTTTTTTTTTTTTTTAATAAATTTGTTTATTTATTTATTTTTGGCTGTGTTGGGTGTTTGTTGCTGTGCGCAGGCTTTCTGTAGTTGCGGTGAGCGGGGGCTACTCTTCTTGGCGGTGCGTGGGCTTCTCATTGCGGTGGCGTCTCTTGTTGCGGAGCACGGGCTCTAGGTGCACGGGCGTCAGTAGTTGTGGCCTGCAGGCTCTAGAGTGCAGGCTCAGTAGTTGTGGCGCACGGGCTTAGTTGCTCCACGGCATGTGGGATCTTCCCAGACCAGGGCTCAAACCCATGTCCCCTGCCTTGGCAGGCGGATTCTTAACCACTGCACCACCAGGGAAGCCCTGGTGCCTCATTTCTGATGGTGATAAGGCATCTCAGACTCAGGGCTGCAGGACCTGGTAAGTAAAACTGAGATCAAGGCAGCCCCTGTGTTCTTGCTGCCCTTGTCCTTCAACCTCACCCCAAAAGCGCTCGGCTTTGTCTCTTTTGGGGTAGTTTCATTTAGCCCTCCAAATGCCTCGCCCCTTTTTCTTGAGCTTTGTCCCCCAGTGCAGATTTCTCCCTTTGTTTCCCAAATTTTCTTCTAATGCTGAAGTGCCCGCAGGATGGAACTGTGGGGAGGAGGGACCTTTTTGGCTTTGGGAGAGACCAGAGAGGGCACCCAAGGGGCTACTTGCTGCATCTGCTTGTTTCCCAGCTTCCATGGGGGTGAGGATAGAACCTTTCAACATCAGCTCAAGTTGCTGTCACTGATTCCCTACCTTCCGCCTCCCTGGGTAATAGAGGCACCCTCACTACCTCACCCTACTTTCACACAGTTTTAACATGTCAGGGGGTCTGCATTTAGAGCCACTTCCCCATGGGGCTTTGTGGGAGTGATCTCTTGACTCCATCCCAGGGGTCCTGGTTTTCTGCAGCTGTTTCCATCATCATTCCTTCTTCTCCCTTGCCTTGTTGCCCCTACTTTCCACATCTTGAGAGGGTATGAAGAATCCTTCATACCCTGACCTCAGTAATACCTGTTTCTGGGCCTTAGGGTGAGAGGTGGAATTAAGGCCCCCAAAACTGGCTTCTGTTATTCAGATGCTGGGCGCTAGGGTAAGCCTTTTCAGGAGAGGAAAAGAGGAGGATGGCCATGAGGCCCAGGCATTTGTGAGTCATAAAGGGATCATGGGCTCTCAGAACCTTAGAGTCCCAGACTCATGAATCCTAAGTGGCTCCTGGAGAACTGGGATAAAGGGAGCATCAGATTAGGCATCCAGGGCTGCTCATTTGGGCAAGTGAATCCCACTCTTCATCTTGACCTTGGATGATTCAAGGGCTCATGTTCCCCAGGGCCATATATGACCAAAAATAAGCCTCTGGGAGAATTTGTGGAATGATGAATTCATGGGAGGGAATTCTTTTTTTTTTTTTTAATAAATGTATTTATTTTATTTATTTATTTTTGGCTGCATTGGGTCTTCGTTGCTGTGCGCGGGCTTTCTGTAGTTGCAGTGAGCGGGGGCTACTCTTCGTTGTGGTGCGCGGGCTTCTCATTGCGGCAGGTTCTCTTATTGTGGAGCACGGGCTCTAGGCGCGCAGGCTTCAGTAGCTGTGGCTCGTGGGCTCTAGAGCGCAGGCTCAGTAGTTGTGGCGCACGGGCTTAGTTGCTCCGCGGCATGTGGGATCTTCCCGGACCAGGGCTCGAACC
>NC_041231.1:43418943-43452704 GCF_002837175.3 Physeter macrocephalus | reverse complement strand
GGAGCACGGGCTCTAGGCGCGCAGGCTTCAGTAGCTGTGGCTCGTGGGCTCTAGAGCGCAGGCTCAGTAGTTGTGGCGCACGGGCTTAGTTGCTCCGCGGCATGTGGGATCTTCCCGGACCAGGGCTCGAACCTGTGTCCCCTGCATTGGCAGGCGGATTCTTAACCACTGTGCCACCAGGGAAGCCTGGGAGGGAATTCTTGGGTAGAAGAGTTAGAGATTCCAATTTAATGAGAAAGGATTTTGTGTGGTGGAAGGCTGACAGGTGAGAAGACTTGTGAATGTTCTAAAAGACACTGTGAAGAAGTATCTGTCTTTTGAAATATCCAGATTTTGCTGGATTTCTATTTTACTCCCTATTCTCAAGCTGAATCTGTACTGAAAGTATTTTTAATAAATTTTAAAATTTATTTAAAAATTATATTTTAATAAATTTTATTTGATTTTAAGTGAAACGTATGCAAATGTAGAAATAGAAAATGAATTTACTTAATTTCAGGTTGAGACAAATACATACAGCCATCTTCTGTAAATAATCATTTTTAAATTTTAGAAGTTATTCTCATAGGAAATAATGGTCACATAGAAGGTGTATCTGCATCTGGGAGATAGTAGTTGCACAACATGCAGTATCTGTTAGGATTTTGTTTTCCCACTATCAAACTTATCTTTGGAAGATGAACCAGTTCTTGAAGTCCAGCTCTCAATCCAGGGCTCTTTCCTTTCTGTCCCACTGACCTTGTCCACTCTGAGTTTTCCAACAGCCGTTAAGTCTTTAAAGCTGTGATTTCTCCTGCTCCTGGGATTCTATCTTGTGTCTGTTGAACCAGTCGGAAGGACAGATCACTTCTGTATATGTGACAGTCCCTAAATGCACATGCACATTCTCATTACAAGCATGTAAAACATCACATCAGTTATGCAGTCAGCAGTGAAAGCCACAATGACAGTACATTGTGTCAGCTCAGAAGCCCCACTCCCAAGGTCACTTTAACTGCCCTTCCCCACTGCAAACCCATCAACTGAATTTGGGTGCATTTTTCCCCCTATTGGAAGACCATCCAAGGAGTTTAGTACATGTACATCAGGGGCTAAAGCCACAGCCACCAGGAGACCAGGGAAGGCAGAGTCCATGGGGGACAGTAGGGAGGCTTTTTTCCTTCTCTGGGTTCTCACCCCAGGGTTGGTGCTGCTACCCCTCCCTGTGTGCCTCCTGGCATCCAGTGAGCACCTGGGTGATCTGTATGGCTCCATGGCCACCATGCCACCGTGACTCAATACTGTAGTCCTCAGTGCTTTTGGCCACACCTGCACTCAGCACCCCCTTTCCTCCCACAGGACCAGGTAGGACGGTGACTTAGGCACTTGTACCCAGCAGAGATATAAAAATTTGAACCTCTCCTCTTTGAAAATACCCCAGGGACTTCCCTGGTGGTCCAGTGGTAAAGAATCCGCCTTACAGTGCAGGGGATGTGGGCTCGATCCCCAGTCAGGGAACTAGATCCCACATGCCATTGGGCAACTAAGTCCGCGTGCTGCAACTACTGAGCTCGTGTGTCTCAACTAGAGAGCCTGCGTGCCGCAAACTACAGAGTCCACACGCCCTGGAACCTGCACGCCACAACTAGAGAGAAGCCCGCACACCGCAATGAACCTGTGCGCTGCAATGAAAGATCCCGCGTGCCTCAGCGAAGACCACACGTGCCGCAACTAAGCCCCGATGCGGCCCCCCCAAAATTAATAATAAATAAATAAATCTTTAAAAAAAAAGAAAATATGCCAGCATACTTGAACAGCATGTGGCCTTTGGTCCCCCTTGGGGACAGGGAAGCTTGGTCCCTCCTGGAAGCAGCTGCAGCTGGGATAGAGAGGAAGGGAGTGTGGAGAATGCTGCTCTGTGCCAGTATGGAAGGCTTTACATTTTTCACTTTTAAGTGGCTGCCTCATGGCTCAACCAAAGGAACTTTGGTTTCTGAGTGTTTTCACTCCTCAGAAAGTTCTGTCTTCATTGCTGACATTTACTTCAGCTTTGGAGACTGCTTGGCTAAGGATCACCTTTCAGTTTGACTGCAGAGCTGTCTGTCCCATTGTCAGAGCATTCTTCCCTTCTCTCCTGGAAGAAAGTAAGCAACAGTCAAGGCCACATCTAGGGGCTTGTTAACAATCCTACCTCTCACCAGTCAGCCTATAAATTTTTATCAACAGGTAGGACAGTGGGGCCCCACTGGGCGAGAACATTTTCTCATAGATCCCAGTACCATATCCCTGGAACTGGCGTATGGGATCCTTTGCCCTTCTTCCAGAAAGCCATGTCTTTATCACAGCATCACATCCTCATTGCCAAATGAACATTTAGAGGGATGCTTAGGACTCATGGTGGATTGTCCACAAGTAAAGAAGAGAGACAAGGAAAAAATCCAAATATATGATGTTGGTAACAAGAACAACCAGTCTTATGTAGGTGAAGAAATCAGAAATGTAGATAATTTGCCCATGTTCACACAACTAATAAGGGGTGGTACTTGGATTCAGCTTGGTATTCAGGAATAAGGATTCCAAGGTAGCATATTGAAGGTTTCCAAGGTGGAAACCTCTGTGATAGGGCACTGCAGAAGTAGCACCTGGCAAAAATTTGTGCTTTCTGTGCCTAGAAAGGCCCTTTCCTTGTTACTGGGGGTGGGAGGGGAATGGAGGAGGAAAGGGGGAGATCCTTTAGCCAAAGAGCATCACAGGAAGCATACACCGAAGTAATGCTATGACTAACTGGGTTATTTGGGGCTTGTCATGGTGGTGGACCACCAGGAAAATGAAGAGCTATCATATGTAAGTAAAACCTTGATCATCATGAGTTGCTGACATTGCTTCTCCCCAAGGGGAAGGGAGGAGTACATCTGATCCCAGGGGATTCTCTGATATGCTTCATACCCAGGGATAATCTTCAGTGGACCCTCACAGCAGTCAGCTCTTAGATCAGGGTGAAACATGTAAGGGATCAGACGCTTTAGAGATAAAGGTCTGTGTTTCCCCAGTATATAAGCATCTTAGACCTGTAAGTGCTGACTCTGGGGGGAGGAATTATAATATGGTTGGTAAAGGATGGAGATAATAAGAATCAGTTATGGCCTCATGTCTAGTTGCAGTAGTGGGAAATGGGGGGGTTTTCCCCACTAATCGGCTTATATTGAGTCTTAAATAGAGATTGTGGCTCACCAGCATCTTGCCTGGCTCTGGGATATGCTGAGCTACACGTAGACCAAAGCATGAACAGGGAAGGAAGGCCTTGGACAACTTCTATACTCCATCTCTTGGCCACATCCTTACCATGGCTCTTGCTGCACCCAGGTGAAATCAGAGAGCTCCTTAAGTCCATTTCTTTTGTGCTCCTCCCAGGAGCTTCTCTACTGATGTGGTGCAGGAAGCCTTTCTGGCAATATGCAGATTTGGACCTGCAGGGGAGTTCAGTCTTCCTGTGGAAATGCTTGACAATGGATGATGGAAACCAGTGGGCAGGTCCCCAGCTTCTTGGTCTCTGATGGGAGGGAGAGGACTTCCAGCTAAATAGAGGCCAGTTGTCCACAGTGGTGACCACCTCAGTACCCCTTTCTTGGGTTGGCTTTCTCTTCGCTGTTTACTCTGCCAGTGCCTCCACTCTTATTTTCTGAGATCACTTTCCAAAATCAACTAGCTACATATAAGCCCTCATTTCCTGCTATGCTGTTATTTCAGGAGAAAAAAAAGGCCACTCAAGTGTGGCTACACTGCCAGTAACCCAGTTACCACCCAGTCTTCCATAATACTACCTTTGTAGTGACAGGCAAAGCTGAAAGAGGAGAAACACTCCATGGAAGTCTCATCTTGTCTACAGTTCCCAGACCTGTGAGTTAAAAATCTTAAACCACTAACTAGATGACCAACCCCCCGCCAGCCCACCTGCTTACGCAAAATGCTCTGAGAGAGACAGGAGGAGCCAGTTTCTCCCAGGACCCCAAATAAGTCTGTAGCTCTTGATGCCCACATGGAAGAGACTTACCTCTGTTTGTGAGAAAACTTTGGACCACAGAGGTTTATATATAACATGTTTTTCAGAGGGACTCAATCACATGAGGATTGTGGCTTCTACTTCTAGGGGGAAAACTGCTGGAATTTCTCAACTTCCATCACTCTTGATTTAACTCACTAACATGTTTCCTTAAGCCTCCAGCCCAGCTCATTTGAGCCACACACCCTCCCTGCCCTACCCTGCCCTCTGCTCCTTTGGAAACCTTCTTCCTCGGTCATCCAGGCTTCTCACTGTGAGAGACTCAAGCAGTCTTGGGCCTCCAACCCTGCATCCTAGCTTTGTACTCCACTGAGCTGGGTTTCTGTCTGAGCTGTCAAAGAGCCTATTTTATTTTGTTAATGGGTTCAATGAATCAAAGTTCTATATCTGCTAGACTAATATTAACAGTCACTTTCATAAGAAATCAGTCGTGTACTTTGGCCATGGTGCCGTTTCTGTGGTCTACATTCCCTACAGGGGACAGGAATGCTTACTTTAACCTCAGCATAAAGAGTGTGAGATCAACTTATGTGATTTCATTTGGTTTTAACACCTCTTGGTAAAGTGGTAACTAGAATTGTGTCCTACCCTAATCATAATCTGTCAGCTATCTCTATGTATTACCTAAGTTTATATATGAGAAAGCCACTTTTAATTGTACAGTCTTGTCAAAAACATTGTCAGTAATTAAGTGTGCTAAAATAGACAAAGGAAAATAGTGTGAGATTAAGTCATACACTGAGAGGTGTGATTAACTTAACTCTTTCTATCTGAAATCCAAAGAAAGAGAAGAAGAGATCATTTAAATTGTCATTTATTGAGATCTTGGGTTTTTGACCTTATGTGCATGAGTTAGTTTAATCCTCACAGTAACTCTGAAAGTATGACTTTCTGATTTAACAACTGAATTGGGTGGAGACAAATATAGCTAAAGTCACATAGCTAGAAAGTGATAGAACCAGGATTTGAATTCTGATCTGTCACCAAAGCTCCAGCTTCTAATCCCTGCACCTCCTTTCCAAACAACTTGAGAGGAAACACTGTGTTCACCCGCACATTCTACCTTTCAAATAACTCAGAACACCCTCACACCAACCTCAGTCTCCAAACTGCCGACCTGTTCACTCACATCTTCTTGTGCACACAGGTTTGCCACCAAGTGGGAACCCTCCATTGCCCTCTCTGTCCATTTGTTTTTTGTGTCCTGTTTAATCCTTGGATGATTGTTTCAACTATTTACTTGCCAAGACTAAATATTCCTTGTCCCTTTGATCTTTCACCAAACCTGCTCATGAAATCCCTGATCTTGGTTGATTCCACCAATTGCATATTTCATGGCTGCAACTCAGCACAACACATGACAAGGCATGCGACTCATATTCCAAATACAGGGTCACAGAGTTCTTAATTTGCCCTCAGAAATGCCTGGTAATCCTACTATGTCTCATGAGTCAGTTCCCTTTCCCATGCTTCATAAGTATTATTTCAAACCTTTTCGTGCTTTATGAATTTCATCTTTCCCCTCACTTTGAATAGATGGCTTTGACGCCTATTTGACAAATGAAAGAGATATTGTTGAAGAAAGAGCTAACATCCCCATAATGAAACATGCAAGCATTCCTATGTCTCTCTCCTATAGGGAAGGAGGAGCGATCTTTAATTCCAAGATTGACCTTTTCCTCTAAAGTGTGTTTGCGTCCTAGTCCCTCCTGCTTCTCAGGAATTTTAATGATTATAAATTATATTTATGGTAAACCAATCCGTCTCTAACGACTCCACTTCCTTAGCATTTAAGCATGTTCAAATTATTACGATTCTGAAAAATTCTCTTCTAATCCCATTTTCTTTCCATCTACTGTATCTCTTAACAGACTTGGAAGTAATCCCCATTTATTCACTCTTTCATCCCAAACACTTCTCAGTCCTCTCCACTTTTCTATACCCACCATTTAGTGGACACTGTTGCTGGAGCACAGCAATAATATTTTTTTAATCCCGGTTTTTGCTCAGTCTTCATTTCTCTTGCAGCCTCAGCAGAATTTGATTACCTTTTTCTTATTCCTATCCTCTCCCCACACTCTTTCAACTGTTTTCCAGCTTCTTTGGTCACCCTCAGCCTTTTGTAGGGTACTTCACCACCACATGCTGGATTGTTTCAGTCCCAGCATTCTCCTGCCTCCCCTCCACTCTGTGCACTCTCTCTTGCCAGTCACATCCCATTCCCTTCACTTAAATCTCTAGTCATTTCACTCTACTCAGTCACCAAGGATGTCTTCTCTACAGTGGCCATATAGGTAGGGACTGAGGGGCACGTGGAGCAAGAAATATTCACAGGTACAGAGCTTTAAGGGTTAGATACAAAAAATGGAGGGAAGGAGAGTGCTTCCTCTGGTTGCTTACCGATAGCTGGGGCTCCTGATCAGTCTGTCTTGTCAGTTTGCCTGGTGTTTTCAGCTGGCCTTTGTTTAGCTTTGCGGGGGAGAATACCGCAACTAAAATATCCCACATGCTGCAACTAAAAAGGTCCTGCATGCTACAACTAAAGATTCCGCATGCCACAACTAAGACCCAGCACAGCCTAGATAGATAGATATTTAAAAAGAAGAAGAAAAAGAAACCAACCAGTCTCCTCTTGAATGGTGAGTGTGCACGCCATACTGTAATGGGCTGCTGAGAAAACGGGGTGAGCCTGTCAGTGCAGACAACTTATATGAACTTGGCTGTACAGAGATGAAGAAACAGGTAGCCGAAGGGGAAAAGGAGGTTAAAATGATTTTGAAAAATGGGAGACACCAAAACATGTTTGAATTCAAAGGGGAAGGACTCAGTGAAGAAGGGTAAAAGTGCAATAAAGACTAGACAACCAAAAAAGCAAGGAGATGGGATTCAGAGCAACATGGAAGGACTGGCTTAACAGGAAGCAGCACCCATCCTATGTTGTAACAGGAAGATAGAAGAAGATGGGAGCATATGTAGACATACACTTACAGATTCAGTTGTAAGAAGATTCTCTAAGACTCCTAGGTATCCCACTCTAAACCCACAGGTAGTATGACAGTATAAATGCTTCAACCCACTATCTTCCACACAAAGTAAGCTCCCTACCACTCCAGAGCTGCCGCTCTTGCCAAGGTCACAGTGATCCCCATGCTGCCATATTTAGGGGGTACTTTAAGGGCTTCATTATTCTGGACTTCTCAACGGCATTCAACATTGCTTCATTATCTAAACACTCTCTTCTCTTGACTTTCCTGATCCACACACCCTCAGTTTTTTCCTTCCTTCTCTGGCTATTTCTTCATCTCCTTTGTTGGCTTGTGCAAATATTTGTTTTCATAAGTTCTATATAAATTCAAGGCTCCTCACTACTTTCAGTTTGTAGATTGTCATGGTAATGGCCCCCAATGATTCACACCTCCCACTGTCCATGCCCTATGCGTGGACTCTGGGCTTGGCCATGTGACTTGGCCTTTGTCAATGGGATATCAGCAAACATGACACAAGCAGAAGCGTGATGAGCTTGTGAATGGGGGCCTGCTCTCTTGGAACCTTGAAACAACCATGCTATGAAGCAGCTCAGGATGAAAGACCATGTTGGACCCAAATGCTGAATGCAGCCATGTGAGTGAGTCCCAGTGAGCCCAGCAGAATCACCCAGCCAATCCACAGACACATAAGAACGAATCGTTGTTGTTGTTGTTGTTGTTTTTTAATACTTATTTATTTATTTTTGGCTGTGTCAGGTCTTAGTTGTGGCACATGGGATCTTTCACTGTGGCACGTGGGCTCTTTGTTACAGCGCATGGGCTTCTCTCCAGTTGTGCATGGGCTCTGTAGTTGTGGAGCGCGGGCACCAGAGCACGTGGGCTCTGTAGTTTGTGGCACGTGGGCTCTCGTCACGGCGCACGGGCTCAGTAGTTGGGGTGCGTGGGCTTAATTGCCGTGTGGCATGTGGGATCTTAGTTCCCCGGGATTGAACCTGCCTCCCCTGCATTGGAAGGCGGATTCTTAACCACTGGACCACCAGTGACGTCCCTAAGTCATTGTTTTAAGCCACAAAATCTTGAGGTGATTTGTCATGCAGCAATAGATAACTGTCATCCTCAGCTACAGCAGAGACATGGCTAGCTTTAGTGGCTTTGTGCAAATCAGAAAAAAACGTGAGTCATAACAATATGCCTCTACTGGGCAGACATACTTTTGTTCAAACGAAAGGTGCCCCTTCTTCCAGGATGGAGCCCTGTGCCAGGTACACAGCATGGATTTGAGCCCACGATCAGCTCCATCACTGGGTGCCTCATGCACTACATAAGCTGCATACTGTGTGTGAACCTCCTGGGAGATTTCTTCACGATTCTCCCTTTAAAAAAGAAAAAATTTATTTATTTATTTTTGGCTGTGTTGGGTCTTTGTTGCTGTGTGCAGGCCTTCTCTAGTTGCAGCGAGCGGGGGCTACTCTTCGTTGTGGTGCACAGGCTTCTCATTGCAGTGGCTTCATCTTGTTGTGGAGCACAGGCTCTAGGCACACGGGCTTCAGTAGTTGTGGCACATGGGCTCAGTAGTTGTGGCTCACGGGCTCTAGAGCACAGGCTTAGTAATTGTGGCACACGGGCTTAGTTGCTCCGCGGCATGTGGTATCTTCCCGCACCAGGTCTCGAACCCGTGTCCCATGCGTTGGCAGGCGGATTCTTAACCACTGCGCTCCTAGGCAAGTCCCACGATTCTCTCTTTACTTAGACCAGAAACTTGACTTCAGGACAGATTTAATTACTCCAGTTAGGGATAGAGAGACAGTACATAGAGTCGTGCTCCCAGCCTGCAGGATTCAGAATACTGACTTTTATTAAGGAAAATAGACCAAATGTTGCTAATACGGTCACTGCATTTTTCAGGCAAGTTAGTTAGGCAAGCTCCTCCTTGAAAAAGGATGAACAGTTCTCAGGAAAAAAAGGAGCCACCATTCCTCTGACCCACCCGTGAACATTCCAGAGAAGAGGTAGATAGAGAGTTAGATTCTAGAAGAGGTAGCAGTGAGGAGCTAGGCTCTTAGGCAGGTGGTGGTGCCCAGCAGAGATGGCACAATGAGCCCCAGGCCTCCCTGGTCTTAGGAGAATGCACTGGACCAGAGGTCTGCGAGAAAAGGCTGGGCAATGCCACCACTCTTCACAGACCAACAGGCCTGCGTCAGGTTGGCCCTGGGCCTCCTGTTCCAGCTGCAAAGTGGATGCCTCCCTCTGGATTGTAGCACACAGGGCCACAGCGCAACTGGGGCTCCTCTTCCTCATACCAGCGCTGTTCACTGAAGTTGGGAAAGAAGGCTGCGATCTCTCTACTGGCTGAAACCACAGAGTCTGTAAGGGGAGGTAAAAAAGAGAAGAGGTTCTCATAGGGAGTGCAGGATGGAGGCAAGAGACAATCATAATCAGGTTCAGAAACCAGAGCCTATACTTCTCCTGCCCCTAAGTCCTGGGGCCGCATCTGCTGAGGTGGCCACAAAGGGCCAGAAACACAGCTGGGAAGAAAGCTCACTGAGGGACCTGGCTCTCAACCCCACCATACTGCCTGCCCAACAACCTCAAACCAACTTCGCTTATTAAATACTGTGGACACGGGCTTCCCTGGTGGCGCAGTGGTTGAGAGTCCGCCTGCCGATGCAGGGGACACGGGTTCATGCCCCGGTCCGGGAAGATCCCACATGCTGCGGAGCGGGTGGGCCCGTGAGCCATGGCCGGTGAGCCTGCGCGTCCAGAGCCTGTGCTCCGCAACGGGAGAGGCCACAACAGTGAGAGGCCCGCGTAACGCAAAAAAAATAATAAATAAATAAATACATACATACATACATACATACATACATACTGTGGACACAGGAGGCAGACTCACCTGAGCCATGGGTTGTATTACGGGTGTCAGTGAGGCCGAAACTCCCACGAATTGAATCTGGGGCCACGTGGCGTGCTCGAAACACTCTGGTGGGTCCCATCACTGTCCTCCAGAGCTGGATGGCATCCTTGTGGGCGAGGATGTAGGCTCGGATTGGCCCACTGTGAACAAATGGAGCACATGTCAGGAATCTGGCTATCGGGTCCAGGAGGGCATACCATGAGTAGAGCACAAATAAAGGCACAATGGACATCCTGAGAGTCTCCTTGCCTTTCTAGTTGAGTGCCAATATTGCTTCAAATAGAAGGTGATGGAAGGCCACTGCTGATGAGCAAGAAAGGCCACAGGGTTGAGAAGAGTTGCTAGGCAGCATTCAGCAATACTCTTCTACAGCCCCTGGAGCAGTTAACTACCATGGGACAGGTGGCCACAAGGTCAGTGTTGGCCCAAGCCCATGTTTCTTCAGACACTTGACACTGGTTACAAGTTTAAAGAGTGGCAAATAAAATTAACAAATCTATTTAGGGGGCAGGGGAAATAAGTCTCAGTGGATGAAGATGTCGGAACCAAAATGAGAAATACCTGGCCATGAACTCCACCAGCCGCTGATAGAAAAAACGCCCTGCAAAGAGAGTACCTTCATCAAGACACTGGTGCCAAGAGAACTTTTTATACTTCTGACTCCCTATTTGGAATGATAAAAACTGTTTTAGAGAAAAGAACAAGAAGGACCTTGGCGTCCGACATACCTGGTATGAATCCAGGCTCTCCAACTTGCAACCTGTGTAGTTTCAGGTAAATCATTAACTTCCCTAATTTCGTTTGCTAATCTGTGTGCTGGGGACATAACAATACCTACTTCATGGGGTTGCTGGGGAATTAAATGAAATCATGAGCCTTTGGACAATGTCTGACAGAGTAAATTGTTAACTAGTGATAGTATCAGGACATAAAACTAAGTTACTTGTTGGAACCATGACATAGAACCCTCCTAGAAAACATTTTAAAAATATTGATAATCATGAAAAGTTTGTGTATAAACCAAGATTTTAGAAGACTGGCTGCAATTTTACGGTTGGTAGGTCAGAGAGAGCCTGACATTGTGTGTCCAGGTAAAATCTCTCTTGTGATAGAGAAGCCTCCCACTCAGAGGACTGTTGACCCTACCTTCATGCTCTTGGTAAAACTTCTGGCAATCTTCCTTTCTCCACAGAAGTTCTCTCATTCGTACAATAAGGAACTTGTTGTTCAGAATCTGCTGATGAACAGCCTGGATAGACACCACCCCAAAGATAAAAGTCAGTCAAAGGGAACATTTGAGTGAATGGGAGACCCAGGCAGACCAAAAGAACCCTGAGGACCCTTCAGAGCCTAGGACTTGAGGGTCTGTCCCATTGGTGGGTCAGAAGAAAAGAGACGCCCTGTTGCTGTCTTGAAGATGGAGTGAGCCATGTGATCAGGAATGTGAGTGGACTCTAAAAATGGTAGGCCCCACCTGAAGGCCGGCAAGGACATGGGGATCTATCTCAGTCCTGTAACCACAGAAACCAAATTCTGCCAACCTGAATGAGTTTCAAAGTGGATTCTTCCCCAGACCCTTTAGATAAGGGCCCAGTCAGCTGATACCTGGAATTTGGCTTTGTGAAACTCTAAGGAGAGAATCCAGCCCTCAGCCAAACCTACTGGACCTCTAAATTCTAGAACTGTGAGATAATGAGTGTTGTTTTAAGCTGCTAAGTTTGTCATAATTTGTTATGCATCAGTAGAGAACTAATATACATACATTGTCTTGAGGTTTGGTTTTTCTTATTGTATTGGATCCTTTCTTATACTTTATATCTGCCCCATTCTCCAATAGATTTTTAATCTCCTTATGGTCAGAGTCATGGCTTCTAACTTTGCGTCCACACCATCTAGCACAGGTCTGTGTTGTCAGTCTTCGCAAATAGCCCTATGGCACCTGAAACAGAAGCAATGCCTCCGACATACAGTAGAGGCTTAGGACTTGTTCTTACCTCCAGAATCAGTGGGTGAGCAACTGCATCAGGCTTGATCAGAGCCAGAGTAAGCTGGAGAGCCTGAGGGCTCCGTAAGATCGAGGTCATCTCCCTCCTGCCATCAGAGAGTCAGATAAGAGACCCGTCAGTGCTGCACTCCCCACCCTTCCTATTCTGGAGCCGTGCAGTTTTGCAAGTCAACCAGGGCTCTCACTCCTGACACTGATAAAGCACATGACAGTTACTTAGTATTTAATTTGCCCATTTGGGTTCATGGGGTTGAGGGAAGGGAGTGGTAGAGGGGCCATTCAAGTTGCCCAGTGGAGCACATAATCTGGTTAGTGCAACTGTAAACCTGCAAAAGAGTGACCCATTCAGAAGTTCAAGTTTAAACACGACCTGTCTCTGGCAATACTCCCGTCCTTTCCTTTCTTTTGTGTTTTACAGAGGATTTACAATTTACATTCCTAAAGAGCAGCCACAAGGGTACAATAACTGTTCCCACAGTGCCCTCCCATCAATTATAGAATTTGAAGATTGGATGGACAAGAATTGGGATCTTGCCAGGATACCCCCCAAAAAGTCTGCTGGATACATACCATTTCTTATCTAATCTTACAGATAAGTCAGGATCTATCCCGCCCAAACAAACCCTTTAATACACTCAGCTGTCCTCAATGGCAAGGTTTGCAGACATGCAACTCCAAGGTCAAAGACAAGTTGTAATCATTTTGTATCTGAAGCAGCTAAAACTGCCTGGAACAAAGGTGCTTAATCAATTTTATTGACTAAGTGAACCTATACAGTCTTATTCTATTCATCTTCAGAGAAAAGAACAAGACACTATTTCTAGTGTCTAATCATGGTGTAAGAGCTCAATAAATAATTGTGAAAATGATATAAAGAACATAAAAGTATTTTATAAACTGGACTAAGAAAACTTGAGATCTCTTCCAACTTTGAAATTCTATTTACATGTAAGAAATTTGATCATCTCTGCAGGACTAAGGTCTCAAAGATTATCTGGTGGAACCCCTAAATTTGCCAACAAATACAGAGAAGGCTTCCATGAACACACACAGGGACAGAGTCTGGACAACCGTCTCATTTCTCTTAGCCCGAAAGTAGCCTGACAATCACATTAAAAGCAGTGCTAGGGTCTGGCCCAAACGGAGAAACTGTGCCAAGGTCTCTCCTATTCATGTCCTTTCTACAGCATTCAGCTTGATGCTCCACTCAATCCATAAGGCTAAGCACAGTCTAACCAGTACAAGATCAGCGAACCCAGTTTCCCTAACATCCCAGGTGGTGAGTAACCCAAAAGCGAGCAGAATCTTCGCCATATATCTAGGGAGAGACATCCTTGGCACCTCCCCTTCCTCACCCTCCATATCCATGATATCACTGAGTTCTGGCAATTTTACCTAGCCAGTGTATCTCAAATCCGTACAATTCTCTCCTTCTCAACTGCCACCACCACAGTCCAAGACATCATCAACCCCCTCTGGACTTCTGCAACAGCCTCTTCAGTGGTCTCCCAGTTTCTACTTTTGCTACCCTCTACAATCTGTTCTCCACACAGCAGCCACAGTGAACTAAAAATGCAAATCTAATCATATCATTTCCCTCCTTAACCCTTCAAAGTGTACCCTGCTTTTATAATAAAACCCCAAAACCTTATCATGTCCTACTAGGCTTTGCATGATCTTATCCCTGCCTACCTCTCTAGCCTCATCTGGAACTCCACACTCCTTAACTTGCTTTTGCTCCAGCCTCACGGGCCTTACAGCTCCAAGACATTCTGGCCTGACAGCCTTTGCCTGAGTTTTCACAGTCCAGAAAGTGCTTCCTCTGGTTACCTCCTACTCACCCACTAGATCTTAGTTCACTTCCCCTGTTATACATTCTCATGGCTCCTTTCACGTTTTCTTCAGTTATCTCTTCCCCACTAGAAGGTCAGCTCTATGAAAGCAGGGATCTGTTTCGCTCACCATCATATCCTCTGTACTTATGTAGAGTACCTAGCACATAGATGGCTCTCAACAGTATTTGTTGAATGAATCAATGAATGAATCTGATTCAGCTGTTCCAAGACCAGACTGCTAGGGGCTATCCAGGGGAGGACATGGTTCCTTTCTTAATGCCAGCTAAGTTATGCCTGTCTTGGATCTTGGTTTACAAATGTTAACAGGTCGAGAAACTTGCTCAACATAAACGTCACTCGATTAGAGAATTACAAATTTTAGAAATTGCCTGGGCGTTTGCCCCCACAACAGAGGCGCCTATTCTTCTGCTTCCTGGAGGGCGCCAGCCATGCCTCTCATCCTCCCGAGCGCGTCGGGGACCTGCAACCCGTCAACTCCGCTTTCTGCTTCCAACACCTGAAGCCCCGCCCCCCGACTCACAGCCTCAGCTCTAGACACCGCCCTCTTCCCCATCCTGCTCTTCCATTTCTCTAGGCCTGCAGCCGCGCGACCCCGACCCCTTGTACCGAGGCCTAAGCCCACGCTAGATTCTGGGCTCTTCGGAGCGCCAGTCCTGCTGGAGTTCGGGTCCGAGTCACCTGATCCTCCTGCCGCGGAGGCCGGCCACCAGGCACTGCGATAGCTAGCCTTCGGTGCAAGCAGGGTCCTTCAGGCATTCGGCCGGGCAGCCCGCCTCAGGGTCCTTGCCCTGTGAGGCGGAGTGCCCCCCAATCCAGGAAGCCCTGCAGCAGGAAGGCCTGCCTTCTGGTGGCCCTTGCGTCTCTCCTGCACTTGGCCCGGACTGGACGAGGAGAAGAAGCTATGCAGGGCGGTAGCTGTTCTTCCGAGTCGGCTCGGGCGCCCTCAGGCGGAAGGGAGGGCCAGGCCGGTGGCCCTGCTCAGGGGAGGTGGCTCAGAGAGGACAGGATGGGCGTTTCCAGGTGGCATCCCGGCAGTGAACATGCGCGCCAGCGGGGCTGCCAGAGTGGGCCTGGCCCCACTTGATCTCTTTTATTCCTTTTCTGGGGTAGTGCCTGGCACATGGTTGGTGCCCAGTATTTGTCGGGGGGACGCGGGGGGCAAAAAACTTGTGTGCGCTGGATCGCAAGGTCAGATGCAGCCATTGAATCCTCTTGCACTGTTGGTGGGAATGTAAATTGATACAGCCACTATGGAGAACAGCGTGGAGGTTCCTTAAAAAACTCAAAATAGAACCACCATACCACCCAGCAATCCCACTACTGGGCATATACCCTGAGAAAACCGTAATTCAAAAAGAGCCATGTACCAAAATGTTCACTGCAGCTCTGTTTACAATAGCCAGCACGTGGAAGCAACCTAAATGTCCATCAACAGATGAATGGATAAAGAAGATGTGGCACATATATACAATGGAATATTAGCCATAAAAAGAAACGAAATTGAGTTATTTGTAGTGAGGTGGATGGACCTAGAGTCTGTTATATAGAGTGAAGTAAGTCAGAAAGAGAAAAACAAATACCGTATGCTAGCACATATATATGGAATCCAAAAAAAAAAAAAATTGGTCATGAAGAACCTAGGGGCAAGACGAGAATAAAGACGCAGACCTACTAGAGAATGGACTTGAGGATACGGGGAGGGGGGATGGTAAGCTGGGACAAAGTGAGAGAGTTGCATGGACATATATACACTACCAAACGTAAAATAGATAGCTAGTGGGAAGCAGCCGCATAGCACAGGGAGATCAACTCGGTGCTTTGTGACCACCTAGAGGGGTGGGATAGAGGGTGGGAGGGAGGGATACGCAAGAGGGAAGAGATATGGGGACGTATGTATATGTATAACCGATTCACTTTGTTATAAAGCAGAAACTAACACACCATTGTAAAGCAAGTATACTCCAATGAAGATGTTTAAAAAGAAAAAAAGTCTTTGAGCACAGGGATATGTGGACGAGAAGGAGCATAGCTAATATGGGGGTAGTGAGGGAGGATTCTTGGTTGGAAAGCAGGTGTACCTAGGGCATGAGGGAAACCAGTCATAAGGCCCTTGAACATGTCGCTAAGGAATTTGGGGTAGGATGTGGGGTGGGGTTACCATGGAGTCCACTGAAGCAGTCCAGGGTGAGGGGATGAGAACTGAGGGTATTTGTGGTGTGTTGTATAATGTATGGAGAGGGTGATGACAGTGGGTATGGAGAAGGGACAGTGTGGCAGGTTGAATAAGGGTGGTACTTTTTTTTTCTTGGGGAGAATCACTGAATTTGAGAAGAGTGAAAATAAACTATAAATGTCATCAATTAAAAACCATTTTTTTAAACTGATTTTGTGCCTGCATGTACATGTGTTGCACTCCTGGAATGTTGGAAGGAAGGTCTGTGGTTCTGGCAGCTTGTTTCCACAAGGTGTCTTTGGGAGAGTCCATTTCTTACCCGTCTGGCTGGTGAAGAAGGCACATGTCAATTGCTGCCTTCAGAGGATGAGAGTAAACTTACCAAGTCCCACTAACCCAACATTTAGTTTTAGCCTTTTTTCCCAAATGCACAAGGTCCAACTTTGTTTCCCACCTTGATCTTCATTTACATACCTTTGGGCTATAGAGATTTTGCTGGTTTTTAGGCCATGGTCATTAATTCACCTTTCTGTCTGTCTGTCTTACACACACTGTAGGATGTTTTAGTTCCATATTTTATAGTTGCTTTGACCATCCTCAACAGTAAGCCTATGTTATGAAAGTATGGGCAGATGTGATTTTAGGGGGAGACTCAATAAATAACACCCTTCTTCTAAACCGGGGCTCATAACTAACAGAAATAGAGGAACGGCAGGCAGGTGGAAACTAAATGTCAACTTAATACTGATGGAGCTGTTGAAGAATATAACTTAGTGTGAGAACCTAATGCACCTGCCTTCTAACGCTGTGCTACCCAAGTTCAATACCTAGTCTCTTGGAAGCCTCACTTAAAACAACAGCAACAACAAAATCTAAATAGTTGACAGGACCTATAAAATTATCACAGCATTCCCTCACATTCACAAAATTAGTCCCCAGCCCCTAGCAGATTTAGCAGGGAAAATTTTGTCCCTAGAAACCTGTCAAAAGATACCGATACTCAGTTATATCTGTGGGAGGGTGAATAAGCTGGAAAATTCTTGATTCAGTTTTGCTGGGACTGAAGTAATTCTATACCAGTTATGACTCTGAACTTGTAAGTCTGAACACAGTTGGGAGAATCACCCATTAAGAGGTTAATTATGTCTTACGTTCATTCTATCCAGAGGGACATCTACCTGTGTCTAGTCTTATCTCTAGATAGTGGTATTTAAGACGATGCTCCCTTCGTGCAGTGTTAATTTACAGTAGTAGCGGCAGCTCCAACCAGGTCTTCTTTGAGATTTTTGAGATGTCTTTCTTTTTCATCCAGCATATTTAAATTACTTAATACCATTTCCCCTTTGGGTGCTGTGTTTCTGGCACCCCAGGGCCGCCTTGAGGGTGGGCTCTAATGACACAGCTTCCCTAGCCCCCTGTGAGCAGTCCTCAGGGGCCACTGCCTTCTGCTGTGGAGTTGCTCATGCCCAGGACACCTGTCTCCTGTGGGGGGGTGGGGGGTACAGTTCCTTTACCCGGCATGTTTCAGTTGAGACTCATTCTCAGCAGGTTTTTTTTTTACCTGAATCTGCTGTCCTGAAGTTTGTTCTTCCAGGGACCCAATAAGAATCAAGACCTTTGCTATATGTTCCTCAAGATACTGTCCTCAGCTTCTGAATGTGTCAGGTGAGGAGTAGCATTGCTTTTAGGCACTTCTCTTTGAGGGTTTTTCTCTCTACTGTTTCCTGTACTCCTTTCCAAAGACTCATTGAGTTTCTAACATTTTATTGTTGGAGAGAAGGAAGACCCATAGGGCTGGCCCTTTGCTGGACTGTGGAAGGTGGGGAGGAAATGAAATTTGCCTCTCAGCTGTTTTCCAAGATGTCAACTTTCTCTTAAGAAAATATCTCTTCCATTGTTTTCGTTCTTGCACTGCTCCTAATCTGATAGGGCAAGTTTCTAAAGCTCTGCCTTTCTTCCTGGTCTTTCTGAACATATGTGATTCTTCCAGACAAGGTTCAGGCCTAGGCTTTTCTCATTATCTTTTCAACTTATGTGGCTGTGGTCATTTCATTGAATGTTTTTTCTACTTCAGTCTCAGAAGATGGCATGTTTTGGTGGTAACAGGGCACTGTTTCTTTTTTGTTATAAATAAAACCTACCACTCTTTTACAATTGAAGCTGCAGTGTAAATCTCAGAACTGTAAAACCATGGCCAGAGTTTTTGAAAAACAGACCATTAGGCGGGGAGTGACACTTAATCCATGTAGAAAAAAAACGCATGCGTTCCTCCAATTTTGTCCTTTGTCCTTGAGTATGGCTCAGAACATAAGGGATGGAAACTGGGACAACCTTTCCATGCTGCCTGCTAGGCTGGTACTAAAGTTCGGAGCTTACACACTTGTGTTCTTAGCATATGTGGAAATTAATTGTGACTTAAAGCCCCTGGCCTGTCGAACTAGCTAAAAAGCATAGTAAAGGGCCAAATAATTGTTTTGCCTCTGATGTCTAAAAGGCCTGTAGAGGGAACGACTTCCCCACAGTCAAATCTGTGCCTCAGCAAGGCTGCCTCACTGAGATCCCCTCTGCTGCTTAGGGTCTGCAGATGCCCCACAAGGCTATGGGTGTGTGCTAATGAAACCGTGTGAAACCGTGCACCTCAGATTGGGACTTGAACCCATGTGCCGGGGGTTTTGTATAAGTATATGGGGTTGACCTGCCGGTCAAAAACGAGCAGACAATCGACAGAGCGTCCTCCCCAGTGTGCCTGGCTCGGGGCGTCCCATGGGCCTCTTTAGAACCAAGACCAAACTCTCAACATTTTCTTACCTAGTCACTATCCCTTCGTGGTCGCCAGCTGAAACCGTGCACCTCAGATTGGGACTTGAACCCATGTGCCGGGACTCAAACCCAGCCTAAATCCAGAATGGGACATGCAGCCAGGACTCGAACCCGGCCAAAACCCTGATTGGGACTTGAACCTATGCAGCCGCAAAACCCACAGTCTTCCAACTGAGATCACACACCTGGTTTCAGGACTTAATGAAGCTCAGGTTCTTGATGTCTCATTGCAGAAAGAATTCAGTGAGAGACAAAGTGATAGGTAATAAGTGGATTTATTTAGAGAGAAACACTCCACAGACAAGAGTGTGGGCCATCTCAGAAGGTGAGAAAGGCACCAGAGTATGGGGTTGTCAGTTTTTATAGGGGTGGGTAATTTCATAGGCAAATAAGCGGGAGGAGTATTCCAGCTATTTCAGGAAGGGGTGGGGATTTCCAGGAATTGGGCCACCGCAAACTTTTTGATCCTTTTGATCGGTCTTGGAACTGTCATGGCGCCTGTGGGTGTGTCATTTAGCTTGCTGCTATGTTACAGTGAGCGTATACTGAGGCTCAAGGTCCAGTGGAAGTTGACTTGTCCTCCATCTTGGACCCATTTGGTTCTAATCAGTTTATGTCATGTCCTCGGGCTATGTCATTCTTTCAAAGGTTGTGCCCTGCCTCCTTCCCTCCTGTTTCACTAAGGCCAAGGCCAGTGTTGGCCTTACATGCAACATGGCAAACTTGAAAAGCATTTGAAGTGCCTCAAATACTGGTCCCATCATAGCCTCAACTTACATGTGATGTTGTGATCCCCACATTTCCTTACCTGGTCTCTTTTTTTTTTACATTTTCTGCCAAATCATCAGATCCTAACATTCCTTTGAATAAATCTTATTCCTCCACCCCTGCCACGGGCAGCGCCTACTCCTGTAAAACTTCAGACACAGAGTAGCAGAATCTGTGGCTAAGTGGTTCTCAAAATAAGGGATGAGGAAGGAGCCATGCTACAATTGCCTGGCTCTCTGTCCCTGAAGCTTCAGCCAGGAGAGCAGAGGTGTGCCAAGAGGCCAGGAGTGTTCAGGGGAAATCCTTCCTCGTGGACCCAGGGGATCAGGCCAAGAAGCATTTACTTTCTAATAGTAATAGTATGAAAATAACATACAGACAAGTTGCAACCTGTATGTTTGGGAATTAGTCAATAGCTTGGCTTCAAGAAGAAAATAATTTCAGTTTGGGATGTGGTGAGTTTGCAATGATAGTACATTCAAGCAGAACTAGCTTGTTGGTGATTGAGTAAGGTTAGGTTTGGGAGTTGTCAAAGAGGGGATGGTTGGAAATATGTGTGGACTTAAAAATTATTCACAACCTAAAAGTTACATTTCATTCGGTAGGAATTTTTAGGACCTCAAGCCCAGGAGGCAGCATCTCAAGTAACCCTGAGAAAACTGCTCCAAGGAGGCAAGGCAGGGAGCCAGGTTATATAGATGTTTTGTAACAAAGGGCAGGTAGTCGGGAACATCAAAAGATTATTGTTAATTAAAGAAAACCAGATATCCCAAGTTAAGGAATTCAGCACTTTTCTATGTACAGGAAGATGCAAGAGTCTGGGCTCACTGAAATCATTCCTGTGGTATGCACGTCAGCTATCTGGGGCCAGTATCCTGTATTTTCACATCCTGAGTTTCCTCAGGGCTCACTGTACGGAGTGGCTGCAGTCTGATGGCTGCTAGATGGCAGGTACTCTTTCCTTCCTGAGTTCCCTCAGAGCTCACCAGCTCTCATTGGAGGGCTGCAAGTGCAGATGACTGTGACATCCTCTGTTTACTGATATGGCAGGAAATATTCCATTTCTCATATGTCTGAAGAATTGACCATGGGAGAAAATGCAGACAGAAAACAGAAGGCCAAGAACCAATCCTCCCCTTGTCAAAGAATAATTTTAAAACTTTTACTTTATACAAGGGAAAACGATTGATTGATTGATTGATTTAATCCAGCAAAAGCGAAAACAGGATTTCTATAAGAGAAAAAGTAGAGAGGGAAGAAGGAAAATTGCAGATAGTGTTACCGAGTCCAAGCTCGGTCTGCTCGCCACACGACAGGCCAGTAAATCGGAGAGGAGGTGTTGAGGCAAGGAATATGACTTTATTCAGAAAGCCAGCAGACTAAAGTCTCAAAATAACCATCTTATTGGGTTTTGGATGCCAGTTTCTTTTCTAGCACAGAGAGGGGGAGGAGATGAAGAAGTAAAGTAAAAAGACCATACGTTTTGCAAATATCCCCTGTAATGGCCAGCCTCAGGGAGGGGGTGTGTTAATTTCTTCTTTCTTGCAGCCATCCACAGGTGGAACAGGGTCTGGATGTTTCCCTGAACAAAGGCACTTTGGTTTAACTTTCAGGCAGAGGGGCAGGGTTCCTGAGGCAGGCCATTATGTATAGACAGTATCCTTTTAGTGAACAAAAGCAATGGGAAGCAAAGGTTAAACTAAAAGAAACAGATCCAACATGTTGTCAGCTTTGGCTCTTCCCTGTTACAGTGGTTTGAAAATTGTGGCTTTTGTTTCCTGTGGATAAGCTGCTGATTAGCTAGCAACCAACAAAGAAGCCAGTTAGGGTATTCTGCCCTGGAGCAAGTGGATGGATTACTAAATAATACAACTTCACTTGGTTGTAGTCTCCAGAAGACCTTAGAAGATTAGCTCATGTGTATGTGTCAGGCCATCTCTGGATAAATACCGTCTATCAATATCCTTTGTAAGCACCTTCATCATAGTTCTGCCAAGTCTGTACTATTTCCCTTATCAGAATTTCTGAACTTCTCCCTTTTAGTCAGCTTCAGCTCTAATCCAAATTGGCCCTGAGGACTTCGTGTCTTTCTGAGGCAGTAACATGAATTGAATGTTGTGTGAGGGGAATGGCTGTTTAACAGTATTTAGACCCCTGAATGTTAAACAGCAGAAGATGGCAAAAAGAGCAAGGGAATCCTAAATACTATTAAACATATTTGGAACCCATTTCATATCCAACTTACTCATTGATCTGTTTAATCAGGAGAATAATTCCCAAGGATTGGTTTAGTCAAGTTTAGCTAATGAAGTGGCTTTCTTTCTCAATTGATTAATTGATTGTTTTACTTCTATAATATAAACCCTGGTATTAAAAAAATATGTTAGCAGTTACACAGTCCCCATTTTAGCAGGTCAGTATGTAGTTGAAGACTGTCCTAGCCAGTGAATTTATTGTAATCTATTGGGCCTCCAAGGTTTGAAATACCTTAATTTGCTGGGGCTTTTGTTTTTTTTTTTTGGCCATGCCATGTGGCATGTGGGATCTTAGTTCCCCAACCAGGGATCGAACCCCACACCCACTTCAGTGGAAGGACAGAGTCTTAACCACTGGACCACTGGGGAAGTCCCTTAATTTTCTGTTTGAATCATAGTTGAATTATGAGTCACTTAGCCAGGGTAAAATGTCTTTGTACAAATCAGTGAAATCCAGTGTCTTTGGTCCCTTTTGATGAGTAACCATGTTGGTCTCTCAGTAACATGAGAGTAACCGAGGGTTTTGTTTTGAGTACTTGGAAAAGCTAGATAATAAATTTAGGAGTTGGAAATTGGCAGTGAAGGACAAAAAAAAAATTAACATAAAAGGAAAGAGAAAAGAAAAGGAGGAAGTGACAAATAATAAAATATAAGGGAGGAAACTGTCTACCAATAGTATTATCTTCTTGATTGGTAGAATAGCAAAAGGAAACTGCCTGCTTCTAGAAGCCATCTGCTTCTGGAGGCCCTTTAGTGAGCCTCAAAGTTGGATCACTACGTTTTTAAACTGGGAAGCTTATATCCTTGGTTATATGTCAAATAGCTTAAGAACAGTATTTGTGATTAAGATCACCTGAAATAGTCCTTTCCAGTGAGGTTCTAAGACTGACTGATTGTTCCTAAGTGTTCCCACCTTATCAAAGAAGAGACACTGATGTGTCTTGGTGTGTTTGTGTCCTCCTGTTTCTAATTGGCCAACCTCTACCCAAGGTGACCAAAGCAGACATCTCAGTAGCACTCCCAGGGGAGCCAGATGCTAAATGGGACTTATCCTTTTATAAAATAGGTGTTACAGCCAGCCCCAATCTAACATGTCTAACGGCATTAAATCTTTCTGACTGCATCTATAGAAAAGACAAAACTTTAAAACTTAAGTTGTTCAAGAGTAATTTTTTGCTTCTTACCTTATAACCTAGTCACCAAGGCCATTAAATTTTTAGGTAAAATTTTTTTCCTGATTTCTAGCTTTAGGAAAAAAATAATCCTAAAGAGCCAACATTAAGAAATTAAAAAATTTTTAATATATATGTAAAAACATACATATGTATGTATATGTGAGCACTTAATACAGCAATATTCTTTCTAAAAGACAATTAGAATAAGATCTTATTCCATTAGATTTTAAGATACCTCCTAATCTTATTTATTAATTCCCTTCAGAGGCAGACAAGGAGTATTTGTTTATTTGCTCCAAATTTTTGTATTTATAAAGTGGAAAGTTTTATCAACTTCTGAACAAGTTAGAATAGTTCACTGTGACAAGAGCAGAATCTGTAGAAATAAGTTCTGTTATCTACCTCAAATGCTGATTACTTACATCGCAGTCAGCTCCTTCTGAGTGGTTTTATGGTTGTATTCTGCATTTGGCATGAAGTGTGTACTGTCAGCAGGACTTCAGTGTCAGATTCATACATCACCAAGATCACACTACACAGTGCTTAGATTGCACCACCGGAATGAGAAAGAGACATCATTATGTAAAACATGCTGGGATTTTTTTTTTTAATGTTTATAGACTTTGTATTTGAAATCTCACCATATAGCTTCAAGATGATATTAATGTAGCTCTAGAATTAATTCATATTAGAATATTTAAAATGCAAAGGAGCAAAGCTGAATTTACTTGTTGGCACTGTGCTTAGTTTGAGTTCACTGTATAAATAGTACCTTAGATAATCTGGTGAGCAAACCTTATTTCCGAGGCAACTCCACCAGAGTGAGCCTAGAATAGGAGAATTATTTGAGAGTCAGTGATGCTTTTGTTTAAATGTTTTGACTAGTTATTAGGAGACATAGTCCACTGTGGGCCCTGAGCATCCCTGTACATTCTGGCTGAGTGTTCCCAACTGCAAGGCTGACCCATTTCTGCTACTGAGAAGTACCTGTAGTGGGTCATATAGGCAACTAAGTAGGTCAGAGTGACTACCACATAACTGCTCGTCTCCAGGGGAGGGATTCTGACTTACTTACTGCTTGCTACAGTGTTTGCTGCTTGCTCAGAAGAGCTGTGCCCTTGTCCCTGGGTTCCTCTCTTGTAATGGAACCCACGGTGTGTGTAGCTGTTACCTGGTCCTCCACATTGCCCTGTGGGAATCGGGGCTTAAGGAACCAGAGCAAATAACCTGACATTCTGGATATGACTTTTGCTGAGAGTAATAAACTCTTATGTCTGATTCAGTTTTGTGACTTATGTCAGTTTTTGTTTTTGTTTTTTGTGGTACGCATACCCTTCGCGGCATGTGGGATCTTCCCGGGCCAGGGCTCGAACCCATGACCCCTGCATTGGCAGGCGGATTCTTAACCACTGTGCCACCAGGGAAGTCCCACACACACACTTTTCAGATGAAATGTATATTGTTTTCTTTTGCTGTTAATGTTGTAAACTGAACTTTTGATCCCCTGAACTCAACTCCTGTCATTAGCCGTCAAATTTTCCAAAAAACTCAGGCATAATTCTTGGTTCCTTTCTTTGCTTCATTCCCCTCAACAATCTGTTAGCCAGCCTTTTGGTTTTAACCTTCAACTGTATCCTGAATCTAATCTCTTCTTACCATTTCCTAGCCCGAGTCAGCCTCATCTCTACATGGATTATCTGTTCTTACCCTGCTGTGGCTTATTTTTCATACAACCACCAGATTCATCTTTTTAAGGCATAAAGCAGTTCACATCACTCCTCTGCCTAAAGAAACTGCCGTGTTTTCCCATTCTACTGAGAACAAAATCCAAACTTCTCACCATGGCCCTTAAAATACTGTGTGACTTGGCCTTTGCTGACCTGTGTGCCTTCGCAAACCACTCTCCCCTCACTCCTACCATTCCACTACCTTGTTCCCACCTCAGGTCCCCCGCAGGAGGTGCTCACTGCCTGAAAGCTCATCTCCCCAATATTTGCTTGATTCACTCCTTGGCCTTGTGTCATCTCCTCAGAGAGGCCTGGCCAGACTTTACTATCTAAAGCAACACCCTTTCTCATCATTCTCTTTCCCATTACCCTTTTCTGTTTTTCTTCTGAGAACTTGCAGCTAACTTTGTTGCTTTAGTCCACCCTTTCTTCTGGCCTTACTAAAGAAGAGAGCAGAATCTGTCTAGCAACCCTCCAGCCATATCACTAGCTTCCTCTATATATATGTGGATGTGTGTCTGTGTGTGTGTGTATGTATGACTAGAAATCTATTCAACACAATTAGTAAGATTGCAGAGTGCTTCAGAGGAGAAATGGTGGTTTCCCTGAGCCAAGTAAAGAGGACCCCAAGAGCCCGACTTGCGGTTACAGGATAGTGCTTGCAGGAGAGGGAGATTGGCATATCCCTCCCCTACTGATTCCTTGACTCTCAGGGCCTGGTGTTTGTCCTGGTCAAAAGGAGCGTGCAATGAGAGAGTTGGCGTGAAACCTTGACATGTTATCTCCTGGAATTTGGGGCTTATGTGACCATAGAACCTGCTGCCTTCTGTCTACTTGGAGAACCTGCCCACAGCAAGGAAAAAGAGGGAGTTACCCTCACCCTGCCTCCCTAACTGTAACAAATCCCAACCCTAGTCCCTAACCTTACCCTAAATCTTATTTCCTAAGCCCCTAACCCTATCACTGACAGTGATCTAACTTATTTGACTTGTAACCTAACCCTAGCTCTTTAGACCCTGACCCTGACTCATTCTTTTCTGAAGCTGACCTTGAAACCATGATGCTTGGTCCTTAAACTCAAGTCCTAAACCTTAGGCCCTTGGTGCAGCCCTAGCATCTAACCCCACCCCAGTCCCTAACCACCACCCCAATATCTGACCCTTGATTTGGACACTTTTGATCCCTGACCACCACTCTAACCTTAATATCTCTGATACAAATTTCCAACCCTAACCCAAGCCCTAGCCCCTAAACTCATAACCCTTTAACCCTAGACTTTGTTTCTAGATTCTGAGCCACTGACATCCTCTAACCTCCTAATCCCAACCTCTAATCCCTAAACACCAACCCATAAATTCTAACCTCTGATTCTGGAACCCTAGACTCCCAACCCTGACTCCACAAATGACAAGCCAGTGCTTCACTCAACTATGAGCCACAGACAAGGGGAGTTGTAGCAACTCAGATTATGCATAAATCAGATGACACAGTGCGTGAAGGCCAGCAAATTAATCTACCCAACACTGAACATGAGACAATAGGAACCCTAGTAAAACAGAAAAACTCCCCTAAATACAGGATATGATGGATAACAGCAAGCCTGAACAAACCTCCAAGTCTCAGAAGACGGGCAATGAAAGTCCCAGTCATTGTGACCCCACCTCTATGTCCCAACACAGCAACCTCACTCAGCAAGTCATCCCAACCTTCCCAAGATGGAAGAGAATAGTCCTTAGTAAGTTGCAAAGCTCTCAGTCATGAGATGGGTGGCTCAGTAAAGCTCTGCCCTAGGGCACAGCAAAAGAAACCTCAGCAACACAATAACCACCATGACCCAGGAAATAAGTTAGCCAGCATTGCCACCACCACCCCGTCTCCCTCACACAATCATCTGGACTCCAGGAGAAGCCCTAGCAGACCAGCTAGCAACCCAGCTGAACAGGAGACGGGAACCCTTCCCCAACTCATTAGGGAAAATAAAACAATCCAATTTTAAAATGGGCAAAGGACCTGAATAGACTTTTTTTTTTAATTTTACTTTAATACATACATATTTTTATTACAAAGATGTGATCAATAAAATGTTTTTCAAACATAAAAAGTATTACATTTGGATAACATTTTATGGGGAAGTGGAACATAAATATAAGTTATAAAAGATCAGTGTAGGATTACCAAATGTTAAAGAGCTCATTCATGTAATTTTATTTATTTTTTTGAATTTTTGAATTTTAATTAATTAATTTTTTGTACAGCAAGAATAGACATTTTTCCAAAGAAGATATATGAATGGTCAACAGGTACATGAAAAGATGTTCAACATCACTAATCATAAGGGAAGTGCAAATCAAAACAACAATGAAATATCATCTCACACCTGTTAGAATAGCTGTTATTGAAAAGATAAGAGATAATAAATGCTGGCAAGGATGTAGAGAAAAGGGAACCCTTGTGCACTGTTAGTGGGATGGTAAATTGGTATAGCCACTCTGGAAAACAATGTGAATATTCCTCAGAGAGTTAATAGAACTATCGTATAATCTAACAATTCTGTTTCTGTGAATATTTGCAAAGGAAATGAAAACACTATGTTGAACAGATATCTGCATCCCCATGTTCATAGCAGCATTATTTACAATAGCCAAGACATGGAAACAACCTAAGTGTCCATTGATGAATGAATGGCTAAAGAAGTTGTGAGACTGTGTGTGTGTGTGTGTGTGTGTGTGTGTGTGTGTGTGTGTGTGTGTGTGTATGAATAATTCAGCCATAAAAAAAGAAGGGAACCCTGCCATTTGCAACAACATGGATGGACCTTGAGGACATTATGCTAAGTGAAATACGTCAGACAGAGAAAGACAAATACTGCATGATCTCATATGTGAGATCTAAAAAACAAACACACTCAACAAATTCAGAGAAAAAGAGAATCATTTACTGAAGAAGGAAATCAATGAGTTTGATTGTAGCTATTGGTTCCCTCCAGCACTAGCATTCTCCTCTAAAGGGATATAAAGGCAGTCGTTATGTTTCACTTGATCATCTGGGGATTCAGTAAGTTCTTTAACGGTAAGTTCAGGATTTTTCCTGCAAGGGAAATATATGCTTAGATAAATCAAATTTGGGGAAATTAAGAGAAAAACTACCATACTGGTAACTATACCCATAGTCCAGCAAGAGGAATGCTGAGCAATTATTCTATGAATTAAGGCAGTCTAGAGACATCCTAGACATTGATGAAGAACAAAAGCACAAAATGGAGTGGAATGAGAAGAAGAGAGCTATGGATGTGGATGCTTATGTGAGTCTTTGGACCCCAGAAGAGCCTATAGGAACTTCCATGGGGCAGAAAAGGTGGAGGGGTAGACAGTGGAGTTGACATGAAGCAGAGTCTGGTCAGAGGCACATAGACTGTTATTTGAGTCATAGAAAGTGGTGTAAAAGAATAGAGTCTAGAACTGACCCTCCAGGTTCAAGACTCAGCCCTTCCAGTCCCTAGCTCTGTGGCCTTGGGTAAGTCACATCTCCCTCTTGACCTCTGCTTCTCTGAATATGAAATGCAGCTAATAGCAACATCTTCCTCATGATGGGGGCTGTGAGAAACACAGGAGAGGAGGTGCAGGCAAAGCATGTGACAGTGCAGGACACATGGTTGACTATCAATCAGTGATAATTGTTAGTCCCCCTGTGGGAGATACCATATTCTTCATGATCTTGTCAAGAACAGAGTTTCTGCGGGAGGGCGGGAAGGGATAAATTGGGGGATTGGGATTGACACATACACACTACTATATATAAAATTGATAACTAATAAAGTCCTACTGTATAGCACAGGGAACTCTGCTCAATACTCTGTAATGGCCTATATGGGAGAAGAATCTAAAAAAGAGTGGATATATGTATATGTATAACAGATTCACTTTGCCGTATACCTGAAACTAACACAGCATTGTAAAGCAACTATACTGCAATAAAACTAAAAAAATAAATAAACAGAAACTGGAAAAAAAAAAAACAGAGTTCCTGTTCTGCTTTGGTGAAGGACTGTGGGGAGGGGCTGTTATTCATTCGTTCATTCATTCATTCATTCCCTTTCTTCTTACACCATAGCCAGCCATTTTAATGAGTTCAGTGCATATCATTTTGTTTACATGTGTTTGTGCAAAATATATATTTATGTTTGTTTATTTTTAACTTATGTTACAATGTTGTGTTACTTGTATTAGTCCGTCCCTTGCTTTTTCTCTCAGTGCAGTGTTTGATATCTACCATATTGCTAAGTATATATCTGATTTATTCTGAAAGCTGCATAGAACTCTATGCAGCTCTAACCTTGATTTCTTGACTAGTCTCACCCAGGCTGCCCCCAAACCTGCCAGCTGCCACCATGCATAACTCTGCGGTAAACAAGTATGTCACTTTACAAGTATGAGAGAATTTCTTTGTGGTAAATGCTAGACCATCAGATACATATATATTTAATTACTTTGCATCAGAAGTGGTAGATTGCTCCTCAGAGTGACTGTAGCAGTCTTCCCTGTCACCACAGATAGTGAGAGTACAGATATTTTCAATGCATCACCAGCATTGGACATTACCCAGCCTTTTGATTTTTGCTATAACAGGTGCAAATTGGTATCTTATTGTTTTAGTTTGAATTTGTCTGGTTATCCATGAGCTTTTGAACATCCTTCATATGCTAATTAGTCTTTTATCTTTATTATTCTATAAAACCATGGCCTCTGCCTATTTTTCTATTGGTTTGTTGTGTATTTTCTTATTGCTTTTTTGCATATACATTCCACATATTAGTTTGCTGTTTTTAGGTGTGGCAAATATCTCCTCTTGTTCTGCCAGCTGTCTGCTAACTTATCCATAGTGTCCTTCATTTATCAAAGATCTTCAATCCAACTGGAACATTGATTGGGAATGAAATGAATTTTTAGAAGAGTATAGAAACTAGCACAGTCATAATACTTAAGTTATAATCTAGGAACATGGACTGTCTCTCCATTTATTCATATATTTTCTCTTTGGAAATCTTGAGTATTCTTATTCTTTTTATTTATTTATTTATTTATTTTTGGCTGCATTGGATCTTTGTTCCTGCACACGGGCTTTCTCTAGTTGCAGCGAACAGGGGCTACTCTTCGTTGTGTTGCGCGGGCTTCTCATTGCGGTGGCTTCTCTTGTTGTGGAGCACGGGCTCTAGGCGTGCGGGCTTCAGTAGTTGTGGCACGTGGGCTCAGTAGTTGTGGCTCGTGGGCTCTAGAGCGCAGGGTCAGTAGTTGTGGCACACGGGCTTAGTTGCTCCGCGGCATGTGGGATCTTCCTGAACCAGGGCTCAAATCCGTTTCCCCTGCATTGGCAGGCGGATTCTTAACCACTGTGCCAACAGGGAAGTCCCAGGAAAAGAGTCCTTTGAATCCCAAACGTTTACAGGCAATAAGCAGACTTCAAAAACGACTGAGCTACAAAATTGGGCTACCATATATGGAAAAGGAAAGATGACTCAGAAGACAGAACCAAAAGCCTAGAGAGTGAAGCCAAGAGTCATGAAGAATCTTTCCCAGGCCTTGACTCCTAATAATGCCAGCGTGTTCTCTATTGGATTTCAAATTTTCTGTGTAGCGGTGATTCCTTGATGTTTCCCACCACCCCAAACCACCTAATTTTTCCACTTTCTCCTTTTTTGAATGAGACTGTCTATAATGTTATCCTATGCCTGCCCTACCTTTGTATTTCGGGAATGTAGGGGACAAAAATTCGTATACTCAGTTCTAAGATTTTCACATCGAGATGAACTGAATCTAAAGAGCCTCACCTAGGCCTAATTAAACAACAGGATCCTATATTTTGAATGATGTTGTAATGGTATGAGATACTTGGGGGTATTGGGAGATAGTGAGTGTATTTTTTTTTTTTTTTTTTTTTAGCGAGTATATTTTGAATTTGTGAGAGAGGTAAATCATTAGGGGGGGGTACAGGGTGTACTATGTCAGCCAACCTTTAAGATGGCCCTCAATATTCCTTGTCCCATAGTATTCATGATCTTATGTAGTCCACTCCTGCATTGAATAGGGCTGACTTTTGTAACCAATGCAATATTGTGGAAATGATGGTGCATAACTTCTGAAGCTAAATCATAAAACACTCCTTCTCAAGTCATTGGCTCTTAGAAAGCCAGCCACAATGTTAGGACACTCGAGAAGTCCTACAGATAGGTCTGTGTGGTGAAGTACTGAGGACTCCTGCAGTAGCCAGCACACATTTGCCGGCCTTATGAGTGAACCATCTTGAAAGTGGAACTTGGCTTCAGCCTCACAGGAGACTGAGCCAGAACTACCTAGCCAAGCTGCACCTGAACATCTAACTACCAGAATCTGTGAGATAACAAAAGCTTGTTGTTGTCTTAAGCCACCCAATATTGGAATGATTTATTATACAACAATAGATAATACTACACAGGCAAACTGTTAACAGCGTTAGGAATCAAAATAGTGATTACACTGGAAGGTTGGGGGAGTTAGTAAATAGAGCAAGAACAAGAGGGCTTAGAAGTAGTTATATTGATCACTTTGTAATAATTTATTGAACTTTGTTCTTTGCTCTTGTACGATATACTTCACAATTTTTAAAAGGCTAAAGAAAAGTCTGGAAGGGAAACTCTTCTGTCTTGATTGCAGTGTAGAAGGTTGTTGACAGAATAACAATTATAATAGTTGATGACTTTGAACTCTTACAGTGTACCTGGCAGAATTCTAAGTATGTTTCATGTGTAGTGAAATGTAATACAACAGCTCTGTAAGAAGCCACAGGGGTAACTTGGGGAATATCACACTGCTAGTAAGAGGCAGAACTGATTTGAGCCCAGGTAGTCTGATGGTTCTTTATATCAATCATGTATTGAGTTCCTGCCTTGGAATATATTGCATAGTTCCTTTTCCATGTTCACTACCTCTTAAATAATTGAGATGTTTAGGAGGACTGTCTGCTTCTTTTCCCAGAAGCAAGAAATGGATCTGATTTGGAAGAGGCTCCCAAATAAACACTGGCAGGTACTACCAAAAGCAATCTACAGGTTTAATGTGAACCTTATCAAATGACCCATGACATTTTTCACAGAACTAGAACAAATAATCCTAAAATTCATATGGAACCATAAAAGATCCAGAATTGCCAAAGCAATCCTGAAGAAAAAGAACAAAGCAGGAGGCATAACCCTCCCAGACTTCAGACAATATTACAAGCTACAGTAATCAAAATGTCCTGGTATTGGCACAAAAACAGACATATGGATCAATGGAACAGAATAGAGAGCCCAGAAATAAACCCACACACCTATGGTCAATTAATCTTCAACAAACAAGGCAAGAATATACAATGGGAAAAAGACAGTCTCTTCAGCAAGTGGCGCTGGGAAAGTTGGACAGCCACGTGTAAATCAGTGAAGTTAGAATATACCCTCTCACTATACACAAAAATAAACTCAAAATGGCTTAAAGACTTAAACTTAAGACATGACACTATAGGGCTTCCCTGGTGGTGCAGGGGTTGAGAGTCCGTCTGCCAATGCAGGGGACACGGGTTCGTGCCCCAGTCCAGGAAGATCCCACATGCCGTGGAGAGGCTAGGCCCGTGAGCCATGGCCGCTGAGCCTGAGGGTCCGGAGCCTGTGCTCCGCAACAGGAGAGGCCACAACAGTGGGAGGCCCGCGTACCGCAAAAAAAAAAGACATGACACTATAAAACTCCTAGAAGAGATCATAGGAAGAACATTCTCTGACATAAATCATACCAATGTTTTCTTAGGTCAGTCTCCCAAGGCAATAGAAATAAAAACAAAAATAAACAAATGGGACCTAATCAAACTTACAAGCCTTTGCACAGCAAATGAAACCATAAACAAAACAAAAAGACGACCTACAGAATGGGAGAAAATATTTGCAAACGATGCGACTGACAAGGGCTTAATTTCCAAAATATACAGACAGCTCATACAACTCAACAACAAAAGTCCCAACAACTGAATCCAAAAATGGGCAGAAGATGCTAAATAGACATTTCTCCAAAGAAGACATACAGATGGCCAATAGGCACATGAGGAGATGCTCAACATCACTAATTATTAGAGAAATGCAAATCAAAACTACAATGAGGTACCATCTCACACCAGTCAGAATGGCCATCAGTAAAGAGTCTACAAATAACAAATGCTGAAAAGGGTGTGGGAAAAAGGGAACCCTCCTACAATGTTGGTGGGAATGTAAGTTGGTGCAGCCACTATACTGGAAAACAGCATGGATGTGCCTCAGAAAACTAAAAACAGAATTAACATATGATCCAGCAAACCCACTCCTGAGCATACATCCAGACAAAACTATAATTCAAAAAGATACATGCACCCCTATGTTCATAGCAGCACTATTCACAATAACCAAGATATGAAAAAAACCTAAACATCCATCGACAGAGGAATAGGTAAAGAAGATGTGATACATTTATACAATGGAATACTACTCTGCTATAAAAAAGAATGAAATAATGCCATTTTTAGCAACATGGATGTAACTAGGGATTATCATGCTAAGTGAAGTAAGTCAGAAAGAGAATGACAAATACCATATTATATCACTTATATGTGGAATCTAAAATATGACAAATGAACCTATCTATGAAACAGAAACATAATCATGGACATAGAGAACAGACTGATAGTTGCCAAGGGAGAGGGCATTGGGGGAGGGATGGGGTGGGAGGTTGGGGTTAGCAGACGTAACTATTATATATAGAATGGATAAACATCAATGTCCTACTATATAGCCCAGGGAACTATATTCAATATCCTATGATAGGGGCTTTCCTCGTGGCTCAGTGGTTAAGAATCCGCCTGCCAATGCAGGGGACGCGGGTTCGATCTCTGGTCCAGGAAGATCCCACATGCCAGGGAGCAACTAATCCCATGCACCACAACTACTGAGCCTGCGCTCTAGAGCCCGCAAGCCACAGCTACTGAGCCCACATGCCACAACTACTGAAGACC
>NC_041231.1:43393149-43412449 GCF_002837175.3 Physeter macrocephalus | reverse complement strand
ACCCACACACCTATGGTCAATTAATCTTCAACAAACAAGGCAAGAATATACAATGGGAAAAAGACAGTCTCTTCAGCAAGTGGCGCTGGGAAAGTTGGACAGCCACGTGTAAATCAGTGAAGTTAGAATATACCCTCTCACTATACACAAAAATAAACTCAAAATGGCTTAAAGACTTAAACTTAAGACATGACACTATAGGGCTTCCCTGGTGGTGCAGGGGTTGAGAGTCCGTCTGCCAATGCAGGGGACACGGGTTCGTGCCCCAGTCCAGGAAGATCCCACATGCCGTGGAGAGGCTAGGCCCGTGAGCCATGGCCGCTGAGCCTGAGGGTCCGGAGCCTGTGCTCCGCAACAGGAGAGGCCACAACAGTGGGAGGCCCGCGTACCGCAAAAAAAAAAGACATGACACTATAAAACTCCTAGAAGAGATCATAGGAAGAACATTCTCTGACATAAATCATACCAATGTTTTCTTAGGTCAGTCTCCCAAGGCAATAGAAATAAAAACAAAAATAAACAAATGGGACCTAATCAAACTTACAAGCCTTTGCACAGCAAATGAAACCATAAACAAAACAAAAAGACGACCTACAGAATGGGAGAAAATATTTGCAAACGATGCGACTGACAAGGGCTTAATTTCCAAAATATACAGACAGCTCATACAACTCAACAACAAAAGTCCCAACAACTGAATCCAAAAATGGGCAGAAGATGCTAAATAGACATTTCTCCAAAGAAGACATACAGATGGCCAATAGGCACATGAGAAGATGCTCAACATCACTAATTATTAGAGAAATGCAAATCAAAACTACAATGAGGTACCATCTCACACCAGTCAGAATGGCCATCAGTAAAGAGTCTACAAATAACAAATGCTGAAAAGGGTGTGGGAAAAAGGGAACCCTCCTACAATGTTGGTGGGAATGTAAGTTGGTGCAGCCACTATACTGGAAAACAGCATGGATGTGCCTCAGAAAACTAAAAACAGAATTAACATATGATCCAGCAAACCCACTCCTGAGCATACATCCAGACAAAACTATAATTCAAAAAGATACATGCACCCCTATGTTCATAGCAGCACTATTCACAATAACCAAGATATGAAAAAAACCTAAACATCCATCGACAGAGGAATAGGTAAAGAAGATGTGATACATTTATACAATGGAATACTACTCTGCTATAAAAAAGAATGAAATAATGCCATTTTTAGCAACATGGATGTAACTAGGGATTATCATGCTAAGTGAAGTAAGTCAGAAAGAGAATGACAAATACCATATTATATCACTTATATGTGGAATCTAAAATATGACAAATGAACCTATCTATGAAACAGAAACATAATCATGGACATAGAGAACAGACTGATAGTTGCCAAGGGAGAGGGCATTGGGGGAGGGATGGGGTGGGAGGTTGGGGTTAGCAGACGTAACTATTATATATAGAATGGATAAACATCAATGTCCTACTATATAGCCCAGGGAACTATATTCAATATCCTATGATAGGGGCTTTCCTCGTGGCTCAGTGGTTAAGAATCCGCCTGCCAATGCAGGGGACGCGGGTTCGATCTCTGGTCCAGGAAGATCCCACATGCCAGGGAGCAACTAATCCCATGCACCACAACTACTGAGCCTGCGCTCTAGAGCCCGCAAGCCACAGCTACTGAGCCCACATGCCACAACTACTGAAGACCGTGCGCCTAGAGCCTGTGCTCCACAAGAGAAGCCACTGCAGTGAGAAGCCCGTGCACCACAATGAAGAGCAGACCCCATTTGCTGCAACTAGAGAAAGCCCGTGTGCAGCAATGAAGACCCAACACAACCAAAAATAAATAAATAAATTTATTTTAAAAAAATATATATATATCCTATGATAAACCATATGGAAAAGAATATTTAAAAATATATATGTATAACTGAATAACTTGGTTGTACAGCAGAAATTAACAACATTGTAAGTCAACTATACTTCATTAAAAAAAAAACGCAGAATGAAACAATGGCAGTAAGTGTGAAGAGTTCTTTGAACACGTGAAGTGTTACTCTCATTCTTTAGGGTACTATGATCTGGTCAAGCCCAGCAGTCTAGTACCATGCATCTGGTGACCCTCCTTCAGATGCATCTTGCATTCACGGTGGATTTGGAGGGAAGTGTCAAAGTGTGGAATTGTTGGGATGAGGATGCTCTGGAGATCCTCACCATACCTCAGGCCTGTTTTTCCCTGGAAGCCTTTCTCACAAAGTATGGCCCATTGCTGATGGTAAGTGAACCCTGAATCCTGAGGGGGCCCACAAAACAAAATGCCTGCTGCCTTGACAAACGTTGTGGCCCTGTTACATCACGATCTGTCTTCTTGGAGTTATTCTTAGCACATACCCTGAGGGTCACAATATACCAATGAATGTTGGCCATGCAAACCTCCATACCATCTTGGCCTCTGATCTGCTTCAAGTACATTTCCCCAGTCATTCTTCTAAAAAATTTTTCTCTGAATTATTTCATGCCTTTGTCTTTTCTCTCAAGTGTGTATTATTGTATAGTACATGAACTTGGACATGGACTATGTGTGGACAAGGCAGTATGGTTTTGGGGACACACTGAGATAAAACAATAGTATTGATGTACCATTGAGTGAGTAATTATCCTTGAGAAGAGTGCTTTGGTGCTTAGAAAGTTTTATTTCTTGGGGTTATCCCAGCAACTTTGTGAGGCAGGCTGGTCAGAGTTGTTTTTTTGTTTTTTTGTTTTTGGCGGCATTGGGTCTTCTTTGTTGCACGTGGGCTTTCTCTAGTTGCGGCAAGCGGGGGCTACTCTTCGTTGCGGTGCACGGGCTTCTGCATGGTGGTGGCTTCTCTTGTTGCAGAGCACGGGCTCTAGGCACACGGGCTTCAGTAGTTGTGGCACCTAGGTTCAGTAGTTGTGGCGCATGGGCTCTAGGACGTTCAGGCTTCAGTAGTTGTGGCGGGCGGGCTCTAGAGCACAGGCTTAGTAGTTGTGGCGCACAGGCTCTGTGGCATGTGGGATCTTCGTGGGCCAGGGATCGAACCCGAGTCCCCTGCATTGGCAGGCAGATTCTTAACCACTGTGCCACCAGGGAAGTCCCTGGTCAGAGATTTTAATCTCCATTATGTGATTAAAGAAATAGTAGCATATCTTGCAGCTGACAGTACTGTCTCCTTTATAGTTTAGGATTTCATGTCTCTTTCCATTGACATGATAGTGATGCTTTGGTTTCAGGTAGGCAGTTGTGAAGGTGACATCTACACGTGGACAGGGCCTGAGTTAAGGAAAGTTTCTAAAGTTAATGCATTTAGGGACTTCCCTGGTGGCGCAGTGGTTAAGAATCCGCTTCCCAGTGCAGGGTACGCAAGTTCGATCCCTGGTCAGGGAACTAGATCCCACATGCATGCTGCAACCTAGAGTTCGCATGCCGCAACTAAGGAGCCCTCGAACCACAACTAAGGAGCATACATGCTGCATGCAACTAAGACCCGGCACAACCAAAATAAATAAATTAAATAAATGTTAAAAAATACCTTGGTTGTTTAGTGCAGCATTAGTTGTAATTGCTGTTTAAATTACTAGGGTATAGCCACATAATGGACTGTTGTGCAACTGGATTTTTTTTTTTAACATGGGAGAATTCTGATTAGAAAAGAAGTTTTCGGGCTTCCCTGGTGGCGTAGTGGTTGGGGGTCCTCCTGCCGATGCAGGGGGCGCGGGTTCGTGCCCCGGTCCGGGAGGATCCCGCATGCCGCGGGGCGGCTGGGCCCGTGGGCCATGGCCGCTGAGCCTGTGCGTCCGGAGCCTGTGCGTCCAGAGCCTGTGCTCCGCAACGGGAGAGGCCACAGCAGTGAGAGGCCCGCATACCACAAAAAAAAAAAAAAAAGAAAGAAAAGAAGTTATTTCCAGTGGTTTTGAGGCAAAATAAAGTTTTTAAATATACATAATTAGTATATAATTAAGCTTAGCAGATTTTCTTTCATATTTTTAAAAATAAATTTGTTTTATTTTTGGCTGTGTTGGGTCTTCGTTGCTATGCGTGGGCTTTCTCTAGTTGCAGCAAGTGGGGGCTACTCTTCGTTACAGTGTGGGGGCTTCTCATTGTCATGGCTTCTCTTGCTGCAGAACATGGGCTCTAGGCGTGCGGGCTTCTGTAGTTGTGGCACGTGGGCTCTAGAGCACAGGCTCAGTAGTTGTGGTGCATGGGATTAGTTGCTCCACGGCATGTGGGATCTTCCCGGGCCAGAGATCGAACCCGTGTCCCCTGCATTGGCAGGCAGATTCTTGACCGCTGCACCACCAGAGAAACCCTCTTTCATATTTTTTGCTCTCTGATTCATATGTAATAAAGCTTAGACTACTCTGAAACACAAAGACCTATTTCCTTTCAATAATTTTATTTTATATTTTTCAATTTATATAAAAATCTTTTAAAATCAGTTTTCTAAATTGAAGTGCAATTGATTTACAATGTTGTGTTAATTTCTGCTGTACAGCAAAGTGATTCAGTTGTATATATATATAGAGAGAGAGAGAGAGATTCTTTTCTTAATATTCTTTTCCATTATGGGTTTTTTTTTTTTTTTGGCTGCGTTGGGTCTTCATTGCTGTGCACAAGTTTTCTCTAGTTGCAACGAGCGGGGGTTACTCTTCGTTGTGGCAGGTGGGCTTTTCATTGTAGTGGCTTCTCTTGTTGTGGAGCACAGGCTCTACGCACGCGGGCTTCAGTAGTTGTGGCACGTGGGCTCAGTAGTTGTGGCTCACGGGCTCTAGAGTGCAGGCTCAGTAGTTGCGGCACATGGGCTCAGTTGCTCCGTGGCATGTGGGATCTTCCCAGACCAGGGCACAAACCTGTGTCCCCTGCATTGACAGGTGGATTCTTAGCCACTGCACCACCAGGGAAGTCCCTCCATTATGGTTTATCATAGGATATTGAATACAGTACCCTATGCTATATAGCAGGACCTTGTTGTTCATTCATTCTATGTATAATAGCTTTAGAGTGCTACACCCTACCTCCCACTATATCCCTCCCCCAATCCTCTGATACTTGGCAACCACCAGTCTGTTCTCTATGTCCATGATTCTGTACCTATTTCATAAATAGGTTCATTTGTGTCATATTTTATATTCCACATATAAGTGATAACATATGGTATTTGTCTTTTTCTGGCTTACTTCACTTAGTATGATAATCTCTACTTGGATCCATGTTGCTGAAAATGACATTATTTCATTCTTTTTTATGGCAGAGTAGTATTCCATTGTATATATGTACCATGTCTTCTTTATCCATTCCTCCATCGATGGACATTTCTGTTGTTTCTATGTCTTGGCTATTCTGAATAGTACTGCTGTTAACATAGGGGTGCATGTATCTTTTTGAATTATAGTTTTGTCTGAATATATGCATAGGACTGGGCTTCCTGGATCAAAAGGTAATTCTGTTTTTAGTTTTCTAAGGAATGTAAACACTGTTTTCCATACGGATTTCCAATATAGTGGCTGGAACAACTTACATTCCCACTAACATTGAGGGAGGGTTACCTTATCTCCACACCCTCTCTAGCAATTGTTATTTGTAGACTTTTAAAAATGGCCATTCTGACCGGTATGAGTTGGTACCTCATTGCAGTTTCGATTTGCATTATTCTAGTAATTATTGACCTAGAGTAGTATCTTTGGTAAGCTTTTGTTTTCAACAGGGCTGGTAAACTTAACCTTTAGAAATTTGTTTCTTGAAGGTTGGCCCTCTTTTGAATTCCTTTTCGATTACCTACCCCAGGACATTTCTTAAGGGCAGGCGTCATTTACGGCCCAGTAGGCACTGGTTTTCAAGTTGCTGTTACGAGAAATGGCCACAAGGTGGCAGCATTTCTTCCTGCCCAACTCGTAACTCGGGCAGCCAGAGCCTTAGGGAAAAGTCCTGTACCTGGGTTGTAAATTAGAGTGGGCTGTGCCAGAACAAACACCCCAGGGCTTGTGTCTCTTCACATCTTTCCCCTTAACCTTCACCCTCCAGGCAAACCCCTACCCCTGAAAAACCACCTCACTGAGGGTGCTGTCATCCGTAGGTGGGGCAACTCAAAGGAAGGAGGCTGGAGGTGGGAACCGCTCACCAGGAGACGTGAGACCGAGACACTATTGCTGCCCAGAGGGTCCACAGTCCTTTGGGTGCACTAGGCTTCGTGTAGCTGTTGGAGGGTCCGCCTGGTTCTGGAGACTGTGGTCCCATTCAGAGGGGACCGGGCACTCCAGGTGCAAGGGGGGCGCTTTTGCTGGCACATCCTCACCAGCTTCCCGGACAGTCCAGCACTGGGACCCAAGACTGCTCTGGCTCCAGGCATGTGACACCAATCCAGTTCAACGAGGGCTGACGGGCATATAATATGCTCTTCTTTCCTTTTTTTCTTTTTTTCACCAGGAGACGTGAGACCGAGACACTATTGCTGCCCAGAGGGTCCACAGTCCTTTGGGTGCACTAGGCTTCGTGTAGCTGTTGGAGGGTCCGCCTGGTTCTGGAGACTGTGGTCCCATTCAGAGGGGACCGGGCACTCCAGGTGCAAGGGGGGCGCTTTTGCTGGCACATCCTCACCAGCTTCCCGGACAGTCCAGCACTGGGACCCAAGACTGCTCTGGCTCCAGGCATGTGACACCAATCCAGTTCAACGAGGGCTGACGGGCATATAATATGCCCTTCTTTCCTTTTTTTCTTTTTTTTTTTGTTGTTGTTGTCATTGTTGTTGTAGTCTTTAATTGAATTTTTATCTTATATTGGCATATAGAGGATTTCCTGTATTGTGTTTGTTTTCGGTGTGCAGCAGCATGATCATGTATACCCATACGTGTGTCTGTTATTTTTCCAGATCCGTTTCCCACACATGTAAAGGTTATTGCAGATGCTGAAAGGGCTCCCCATGCTCTACAATAGGTCCCTGTTGGTTATCAAGTTTACCTATCTTAGTGTGTATATGTTAACCTTAGCCTCCCAATTTATCCCTCCTCATCCCAACTTTCCCCTTCGGTAACCATAGTTTGTTTTCTAAGTCTCTGAGTCTGCTTCTATCGTGTAAATTAGTTCATTTCTATCAATTTTTAGATTGTCTAAGTGATATCCTGTGATGTTGGTCTTTCTGTGTTGGACTCACCTCAATTAGTATGATTATGTCTGCCTCCATCCATGTTGCTGCAAATGGCATGATTTCATTCTTTTTGATGGCTGATTAATCTTCCATTGTATACATGTACCACATCCTGTGTATCCGTTCATCTGTCGGTGGACATCTTGGTGGCTCCCGTGTTTTGGCTATTGTACATATGCTACACTGAACTTTGGCGGGCATGGGTGTTTTTTCGAGGGCTTCTTTTCTCCAGGTATATGTCTAGGAGTGGGGCTGCCAGATCATATGGTAGCTCTCTTTTTGATTTGGCAAGGAACCTCCACACTGTTCTACATAGTGCCTGCGACCAGTCTCCATTCCCAGCAACAGCGCTGGAGGATCCCTTTTCTCCACTCCCTCTCCCACAATCATTCTCTGTAGACTTTTGATGAAGGCCATTGTCACTGGTGCGAGGTGATACCTCGTTGTACTTTTGATTTGCCTTTCTCTTCTTATTAGCGATCTTGAGCATCTTTTCCTATGCTTTTGTTTTCAACAGTGGGAGTAAAATTGCCCTCTTGGAATTGGCTTCTAGAAAGTTGGCCCTACTTTGAACTGTTTTTTGATTACCTACCGTAGGACGTTTCTTTCTTTCTTTCTTTTTTAGGTTTTTTAATTTATTATTATTATTTTTTTTGAATATTTGAATTTTATTTTTTTATACAGCAGGTTCTTATTAGTTATCTATTTTATACATATTAGTGTATATATGTCAATCCCAATCTCCCAATTCATCACACCACCCCCCACTCCCCTCGCCACTTTCCCCCCTTGGTGTCCATACATTTGTTCTCTACATCTGTGCCGCAGGACGTTTCTTGAGGGCAGGTGTCATTTATAGCCGCTCAGTCCTTGTGAATATTGAGTGTCCTGTAGGCACCTGCTGTCAAGTTGTTGTTATGGGAAACGGCCTCAAGGCGGCAGCATTTCTTGGTGCCCAACTCTGGTAACTCGGGTAATCGGAGCCCTATGGAAAAGTCCTGTTCCTCGGTTGTAAATTAGAGTGGGCTGTGTGAGAACAAACACCCCAATGCTTGTGTCCCTTGCCATCTTTCCCCTTACCCTTCACCCTCCAGACAAACCCCAATCCCTGGAAAACGGCCTCGCAGAGGGTGTTGTCATTTTTCGGTGGGGAAACTCTAAGGAAGGAGGCTGGAGGTGGGAACCCCTCGCCGGGAGACGTGAGACAAGGAGACCCTCTTGCAGCCCAGAGGGTCCACCGTCCTTTGGGTGAACTAGGCTCTGTTTAGCTGTTGGAGGGCCCGCCTGGATCTGGAGATTGTGGTCCCATCCAGAGGGGACCAGGCACTCCAGGTACAAGGGGGTCTCATTTGCTGGCACATCCTGCCGAGCTCCCTGACAGTTTGGCCTTTGGACCCAAGACTGCTCACGCTGCAGGCATGTGACACCACTCCGGTCACCGAGGCCTGCCCAGAATATAGTAGACACTTTTCTTTTTCTTGTCTTTAATTGAATTTTTATCTTATATTTGAGTATAGAGGATTTCCAATGTTTTGTTTGTTTTTGGTGTGCAGCATCTTGATTCAGTTATACCCGTACATGTGTCTGTTGTTTTGTGGATCTTTTTCCCACATATATCAAGGTTATTGCAGAGTGTCAAACAGGGGTCCCCGTGCTATACAATAGGTCCGTGTTGATATATCTAGTTTACCTATCTTAGTGTGTATATGTTAATATTAGCCTCCCAATTTATACCTGCTCACCTCCTCAACTTTCCCTTTTTTTAACCATAACTTGTTTTCTGTGTCTGTAAATTTGTTTCTGTTTTGTAAATTCATTTTATTTCAGTTTTTAGATACCACCTCTATGTGATATTGTGTGATATTTTTCTTTCTGTTTCTGCCTCACTTCACTTAGTATGATAATGTCCGGGTTCTTCCATGTTTCTGCAAATGGCATGATTTCATTTTTTTTTCCCAGCTGATTAATCTTCCACTGTATACATGTACCACATCTTTATCAATTCATCTGTCGGTGGACATTTTGGTGGTTCCTGTGTCTTGACTATTTTACATTGTGTTGCAGTAAACGTTGGGGGCATGGGTGTTATGGAGTGATGGTTTTCTCCAGGTATATGCCCAGGAATGGGACTGCTGGATCATATGGTAGCTCTCTTTTTAATTCTTTAAAGAACCTTCATAATGTTCCGTATCGTGGCAGTACCAATTTTCTTCCCCACCAACAGCGCAGGAGGGTTCCCATTTCCCCATGCCCCCTCTGGCATTTAATGTTTGTAGAGTTTTGGATAATGGCCATCTTTTTAGTGTTATGTGATATCTTATTGTTGTTTTATTTTGCATGTCTCTTACAGCAATTTGAACATCGTTTCATATGCCTGTGTCGATCTCTATGTCTCTTTTGGAGAAATGTCTATTTCGGTCTTCTGCCCATTTTTTGATTGAGTTGCTGTTTGGTTTTTTTTTGCTTGTTTTTTTGGTTTGTTTTTAATTGAGCTGTATGTGCTATTTGTAAATTTTTGATATTAATCCTTTGTGTTTGAATCGTTTTCAAATATTTTCTCCCATTCTGTGGGTTTTGAATGTAATTCGGTCCCATTTGATTTTTTTTGTTGTTGTTTCCATTAATCTAGGAGATGGATTATCATTGCTGTGATTATTGCTGTGATTTCTTTCAAAGTGTTCTGCGTATGTTTTCCTCTAAGAGTTTTATAGTATCTGGTCTTACATCTAGGTTTTTAATCTATTTTATTTTTTTGTATGGTGTTAAAGAAATTCTGATTTCATCGTTTTACATGTAGCTGCCTTGTTTTCCCAGCACAAATTATTGAAGATACTGTCATGTCTCCATTGTATATTCTTGCCTTCTTTTCCTAGATACATAGACCATACGTGCATGAGTTTATTTTTAGGCTTTCTATTCTATTCCATTGATGTACATTTCTGTTTTTGTGGCAGTACTATACTTTCTTGATTACTTTAGCTTTGTAGTATTGTTGAAGTCAAGGACCCTGATTCCTCCAGCTCCCTATTTTTTTTTCTGAGGATTGCTTTGGAAATTCTGGGCATTTTGTGGCTCCATGTAAATTTTAGGATTATTTGTTCTAGTTTCTGAAAAATGTTTTGGGTAATTTGATAGGGATTGAATTAAGTCTGTAGATGGTTTGGGTAGTATGGAAATTTTAATAGTATTCAATCTTCCGATTGAAGAGTACGGGATATCTGTTCATTCCTTTGAATCATCTTCAGTTTACAGTGTTTTATACTTCTCAGTATCTAAGTGTTTCACCTCCTTGATCAAGTTTTTCCTAAGTACTTTTGAATGCAATTTTAAAAGGGAATTTTTTTTTTACTTTTTCTTTCTGATATTTTATTTTTAGTGTAAAAAAATGCATTAGATTTCTGTATGTTAATCTTGTATCCTGCTACCTTAATGAATTTGTTTATCAGTTCTAATTGTTTTTGCAAGGAGTCTTTTGGGTTTTCTATATAGAATATCATGTCATTTTCATATAATGACAATTTTACCTTTTCCCTTTTAATCTGGATACCTTTTATTTTTTTCTTATCTGATTGCTGAGGCTAGGGGTCCTACTACTATGTTGAATAGAAGTGGTTAGGGTGAGCATTTTTGTCCTGTTCCAGCTTTTAGGCAGAGGACTTTCAGGTTTTCACCACTGAGTATTATGTTGGCTGTGGGTTTGTCTTAAATGTCTTTTATTATGCTGAGATATGTTCCCTCTATACCCACTTTGGTGAGTTTTTGTCATGAATGGATGAATTTTATCAAATACATTTTCTGTTTCTATTGAGATAATCATGTGGTTTTTGTCTTTTGTTGATGTGGTGTATCACTTTGATTGCTTTGCGTTTGTTGACACTGGGATGGATCCAACTTGATCATGGTGTATGATTATTTTTATGTGTTGTTGGATTTGTTTTGCTAATTTTTGTTTAGGATTTTTGCATCTATATTCATCAAAATATCGGCCAGTAATATTCTTTTTTGATAGTGTCTTTGTCTTGTTTTGGTATCAGGGTAATTGTGGCTTAATAGAATGACTTTGGCTGTGTTCCCTCCTCTTCAATCTTTTTGAAGAGTTTGCTAAAGATCAGTTTAAGTTCTTCTTTGTATGTTTGATAGGATTTCCCAGTGAAGCCATCGAGTCCAGGGACTTTTGTTTGAAGGGAGTTTTTAAAATTACAGATTCTGTTTCACTTCTAGTGATTGGTCTGTTCAAATTATCTATTCTTTTTTTTAAAAATAAATTTATTTATTCATTTATTTAATTTTTGGCTGCATTGGGTCTTCACTGCTGCACACGGGTTTTTTCTAGTTGCTGAGAGTGGGGGCTACTCTTTGTTGTGGTGTGCGGACTTCTCATTGCTAGCAGCTTCTCTTGATGCGGGGCACGGACTCTAGGTGTACAGGCTCAGTAGTTGTGGTGCATGGGCTTAGTTGTTCCATGGTATGTGGGATCTTCCCAGACCAGGGCTCGAACCCGTGTACCCTGCATTGGCAGGCGGATTCTTAACCACTGCGCCACCAGGGAAGCCCCTATCTATTTCTTCTTGATTTAGTTTTGGTGGGCTGTATATTTCTAGAAACTTGCGCATTTCTTCTAGGTTTTTCAATCTGTTGGCATATTACTGTTCATAGTATTTTCTTACAATTTTTTTTTTGTTTTGTATCTGAGGTGTTGGTTGTTATTTCTCCTCTTTCATTTCTTATTTTGTTTATTTCAGTCCTCTCTCTTTCCTTCTTTGTTAGCCTGGCCAGAAGCTTGTTAATTTTTTTTATCCTTTCCAAAAACAAGCTCTTGGTTTTATTGATTTTTTTATTGTTTTTTATGTCTATTTTATTTATTTCCTCTCTGATCTTTACTGTTTCCTTCCTTCTGCTGACTTTAGGTTTTGTTTGTCCTACTTTTACTAATTCTTTTAGGTGGTAGGTTAGGTTGTTTATGTTAGGTTTTTCTCATTTTTTGAGGAAGGCCTATAATGCTATGAACTCCCCTCCGCAGGCTCAGTAGTTGTGGCTCACGGGCCCAGTTGCTCCGCGGCATGTGGGATCTTCCCAGACCAGGGCTCAAACCCATGTCCACTGCATGGGCAGGCAGATTCTCAACCACTGCGCCACCAGGGAAGCCCTCTGTTGCCTTATTGATTTTCTGACTGGAGGATTTCTCCACTGATGTCAGTGGGATGTTATGGTCTCCTACTATTATTGTATTCCCATCAATGTCTCCCTTTATGTCTGTTACTGTTTGTTTTATGAATTTAGGTGCTCCTATATTGGGTGTATATATGTTAATGAGTGTAATATCCTCTTCTTTTATTGGTCCTTTTTTAATCATTATATAATGTCCTTCGTTATCTTTTTTTATGGCCTTTGTTTTAAAGTCTACTTTGTCTGGCATGATTATTGCAACCCCCAGTTTCTTGCCATTTCCATTTGCATGAAATATCTTTTTCCATCCCCTCACTTTCAATCTATGTGTCTCTTTTGCCCTAAAGTGGGTCTCTTGTAGGAAGCATATTGTAGGTTCTTGTTTTATTATCCAATCCACCACTCTGTGTTTTTTGATCAGAGCATTTAGTCCATTGAGATTTGAGGTAATTATTGATAGGTATGTATTCATTGCCATTTTAAACCTTGTTTTCTAGTTGATTTTGTATTTCTTCTTTTCTTTTTCTTGTTTTTCCTTTTGTGATTTGATGGTTTTCTTTTGTATTACACTTGAGTTCTCTTTTTCATGTTTGTGCATCTACTGTAGGTTTTTGATTGTGGTTACCCTGGTTTTCAACTATGTTAACTCATTATGTACTTGCTTTAGACTGATAGTCATATAAGCTCAAACACAGTCTAAAAAAAAATCTATATTTTCTTACTACCCTCCCCCACATTTTATGATTTTGATGCATTGTTTTACATCTTTGTGTTTATCCTTTTGAGGTTTATTGTAGTTATAATCATTTTCATAATCTTTGATTTTTTTAAATTTAGGTACTGGCTTATTTAAGTGATCTACAATCCTTTAATATATTTGCTTTTCCTATTGTGATTTTTCCTTTCCTATCGGTTCTTGCTTCTTTTCTATTTAGAGAAGACCTTTCAATATTTCTTTTAGGATAAGTTTAGTATTGCTGTATTCTTTTAATTTTTGCTTGTCTGAGAAACTATTTATCTCTCCTTCTATTCTAAATGGTAATCTTGCTGGGTAGAGAGTATTGTAGGTTACAGGTTTTTCCCTTTTAGGACTTTGAATATATCTTGCCACTCCCTTCTGGCCTGCAACGGTTCTGTAGAGAAATCAGCTGATAACCGTTTGGGGGTTTCCTTGTAACTAACTCTTTGTATTTCTCTTGCTGCCTTTAGAATCCTCTCTTTATCTTTAATTTGCCATTTTAATTCATAACATATCTTGGTGTGGGTCTGTTTGGGTTCATCTTGTTTGTGACCCTCTGTGCTTCCTGTACTTGGATATCTCTTTCCTTCTTTAGGTTTGGGAAGATTTTAGCCATAATTTCTTCAAATCCACTTTTGATCTCCTTTTCACTTTCTTCTCTTTCTGGGATCCCAATTATGATTGGCACATTTTACATTATCCCATAGGTCTTGTATATTGCTTTCGTTTTTTAAATTTGTCTTTGTCTGCTCTTCTGATTGATTTCTATTGTTCTTTTTTCCAGAACACTTATTGATTTTTCTGCATTATTTAGTTTGCTGTTTATTGCCTTTAGCTTGGTTTTCATGTAGGCAATTGAGTTGTCTAATTTTGATTGGCTCCTCTTTACAGTTTCTACCTCCTTATTATAGGAACTGCATTTCTATTGATAGCCTTTCTTAATTCCTTCAGCATTTTTATTGCCTCCCATTTGAACTTGAGGTCTAATAGACCGGAGGAATCTGTTTCATTGTTCTTTCAGGGGATTTTTCTTGTTCTTTTAATTGGGAGTGGTTTCTCTGCTGCTTCATCTTACTTCTATTTCTGACTCTATGAATTTAGGAGAAATAGTTATCTACTGTGGTCTTAGAGGGCTGTTTTTATGTGGGAGTGTCCCTGTGTAGCCTGCATGAGCCTAATGTGTTTGATGTGAGGGCTGTCCTTGGTATGGATGCCTGCCATATATTTCTTAAGGGTGTGCTAGCCGTTATCCCCTTGATAGGATGTGTGATTTTTGTTGTGGTGACCAGAGCTTGCACAGGATATTGGGTGCGGGCAACTCTTTCCTCTGTGGTTGTCACAGCCCTCTTGGGGGTAGGGTTTTCTCCCCAGTTGTTGGCATAGAAGCCCCCAGATCTGGTTCTAAACTGTAGTTTGAGGTAGGCAGGACTGGAGCACTCCCATTGGGAAAGGAGCCATGAGTACTCCCCTGCAGGAGCTGTCCACCAGGGAGTGCGCTCTGAGATGTTGCCTGTCACCCAGAGTGCGCACTCACAAAGTACACTCTTGTTGGCATGCCCTCAGCCCCGCCTCAGCTGTGGGAAAGCTGGCAAGGACGTCCCTTGGGCACTGTGCTCACAAAGCTGCCAGGGTAAATCCCCAGAAGCAAGCATCCACCGGGAATAAGCTCAGATTGCGGCCCCATCTCCGCGTGTGGACAACCCACCTTGCGTGCTCCCAGAGCTCAAAGAGGCAGAGCTGTGCCCACTGTGAGCAGAATGAGTCTGCTGTGGTGGGCCCCGCCCCTCCCTTCATGCATGCTTTTGACGATGTGGCTCCTGTGGCGGACCCAGGCTCTGTTGTGTGCACTCCCCTAGTTGTGACCCAGACCATTCTCCAGGCCCTTCAGGCTGTCTCCACGCAGCCAGACCTAGTCCTCATACTGGGTCTGTCCCCTGAAACCTGAGTTTCAGCACCCAGCCCGTGCGCTCCAGCAGACATGCATCTCAGGCTGGGGAGTGCAGCGAGGGGGCCGGGACCTCTGGGCTGGTCTCTCTGTCCTGCCTGCCAGAATCCAGCTGCTGCACTCTCCTCTGAGCCTCTGAGACTTCCTGTCTGTCCGGGCTGATCTCCCAGCTGGTGAAGAGGGAATATTCCCCCTTTCACAGCTCCCTCCCAGGGGCACAGGTCCCATCCCCAATTCTTTTTCTTTTTTCCTTTTGTCCTACCGGTTACATGGTGATCTTTCTTGCAGCTTTGGTTGTGTGAGATCTTCTGCCAGTGTTCTGTAGGTATTCTGTGAGAATTGTTCCACATGTAGATGTATTTTTGATGTCTTTGTGGGAAGAGGTAAGCCCCGTGTCCTTCTATTCTGCTATCTTGATCCAATAAATTCTTACTACATCAGTAAGTGAAATCATGGAGGGATAACTGGAACCAGCACAGTGCAGAAGAGTCACAGTGAGGGAGAGAGTGTGAAGTCAGATATTAGAAAAAGAGCACCAAAGAGGGGAAAGTGTAGAAGAGGGCGTGTCAGGAGTGGAGAGAGAGCTAAAGAAGTGAATTTGATGGAAATGTGTGAGGAGAGAGTAAAAAAGGAAATACAAGAAGAAGAGATTTTTTTCACAGTTAAAATGAAATGAGACACAAAGTGAGGCGGCTGTAGCTAAGATTAAAAGCAACGCAGGAGTAAATGAATAAGGAAGAGTTGATTCAAAGAAATAGAGGTGGGGGAAGGAATTTTGTGATAGAAAATATGCTAAGGTGAGGGAAGTGAGAGGAGACAAAAATAATAGAACAGCATCAGAAAAGGAATGTGAGAGGAAATGGGTGTGTAAAGTCACGGAGGCAAAAAGACAAGACAGGAGGAGGAGGAGGCCTTTGTAAGGAAATTCAGCCAGTTTACTGATAAGCAGGCACACGTGGATGGGAAACAGGGCAAGGAAAAGAGATTTTAAGGAAAAGAGAGGGATGTGCAGCAGCTGGCACTGCAGTGATGCATTAAGTAGACCTGATGTCATTAACGTATGAGACAAGAAGTGAGAACAGGTGCATTAAACTGAACCTCCATAATTTCTAAGCATAGGAAAAGCTGGAAATGGGAACAGAGCAAAGTGAGTACAGAGCCTAGGACAACCTAAGGAAAGAAAGCAATGGGTGGTAAGGATACGGGCGGAGAGAGGGGCAGGCTCAGGGGAAGGACAGAGGAGGGGGGATGGGACAAGAGCTGAGCAATAAGGAATCAGTGTCAAGCAGACAATATAGTGACCCCTCCACCTTTGCTGTTGGCTGGTGCTGCTTAGGCAGTTGACATGCATTAGGTGATTTCGGCCTCCAGAGGCCGGTCTTTGGAAGGAGAGGCAAAAGCCCCCAGCATGGTCAGGCACGTGGGTCGAGGCAGAGCTGGTAGAACCTGGGGATTCTGACGACAGCAACGTTGACCAAATTGCTATATAACCCCTCAGAAAGCGTCTACGACAATTAGAATAAATACAGGTCAGAGAGCAAAGGTGGAACGATTTACAAAGTTTCAAGAGTAGGATAGCTTTAGAAAACAGGAAAAGAAATACAAAGAATGCAATGGTCTTAGTAGGAAAAGAGAAGAATGGTTAAGAAAAGGTAGTGAGAGAATAAAAACTGACATGGGTTAAACAAAGAGAACAATGAGAAAAATAGAAAGTAAGATAATACGTGAGAAAGATGACAGCGAATACTCAAATGGAAGGAGAACGAAGAGAACATTTTCAAAGGTTTTGAAAGAGAAATGAGAGAAGGGGCTTCCCCAGAAGTGTATCCCGAGATCTCCAGCTCAGGCCTGAGAAGAGAGACTTGGCTGGCTGGTGTCCCTGAAGCTGAGAATGCTATGGAGAGTGATCACATGGTCCAGGGGACAGGAGGGTGACCTCATCTCACAGTGGGATGTGATTATCGTGTCACCCAAAGTGGATCTTACCAGATCATGGTAAGGTCTCTAACATGGCGTCAAATTAGCCTATGGTGAATTAGCCTGCCAAAAAGCCTATTGTGAAATATAGAAGCTAATTACATTTTGGGGACACCACCTTTTCCAGATGTGCCTGTTGCGTGAATGAAAACTCTGTGATATAAACTCAGGATGTAAGTCTGAGTTGAAGTAATACGTTACAAGTCAACTTGATGAAATACAATATAAAATTTTTAAAAATGATTAGCTAACTTCTGCAAATATATGAACTATTTAAAGGAAAATGAAATAGAGTCTAGAATGGTATTTAAATATCTACCACAGTTATTTAAGGGAATATTCATTTATGGTATACATATAGGTATAACTGAATCACTTTGCTGTACAGCAGAAATTAACACAACATTGTAAATCAACTATACTTCAGTAAGAAAATTGCACAAGGAGAATATTCGTGTATGTGGATAATGACAAAAATGTAAACAAGATAATAATATTGGAGTGGGCAATCCATAAGTTTGTCGACTTTTTACAATAAATTTATTTTATTTTATTTTTGTCTGCATTGGGTCTTCGTTGCTGCACACAAGCTTTCTCTAGTTGCAGCAAGCAGGGGCTATTCTTCATTGTGGTGTGCGGGCTTCTCATTGCAGTGGCTTCTCTTGTTGCCTAGCTTGGGCTCTAGGCGCTCTGGCTTCAGTAGTTGTGGCTTGCGGGCTCTATGGCGCAGGCTCAGTAGTTGTGGCATGCGGGCTTAGTTGCTCCGCGGCAGGTGGGATCTTCCCAGACCAGGGCTTGAACCCATGTCCCCTGCATTGGCAGCCAGATTCTTAACTGCTGCACCACCAGGGAAGTCCCGATACTGTAGTTTTTAAACTATAGTTGATTTACAATGTTCTGTTAGTTTCAGGTGTACAGCAAAGTGATTCAGTTATATATGTCTGTGTGTGTATATATATATATATATATATATATATATATATAATGTATAAATATGTGTGTGTACATATAAACACACTTTTTCAGACTCTTTTCCATTTATTAGAAGATATTGAATATGGTTTCCTGTGCTATACAGTAGGCCCTTGTTCTTTTTTTTATATATAGTTAGTAGTGTATATATTTTAATCCCAAACTCCTAATTTATACGCCTTCCCCTTTCCCCTTTGGTAACCATAAGTTTGTTTTTGATGTCTGTAAATCTACGTCTGTTTTGTTGAAGAGTTCATTTGTATCACTGTTTTCAATTCCACATATAAGTGATATCCTAGGATATTTGTCTTTCTCTGACTGACTTAGTGTGATCATCTCCAGCTCCATCCATATTGCTACAAATGGCATGATTTCATTCTTATTTTATGGCTGAGTAATATTCCATTGTGTGTGTGTGTGTGTGTGTGTGAGATATATGTGTCGTCTTCTATATCCATTCATCTGTTGATAAACGTTTAGGTATTTAGGTCGCTTCCATGTCTGCACTATTGTAAACAGTGCTGCCATGAACGTTGGGGTGCATGTATCTTTTCCAATTAGAGTTTTCCTCTTTTCCGAACATATGACCAGGAGTGGGATTGCTAGATTGTATGGTAGTTCTAATTTTACATTTTAAGGAACCTCCATACTGTTCTCTATTGTGGCTGTTACCAATTACATTCCCACCAACAGGGTAGGAGTGTTCACTCTAATGATATTGTATCTTTAATTAAAAGAAATAATGGAGGTTAAAAACTCATTCAAATAAATTTATATAATACTCTTACCAGAATATTGCTTTCAGGAGAATTAACATTTTTCTTTCTTGATGTTGTAAAATGTACCTCAGATTAATTGACAGACATAAACTTGATAAGCAGAATAAAATGAAATATTTAAAAACCATAATTTTACGAAATTGAGTTATTTGTAGCAAGGTGGATGGACCTAGAGACTGTCATACAGAGTGAAGTAAGTCAGAAAGAGAAAACAAATACCGTATGCTAACAAACACATACATATGGAATCTAAAAAAAAAAAAGTTCTGAAGAACCTCGGGGCAGGACAGGAATAAAGACGCAGACATAGAGAATGGACTTGAAGACATGGGAGGGGGAAGGGTAAGCTGGGACGAAGTGAGAGAGTGGCATGGACATATATACGCTACCAAATGTAAAATAGATAGCTAGTGGGAAGCAGCCGCATAGCACAGGGAGATCAGCTCGTGCTTTGTGACCACCTAGAGGGGTGGGATAGGGAGGGTGGGAGGGAGATGCAAGAGGGAGGAGATATGGGGATGTATGTATATGTATAGCTGATTCACTTCGTTATACAGCA